>NC_090718.1:11051531-11353589 GCF_040954835.1 Lepisosteus oculatus
GTTTAAAACAAACTAAATGGAAAGTATGTTCAAACTTTAGTGGTAAATGTAATCCTAAGCTGTAAACAGCAAAAATCATGCACATTTAATATACCATTTCAGCAGCAGGTTACAAAAACCTAGATAATGCAGAATTAAAACAGATTGAAAGCAGATACCTTTAAAGTACTGAAATACTGCCATTGTGAATGTTTCTGAACAATTTGTACTCATTTTACTAACTTTTGTAGCACTTTTTCAGCAGACCAGGATTTTAAAATTTGTTCCAGAAGTGGCCGAGCTAGGGTTAGGGTTAGGGTTTGACAGCACCTAGACATATTCTGATGCATTTGTTGTGCATTGGGATGCATTTGAAATACAGGAAAGGTGTTGGTTTTTAGTTTCCTTGAAAATTTAATTTTTCGCCATTTTCTCATTTTTTATAAGCCCCATGCCTGTCAGTCAAACACAGTCAACGCTGAATGTTTTGAAAACAGCCTTTCTACATGCTGAATCCTCTTATTTTATCTGATTTAACACAAACTAAATGGAAAGTATGTTCAAACTTTAGTGGTAAATGTAATCCAAAGCTGTAAACAGCAAAAATCATGCACATTTAATATACCATTTCAGCAGCAGGTTGCAAAAACCTAGATAATGCAGAATTAAAACAGATTGAAAGCAGATACCTTTAAAGTACTGAAATACTGCCATTGTGAATGTTTCTGAACAATTTGTACTCATTTTACTAACTTTTGTAGCACTTTTTCAGCAGACCAGGATTTTAAAATTTGTTCCAGAAGTGGCCGAGCTAGGGTTAGGGTTAGGGTTTGACAGCACCTAGACATATTCTGATGCATTTGTTGTGCATTGGGATGCATTTGAAATACAGGAAAGGTGTTGGTTTTTAGTTTCCTTGAAAATTTAATTTTTCGCCATTTTCTCATTTTTTATAAGCCCCATGCCTGTCAGGCAAACACAGTCAACGCTGAATGTTTTGAAAACAGCCTTTCTACATGCTGAAACCTCTTTTTTATGTGGTTTAAAACAAACTAAATGGAAAGTATGTTCAAACTTTAGTGGTAAATGTAATCCTAAGCTGTAAACAGCAAAAATCATGCACATTTAATATACCATTTCAGCAGCAGGTTGCAAAAACCTAGATAATGCAGAATTAAAACAGATTGAAAGCAGATACCTTTAAAGTACTGAAATACTGCCATTGTGAATGTTTCTGAACAATTTGTACTCATTTTACTAACTTTTGTAGCACTTTTTCAGCAGACCAGGATTTTAAAATTTGTTCCAGAAGTGCCCGAGCTAGGGTTAGGGTTAGGGTTTGACTGCACCTAGACATATTCTGATGCATTTGTTGTAGCATTGGGATGCATTTGAAATACAGGAAAGGTGTTGGTTTTTAGTTTCCTTGAAAATTTAATTTTTCGCCATTTTCTCATTTTTTATAAGCCCCATGCCTGTCAGTCAAACACAGTCAACGCTGAATGTTTTGAAAACAGCCTTTCTACATGCTGAATCCTCTTATTTTATCTGATTTAACACAAACTAAATGGAAAGTATGTTCAAACTTTAGTGGTAAATGTAATCCAAAGCTGTAAACAGCAAAAATCATGCACATTTAATATACCATTTCAGCAGCAGGTTGCAAAAACCTAGATAATGCAGAATTAAAACAGATTGAAAGCAGATACCTTTAAAGTACTGAAATACTGCCATTGTGAATGTTTCTGAACAATTTGTACTCATTTTACTAACTTTTGTAGCACTTTTTCAGCAGACCAGGATTTTAAAATTTGTTCCAGAAGTGCCCGAGCTAGGGTTAGGGTTAGGGTTTGACAGCACCTAGACATATTCTGATGCATTTGTTGTGCATTGGGATGCATTTGAAATACAGGAAAGGTGTTGGTTTTTAGTTTCCTTGAAAATTTAATTTATTGCCATTTTCTCATTTTTTATAAGCCCCATGCCTGTCAGGCAAACACAGTCAACGCTGAATGTTTTGAAAACAGCCTTTCTACATGCTGAAACCTCTTTTTTATGTGGTTTAAAACAAACTATCTGGAAAGTATGTTCAAACTTTAGTGGTAAATGTAATCCTAAGCTGTAAACAGCAAAAATCATGCACATTTAATTTACCATTTCAGCAGCAGGTTGCAAAAACCTAGATAATGCAGAATTAAAACAGATTGAAAGCAAATACCTTTAAAGTACTGAAATACTGCCATTGTGAATGTTTCTGAACAATTTGTACTCATTTTACTAACTTTTGTAGCACTTTTTCAGCAGACCAGGATTTTAAAATTTGTTCCAGAAGTGCCCGAGCTAGGGTTAGGGTTAGGGTTTGACAGCACCTAGACATATTCTGATACATTTGTTGTGCATTGGGATGCATTTGAAATACAGGAAAGGTGTTGGTTTTTAGTTTCCTTGAAAATTTAATTTTTCGCCATTTTCTCATTTTTTATAAGCCCCATGCCTGTCAGGCAAACACAGTCAACGCTGAATGTTTTGAAAACAGCCTTTCTACATGCTGAAACCTCCTTTTTATGTGGTTTAAAACAAACTATCTGGAAAGTATGTTCAAACTTTAGTGGTAAATGTAATCCTAAGCTGTAAACAGCAAAAATCATGCACATTTAATTTACCATTTCAGCAGCAGGTTGCAAAAACCTAGATAATGCAGAATTAAAACAGATTGAAAGCAAATACCTTTAAAGTACTGAAATACTGCCATTATGAATGTTTCTGAACAATTTGTACTCATTTTACTAACTTTTGTAGCACTTTTTCAGCAGACCAGGATTTTAAAATTTGTTCCAGAAGTGCCCGAGCTAGGGTTAGGGTTAGGGTTTGACTGCACCTAGACATATTCTGATGCATTTGTTGTAGCATTGGGATGCATTTGAAATACAGGAAAGGTGTTGGTTTTTAGTTTCCTTGAAAATTTAATTTTTCGCCATTTTCTCATTTTTTATAAGCCCCATGCCTGTCAGGCAAACACAGTCAACGCTGAATGTTTTGAAAACAGCCTTTCTACATGCTGAAACCTCTTTTTTATGTGGTTTAAAACAAACTATCTGGAAAGTATGTTCAAACTTTAGTGGTAAATGTAATCCTAAGCTGTAAACAGCAAAAATCATGCACATTTAATTTACCATTTCAGCAGCAGGTTGCAAAAACCTAGATAATGCAGAATTAAAACAGATTGAAAGCAGATACCTTTAAAGTACTGAAATACTGCCATTGTGAATGTTTCTGAACAATTTGTACTCATTTTACTAACTTTTGTAGCACTTTTTCAGCAGACCAGGATTTTAAAATTTGTTCCAGAAGTGCCCGAGCTAGGGTTAGGGTTAGGGTATGACAGCACCTAGACATATTCTGATGCATTTGTTGTGCATTGGGATGCATTTGAAATACAGGAAAGGTGTTGGTTTTTAGTTTCCTTGAAAATTTAATTTTTCGCCATTTTCTCATTTTTTATAAGCCCCATGCCTGTCAGGCAAACACAGTCAACATTGAATGTTTTGAAAACAGCCTTTCTACATGCTGAAACCTCCTTTTTATGTGGTTTAAAACAAACTAAATGGAAAGTATGTTCAAACTTTAGTGGTAAATGTAATCCTAAGCTGTAAACAGCAAAAATCATGCACATTTAATATACCATTTCAGCAGCAGGTTACAAAAACCTAGATAATGCAGAATTAAAACAGATTGAAAGCAGATACCTTTAAAGTACTGAAATACTGCCATTGTGAATGTTTCTGAACAATTTGTACTCATTTTACTAACTTTTGTAGCACTTTTTCAGCAGACCAGGATTTTAAAATTTGTTCCAGAAGTGGCCGAGCTAGGGTTAGGGTTAGGGTTTGACAGCACCTAGACATATTCTGATGCATTTGTTGTGCATTGGGATGCATTTGAAATACAGGAAAGGTGTTGGTTTTTAGTTTCCTTGAAAATTTAATTTTTCGCCATTTTCTCATTTTTTATAAGCCCCATGCCTGTCAGGCAAACACAGTCAACGCTGAATGTTTTGAAAACAGCCTTTCTACATGCTGAAACCTCTTTTTTATGTGGTTTAAAACAAACTAAATGGAAAGTATGTTCAAACTTTAGTGGTAAATGTAATCCTAAGCTGTAAACAGCAAAAATCATGCACATTTAATATACCATTTCAGCAGCAGGTTGCAAAAACCTAGATAATGCAGAATTAAAACAGATTGAAAGCAGATACCTTTAAAGTACTGAAATACTGCCATTGTGAATGTTTCTGAACAATTTGTACTCATTTTACTAACTTTTGTAGCACTTTTTCAGCAGACCAGGATTTTAAAATTTGTTCCAGAAGTGCCCGAGCTAGGGTTAGGGTTAGGGTTTGACTGCACCTAGACATATTCTGATGCATTTGTTGTAGCATTGGGATGCATTTGAAATACAGGAAAGGTGTTGGTTTTTAGTTTCCTTGAAAATTTAATTTTTCGCCATTTTCTCATTTTTTATAAGCCCCATGCCTGTCAGTCAAACACAGTCAACGCTGAATGTTTTGAAAACAGCCTTTCTACATGCTGAATCCTCTTATTTTATCTGATTTAACACAAACTAAATGGAAGGTATGTTCAAACTTTAGTGGTAAATGTAATCCAAAGCTGTAAACAGCAAAAATCATGCACATTTAATATACCATTTCAGCAGCAGGTTGCAAAAACCTAGATAATGCAGAATTAAAACAGATTGAAAGCAGATACCTTTAAAGTACTGAAATACTGCCATTGTGAATGTTTCTGAACAATTTGTACTCATTTTACTAACTTTTGTAGCACTTTTTCAGCAGACCAGGATTTTAAAATTTGTTCCAGAAGTGCCCGAGCTAGGGTTAGGGTTAGGGTTTGACAGCACCTAGACATATTCTGATGCATTTGTTGTGCATTGGGATGCATTTGAAATACAGGAAAGGTGTTGGTTTTTAGTTTCCTTGAAAATTTAATTTATTGCCATTTTCTCATTTTTTATAAGCCCCATGCCTGTCAGGCAAACACAGTCAACGCTGAATGTTTTGAAAACAGCCTTTCTACATGCTGAAACCTCTTTTTTATGTGGTTTAAAACAAACTATCTGGAAAGTATGTTCAAACTTTAGTGGTAAATGTAATCCTAAGCTGTAAACAGCAAAAATCATGCACATTTAATTTACCATTTCAGCAGCAGGTTGCAAAAACCTAGATAATGCAGAATTAAAACAGATTGAAAGCAAATACCTTTAAAGTACTGAAATACTGCCATTGTGAATGTTTCTGAACAATTTGTACTCATTTTACTAACTTTTGTAGCACTTTTTCAGCAGACCAGGATTTTAAAATTTGTTCCTGAAGTGCTCGAGCTAGGGTTAGGGTTAGGGTTTGACAGCACCTAGACATATTCTGATGCATTTGTTGTGCATTGGGATGCATTTGAAATACAGGAAAGGTGTTGGTTTTTAGTTTCCTTGAAAATTTAATTTTTCGCCATTTTCTCATTTTTTATAAGCCCCATGCCTGTCAGGCAAACACAGTCAACGCTGAATGTTTTGAAAACAGCCTTTCTACATGCTGAAACCTCCTTTTTATGTGGTTTAAAACAAACTAAATGGAAAGTATGTTCAAACTTTAGTGGTAAATGTAATCCAAAGCTGTAAACAGCAAAAATCTTGCACATTTAATATACCATTTCAGCAGCAGGTTGCAAAAACCTAGATAATGCAGAATTAAAACAGATTGAAAGCAGATACCTTTAAAGTACTGAAATACTGCCATTGTGAATGTTTCTGAACAATTTGTACTCATTTTACTAACTTTTGTAGCACTTTTTCAGCAGACCAGGATTTTAAAATTTGTTCCAGAAGTGCCCGAGCTAGGGTTAGGGTTAGGGTTTGACAGCACCTAGACATATTCTGATGCATTTGTTGTGCATTAGGATGCATTTGAAATACAGGAAAGGTGTTGGTTTTTAGTTTCCTTGAAAATTTAATTTTTCGCCATTTTCTCATTTTTTATAAGCCCCATGCCTGTCAGGCAAACACAGTCAACGCTGAATGTTTTGAAAACAGCCTTTCTACATGCTGAATCCTCTTATTTTATCTGATTTAACACAAACTAAATGGAAAGTATGTTCAAACTTTAGTGGTAAATGTAATCCAAAGCTGTAAACAGCAAAAATCATGCACATTTAATATACCATTTCAGCAGCAGGTTGCAAAAACCTAGATAATGCAGAATTAAAACAGATTGAAAGCAGATACCTTTAAAGTACTGAAATACTGCCATTGTGAATGTTTCTGAACAATTTGTACTCATTTTACTAACTTTTGTAGCACTTTTTCAGCAGACCAGGATTTTAAAATTTGTTCCAGAAGTGCCCGAGCTAGGGTTAGGGTTAGGGTTTGACAGCACCTAGACATATTCTGATGCATTTGTTGTGCATTGGGATGCATTTGAAATACAGGAAAGGTGTTGGTTTTTAGTTTCCTTGAAAATTTAATTTATTGCCATTTTCTCATTTTTTATAAGCCCCATGCCTGTCAGGCAAACACAGTCAACGCTGAATGTTTTGAAAACAGCCTTTCTACATGCTGAAACCTCTTTTTTATGTGGTTTAAAACAAACTATCTAGAAAGTATGTTCAAACTTTAGTGGTAAATGTAATCCTAAGCTGTAAACAGCAAAAATCATGCACATTTAATTTACCATTTCAGCAGCAGGTTGCAAAAACCTAGATAATGCAGAATTAAAACAGATTGAAAGCAAATACCTTTAAAGTACTGAAATACTGCCATTGTGAATGTTTCTGAACAATTTGTACTCATTTTACTAACTTTTGTAGCACTTTTTCAGCAGACCAGGATTTTAAAATTTGTTCCAGAAGTGCCCGAGCTAGGGTTAGGGTTAGGGTTTGACAGCACCTAGACATATTCTGATGCATTTGTTGTGCATTGGGATGCATTTGAAATACAGGAAAGGTGTTGGTTTTTAGTTTCCTTGAAAATTTAATTTTTCGCCATTTTCTCATTTTTTATAAGCCCCATGCCTGTCAGGCAAACACAGTCAACGCTGAATGTTTTGAAAACAGCCTTTCTACATGCTGAATCCTCTTATTTTATGTGGTTTAAAACAAACTAAATGGAAAGTATGTTCAAACTTTAGTGGTAAATGTAATCCTAAGCTGTAAACAGCAAAAATCATGCACATTTAATATACCATTTCAGCAGCAGGTTACAAAAACCTAGATAATGCAGAATTAAAACAGATTGAAAGCAGATACCTTTAAAGTACTGAAATACTGCCATTGTGAATGTTTCTGAACAATTTGTACTCATTTTACTAACTTTTGTAGCACTTTTTCAGCAGACCAGGATTTTAAAATTTGTTCCAGAAGTGGCCGAGCTAGGGTTAGGGTTAGGGTTTGACAGCACCTAGACATATTCTGATGCATTTGTTGTGCATTGGGATGCATTTGAAATACAGGAAAGGTGTTGGTTTTTAGTTTCCTTGAAAATTTAATTTTTCGCCATTTTCTCATTTTTTATAAGCCCCATGCCTGTCAGTCAAACACAGTCAACGCTGAATGTTTTGAAAACAGCCTTTCTACATGCTGAATCCTCTTATTTTATCTGATTTAACACAAACTAAATGGAAAGTATGTTCAAACTTTAGTGGTAAATGTAATCCAAAGCTGTAAACAGCAAAAATCATGCACATTTAATATACCATTTCAGCAGCAGGTTGCAAAAACCTAGATAATGCAGAATTAAAACAGATTGAAAGCAGATACCTTTAAAGTACTGAAATACTGCCATTGTGAATGTTTCTGAACAATTTGTACTCATTTTACTAACTTTTGTAGCACTTTTTCAGCAGACCAGGATTTTAAAATTTGTTCCAGAAGTGCCCGAGCTAGGGTTAGGGTTAGGGTTTGACAGCACCTAGACATATTCTGATGCATTTGTTGTGCATTGGGATGCATTTGAAATACAGGAAAGGTGTTGGTTTTTAGTTTCCTTGAAAATTTAATTTATTGCCATTTTCTCATTTTTTATAAGCCCCATGCCTGTCAGGCAAACACAGTCAACGCTGAATGTTTTGAAAACAGCCTTTCTACATGCTGAAACCTCTTTTTTATGTGGTTTAAAACAAACTATCTGGAAAGTATGTTCAAACTTTAGTGGTAAATGTAATCCTAAGCTGTAAACAGCAAAAATCATGCACATTTAATTTACCATTTCAGCAGCAGGTTGCAAAAACCTAGATAATGCAGAATTAAAACAGATTGAAAGCAAATACCTTTAAAGTACTGAAATACTGCCATTGTGAATGTTTCTGAACAATTTGTACTCATTTTACTAACTTTTGTAGCACTTTTTCAGCAGACCAGGATTTTAAAATTTGTTCCAGAAGTGCCCGAGCTAGGGTTAGGGTTAGGGTTTGACAGCACCTAGACATATTCTGATGCATTTGTTGTGCATTGGGATGCATTTGAAATACAGGAAAGGTGTTGGTTTTTAGTTTCCTTGAAAATTTAATTTTTCGCCATTTTCTCATTTTTTATAAGCCCCATGCCTGTCAGGCAAACACAGTCAACGCTGAATGTTTTGAAAACAGCCTTTCTACATGCTGAAACCTCCTTTTTATGTGGTTTAAAACAAACTAAATGGAAAGTATGTTCAAACTTTAGTGGTAAATGTAATCCTAAGCTGTAAACAGCAAAAATCATGCACATTTAATATACCATTTCAGCAGCAGGTTACAAAAACCTAGATAATGCAGAATTAAAACAGATTGAAAGCAGATACCTTTAAAGTACTGAAATACTGCCATTGTGAATGTTTCTGAACAATTTGTACTCATTTTACTAACTTTTGTAGCACTTTTTCAGCAGACCAGGATTTTAAAATTTGTTCCAGAAGTGCCCGAGCTAGGGTTAGGGTTAGGGTTTGACAGCACCTAGACATATTCTGATGCATTTGTTGTGCATTGGGATGCATTTGAAATACAGGAAAGGTGTTGGTTTTTAGTTTCCTTGAAAATTTAATTTTTCGCCATTTTCTCATTTTTTATAAGCCCCATGCCTGTCAGGCAAACACAGTCAACGCTGAATGTTTTGAAAACAGCCTTTCTACATGCTGAAACCTCTTTTTTATGTGGTTTAAAACAAACTAAATGGAAAGTATGTTCAAACTTTAGTGGTAAATGTAATCCTAAGCTGTAAACAGCAAAAATCATGCACATTTAATATACCATTTCAGCAGCAGGTTGCAAAAACCTAGATAATGCAGAATTAAAACAGATTGAAAGCAGATACCTTTAAAGTACTGAAATACTGCCATTGTGAATGTTTCTGAACAATTTGTACTCATTTTACTAACTTTTGTAGCACTTTTTCAGCAGACCAGGATTTTAAAATTTGTTCCAGAAGTGCCCGAGCTAGGGTTAGGGTTAGGGTTTGACTGCACCTAGACATATTCTGATGCATTTGTTGTAGCATTGGGATGCATTTGAAATACAGGAAAGGTGTTGGTTTTTAGTTTCCTTGAAAATTTAATTTTTCGCCATTTTCTCATTTTTTATAAGCCCCATGCCTGTCAGTCAAACACAGTCAACGCTGAATGTTTTAAAAACAGCCTTTCTACATGCTGAATCCTCTTATTTTATCTGATTTAACACAAACTAAATGGAAAGTATGTTCAAACTTTAGTGGTAAATGTAATCCAAAGCTGTAAACAGCAAAAATCATGCACATTTAATATACCATTTCAGCAGCAGGTTGCAAAAACCTAGATAATGCAGAATTAAAACAGATTGAAAGCAGATACCTTTAAAGTACTGAAATACTGCCATTGTGAATGTTTCTGAACAATTTGTACTCATTTTACTAACTTTTGTAGCACTTTTTCAGCAGACCAGGATTTTAAAATTTGTTCCAGAAGTGCCCGAGCTAGGGTTAGGGTTAGGGTTTGACAGCACCTAGACATATTCTGATGCATTTGTTGTGCATTGGGATGCATTTGAAATACAGGAAAGGTGTTGGTTTTTAGTTTCCTTGAAAATTTAATTTATTGCCATTTTCTCATTTTTTATAAGCCCCATGCCTGTCAGGCAAACACAGTCAACGCTGAATGTTTTGAAAACAGCCTTTCTACATGCTGAAACCTCTTTTTTATGTGGTTTAAAACAAACTATCTGGAAAGTATGTTCAAACTTTAGTGGTAAAAGTAATCCTAAGCTGTAAACAGCAAAAATCATGCACATTTAATTTACCATTTCAGCAGCAGGTTGCAAAAACCTAGATAATGCAGAATTAAAACAGATTGAAAGCAAATACCTTTAAAGTACTGAAATACTGCCATTGTGAATGTTTCTGAACAATTTGTACTCATTTTACTAACTTTTGTAGCACTTTTTCAGCAGACCAGGATTTTAAAATTTGTTCCAGAAGTGCCCGAGCTAGGGTTAGGGTTAGGGTTTGACAGCACCTAGACATATTCTGATACATTTGTTGTGCATTGGGATGCATTTGGAATACAGGAAAGGTGTTGGTTTTTAGTTTCCTTGAAAATTTAATTTTTCGCCATTTTCTCATTTTTTATAAGCCCCATGCCTGTCAGGCAAACACAGTCAACGCTGAATGTTTTGAAAACAGCCTTTCTACATGCTGAAACCTCCTTTTTATGTGGTTTAAAACAAACTATCTGGAAAGTATGTTCAAACTTTAGTGGTAAATGTAATCCTAAGCTGTAAACAGCAAAAATCATGCACATTTAATTTACCATTTCAGCAGCAGGTTGCAAAAACCTAGATAATGCAGAATTAAAACAGATTGAAAGCAAATACCTTTAAAGTACTGAAATACTGCCATTATGAATGTTTCTGAACAATTTGTACTCATTTTACTAACTTTTGTAGCACTTTTTCAGCAGACCAGGATTTTAAAATTTGTTCCAGAAGTGCCCGAGCTAGGGTTAGGGTTAGGGTTTGACTGCACCTAGACATATTCTGATGCATTTGTTGTAGCATTGGGATGCATTTGAAATACAGGAAAGGTGTTGGTTTTTAGTTTCCTTGAAAATTTAATTTTTCGCCATTTTCTCATTTTTTATAAGCCCCATGCCTGTCAGGCAAACACAGTCAACGCTGAATGTTTTGAAAACAGCCTTTCTACATGCTGAAACCTCTTTTTTATGTGGTTTAAAACAAACTATCTGGAAAGTATGTTCAAACTTTAGTGGTAAATGTAATCCTAAGCTGTAAACAGCAAAAATCATGCACATTTAATTTACCATTTCAGCAGCAGGTTGCAAAAACCTAGATAATGCAGAATTAAAACAGATTGAAAGCAGATACCTTTAAAGTACTGAAATACTGCCATTGTGAATGTTTCTGAACAATTTGTACTCATTTTACTAACTTTTGTAGCACTTTTTCAGCAGACCAGGATTTTAAAATTTGTTCCAGAAGTGCCCGAGCTAGGGTTAGGGTTAGGGTATGACAGCACCTAGACATATTCTGATGCATTTGTTGTGCATTGGGATGCATTTGAAATACAGGAAAGGTGTTGGTTTTTAGTTTCCTTGAAAATTTAATTTTTCGCCATTTTCTCATTTTTTATAAGCCCCATGCCTGTCAGGCAAACACAGTCAACATTGAATGTTTTGAAAACAGCCTTTCTACATGCTGAAACCTCCTTTTTATGTGGTTTAAAACAAACTAAATGGAAAGTATGTTCAAACTTTAGTGGTAAATGTAATCCTAAGCTGTAAACAGCAAAAATCATGCACATTTAATATACCATTTCAGCAGCAGGTTACAAAAACCTAGATAATGCAGAATTAAAACAGATTGAAAGCAGATACCTTTAAAGTACTGAAATACTGCCATTGTGAATGTTTCTGAACAATTTGTACTCATTTTACTAACTTTTGTAGCACTTTTTCAGCAGACCAGGATTTTAAAATTTGTTCCAGAAGTGCCCGAGCTAGGGTTAGGGTTAGGGTTTGACAGCACCTAGACATATTCTGATGCATTTGTTGTGCATTGGGATGCATTTGAAATACAGGAAAGGTGTTGGTTTTTAGTTTCCTTGAAAATTTAATTTTTCGCCATTTTCTCATTTTTTATAAGCCCCATGCCTGTCAGGCAAACACAGTCAACGCTGAATGTTTTGAAAACAGCCTTTCTACATGCTGAAACCTCTTTTTTATGTGGTTTAAAACAAACTAAATGGAAAGTATGTTCAAACTTTAGTGGTAAATGTAATCCTAAGCTGTAAACAGCAAAAATCATGCACATTTAATATACCATTTCAGCAGCAGGTTGCAAAAACCTAGATAATGCAGAATTAAAACAGATTGAAAGCAGATACCTTTAAAGTACTGAAATACTGCCATTGTGAATGTTTCTGAACAATTTGTACTCATTTTACTAACTTTTGTAGCACTTTTTCAGCAGACCAGGATTTTAAAATTTGTTCCAGAAGTGCCCGAGCTAGGGTTAGGGTTAGGGTTTGACTGCACCTAGACATATTCTGATGCATTTGTTGTAGCATTGGGATGCATTTGAAATACAGGAAAGGTGTTGGTTTTTAGTTTCCTTGAAAATTTAATTTTTCGCCATTTTCTCATTTTTTATAAGCCCCATGCCTGTCAGTCAAACACAGTCAACGCTGAATGTTTTGAAAACAGCCTTTCTACATGCTGAATCCTCTTATTTTATCTGATTTAACACAAACTAAATGGAAGGTATGTTCAAACTTTAGTGGTAAATGTAATCCAAAGCTGTAAACAGCAAAAATCATGCACATTTAATATACCATTTCAGCAGCAGGTTGCAAAAACCTAGATAATGCAGAATTAAAACAGATTGAAAGCAGATACCTTTAAAGTACTGAAATACTGCCATTGTGAATGTTTCTGAACAATTTGTACTCATTTTACTAACTTTTGTAGCACTTTTTCAGCAGACCAGGATTTTAAAATTTGTTCCATAAGTGCCCGAGCTAGGGTTAGGGTTAGGGTTTGACAGCACCTAGACATATTCTGATGCATTTGTTGTGCATTGGGATGCATTTGAAATACAGGAAAGGTGTTGGTTTTTAGTTTCCTTGAAAATTTAATTTATTGCCATTTTCTCATTTTTTATAAGCCCCATGCCTGTCAGGCAAACACAGTCAACGCTGAATGTTTTGAAAACAGCCTTTCTACATGCTGAAACCTCTTTTTTATGTGGTTTAAAACAAACTATCTGGAAAGTATGTTCAAACTTTAGTGGTAAATGTAATCCTAAGCTGTAAACAGCAAAAATCATGCACATTTAATTTACCATTTCAGCAGCAGGTTGCAAAAACCTAGATAATGCAGAATTAAAACAGATTGAAAGCAAATACCTTTAAAGTACTGAAATACTGCCATTGTGAATGTTTCTGAACAATTTGTACTCATTTTACTAACTTTTGTAGCACTTTTTCAGCAGACCAGGATTTTAAAATTTGTTCCTGAAGTGCTCGAGCTAGGGTTAGGGTTAGGGTTTGACAGCACCTAGACATATTCTGATGCATTTGTTGTGCATTGGGATGCATTTGAAATACAGGAAAGGTGTTGGTTTTTAGTTTCCTTGAAAATTTAATTTTTCGCCATTTTCTCATTTTTTATAAGCCCCATGCCTGTCAGGCAAACACAGTCAACGCTGAATGTTTTGAAAACAGCCTTTCTACATGCTGAAACCTCCTTTTTATGTGGTTTAAAACAAACTAAATGGAAAGTATGTTCAAACTTTAGTGGTAAATGTAATCCAAAGCTGTAAACAGCAAAAATCTTGCACATTTAATATACCATTTCAGCAGCAGGTTGCAAAAACCTAGATAATGCAGAATTAAAACAGATTGAAAGCAGATACCTTTAAAGTACTGAAATACTGCCATTGTGAATGTTTCTGAACAATTTGTACTCATTTTACTAACTTTTGTAGCACTTTTTCAGCAGACCAGGATTTTAAAATTTGTTCCAGAAGTGCCCGAGCTAGGGTTAGGGTTAGGGTTTGACAGCACCTAGACATATTCTGATGCATTTGTTGTGCATTAGGATGCATTTGAAATACAGGAAAGGTGTTGGTTTTTAGTTTCCTTGAAAATTTAATTTTTCGCCATTTTCTCATTTTTTATAAGCCCCATGCCTGTCAGGCAAACACAGTCAACGCTGAATGTTTTGAAAACAGCCTTTCTACATGCTGAATCCTCTTATTTTATCTGATTTAACACAAACTAAATGGAAAGTATGTTCAAACTTTAGTGGTAAATGTAATCCAAAGCTGTAAACAGCAAAAATCATGCACATTTAATATACCATTTCAGCAGCAGGTTGCAAAAACCTAGATAATGCAGAATTAAAACAGATTGAAAGCAGATACCTTTAAAGTACTGAAATACTGCCATTGTGAATGTTTCTGAACAATTTGTACTCATTTTACTAACTTTTGTAGCACTTTTTCAGCAGACCAGGATTTTAAAATTTGTTCCAGAAGTGCCCGAGCTAGGGTTAGGGTTAGGGTTTGACAGCACCTAGACATATTCTGATGCATTTGTTGTGCATTGGGATGCATTTGAAATACAGGAAAGGTGTTGGTTTTTAGTTTCCTTGAAAATTTAATTTATTGCCATTTTCTCATTTTTTATAAGCCCCATGCCTGTCAGGCAAACACAGTCAACGCTGAATGTTTTGAAAACAGCCTTTCTACATGCTGAAACCTCTTTTTTATGTGGTTTAAAACAAACTATCTAGAAAGTATGTTCAAACTTTAGTGGTAAATGTAATCCTAAGCTGTAAACAGCAAAAATCATGCACATTTAATTTACCATTTCAGCAGCAGGTTGCAAAAACCTAGATAATGCAGAATTAAAACAGATTGAAAGCAAATACCTTTAAAGTACTGAAATACTGCCATTGTGAATGTTTCTGAACAATTTGTACTCATTTTACTAACTTTTGTAGCACTTTTTCAGCAGACCAGGATTTTAAAATTTGTTCCAGAAGTGCCCGAGCTAGGGTTAGGGTTAGGGTTTGACAGCACCTAGACATATTCTGATGCATTTGTTGTGCATTGGGATGCATTTGAAATACAGGAAAGGTGTTGGTTTTTAGTTTCCTTGAAAATTTAATTTTTCGCCATTTTCTCATTTTTTATAAGCCCCATGCCTGTCAGGCAAACACAGTCAACGCTGAATGTTTTGAAAACAGCCTTTCTACATGCTGAAACCTCCTTTTTATGTGGTTTAAAACAAACTAAATGGAAAGTATGTTCAAACTTTAGTGGTAAATGTAATCCAAAGCTGTAAACAGCAAAAATCTTGCACATTTAATATACCATTTCAGCAGCAGGTTGCAAAAACCTAGATAATGCAGAATTAAAACAGATTGAAAGCAGATACCTTTAAAGTACTGAAATACTGCCATTGTGAATGTTTCTGAACAATTTGTACTCATTTTACTAACTTTTGTAGCACTTTTTCAGCAGACCAGGATTTTAAAATTTGTTCCAGAAGTGCCCGAGCTAGGGTTAGGGTTAGGGTTTGACAGCACCTAGACATATTCTGATGCATTTGTTGTGCATTAGGATGCATTTGAAATACAGGAAAGGTGTTGGTTTTTAGTTTCCTTGAAAATTTAATTTTTCGCCATTTTCTCATTTTTTATAAGCCCCATGCCTGTCAGGCAAACACAGTCAACGCTGAATGTTTTGAAAACAGCCTTTCTACATGCTGAATCCTCTTATTTTATGTGATTTAAAACAAACTAAATGGAAAGTATGTTCAAACTTTAGTGGTAAATGTAATCCTAAGCTGTAAACAGCAAAAATCATGCACATTTAATATACCATTTCAGCAGCAGGTTGCAAAAACCTAGATAATGCAGAATTAAAACAGATTGAAAGCAGATACCTTTAAAGTACTGAAATACTGCCATTGTGAATGTTTCTGAACAATTTGTACTCATTTTACTAACTTTTGTAGCACTTTTTCAGCAGACCAGGATTTTAAAATTTGTTCCAGAAGTGCCCGAGCTAGGGTTAGGGTTAGGGTTTGACAGCACCTAGACATATTCTGATGCATTTGTTGTGCATTGGGATGCATTTGAAATACAGGAAAGGTGTTGGTTTTTAGTTTCCTTGAAAATTTAATTTTTCGCCATTTTCTCATTTTTTATAAGCCCCATGCCTGTCAGGCAAACACAGTCAACGCTGAATGTTTTGAAAACAGCCTTTCTACATGCTGAAACCTCTTTTTTATGTGGTTTAAAACAAACTATCTGGAAAGTATGTTCAAACTTTAGTGGTAAATGTAATCCTAAGCTGTAAACAGCAAAAATCATGCACATTTAATTTACCATTTCAGCAGCAGGTTGCAAAAACCTAGATAATGCAGAATTAAAACAGATTGAAAGCAGATACCTTTAAAGTACTGAAATACTGCCATTGTGAATGTTTCTGAACAATTTGTACTCATTTTACTAACTTTTGTAGCACTTTTTCAGCAGACCAGGATTTTAAAATTTGTTCCAGAAGTGCCCGAGCTAGGGTTAGGGTTAGGGTATGACAGCACCTAGACATATTCTGATGCATTTGTTGTGCATTGGGATGCATTTGAAATACAGGAAAGGTGTTGGTTTTTAGTTTCCTTGAAAATTTAATTTTTCGCCATTTTCTCATTTTTTATAAGCCCCATGCCTGTCAGGCAAACACAGTCAACATTGAATGTTTTGAAAACAGCCTTTCTACATGCTGAAACCTCCTTTTTATGTGGTTTAAAACAAACTAAATGGAAAGTATGTTCAAACTTTAGTGGTAAATGTAATCCAAAGCTGTAAACAGCAAAAATCTTGCACATTTAATATACCATTTCAGCAGCAGGTTGCAAAAACCTAGATAATGCAGAATTAAAACAGATTGAAAGCAGATACCTTTAAAGTACTGAAATACTGCCATTGTGAATGTTTCTGAACAATTTGTACTCATTTTACTAACTTTTGTAGCACTTTTTCAGCAGACCAGGATTTTAAAATTTGTTCCAGAAGTGCCCGAGCTAGGGTTAGGGTTAGGGTTTGACAGCACCTAGACATATTCTGATGCATTTGTTGTGCATTAGGATGCATTTGAAATACAGGAAAGGTGTTGGTTTTTAGTTTCCTTGAAAATTTAATTTTTCGCCATTTTCTCATTTTTTATAAGCCCCATGCCTGTCAGGCAAACACAGTCAACGCTGAATGTTTTGAAAACAGCCTTTCTACATGCTGAATCCTCTTATTTTATGTGATTTAAAACAAACTAAATGGAAAGTATGTTCAAACTTTAGTGGTAAATGTAATCCTAAGCTGTAAACAGCAAAAATCATGCACATTTAATATACCATTTCAGCAGCAGGTTGCAAAAACCTAGATAATGCAGAATTAAAACAGATTGAAAGCAGATACCTTTAAAGTACTGAAATACTGCCATTATGAATGTTTCTGAACAATTTGTACTCATTTTACTAACTTTTGTAGCACTTTTTCAGCAGACCAGGATTTTAAAATTTGTTCCAGAAGTGCCCGAGCTAGGGTTAGGGTTGGGGTTTGACAGCACCTAGACATATTCTGATGCATTTGTTGTGCATTGGGATGCATTTGAAATACAGGAAAGGTGTTGGTTTTTAGTTTCCTTGAAAATTTAATTTTTCGCCATTTTCTCATTTTTTATAAGCCCCATGCCTGTCAGGCAAACACAGTCAACGCTGAATGTTTTGAAAACAGCCTTTCTACATGCTGAAACCTCTTTTTTATGAGGTTTAAAACAAACAAAATTGAAAGTATGTTCAAACTTTAGTGGTAAATGTAATCCTAAGCTGTAAACAGCAAAAATCATGCACATTTAATATACCATTTCAGCAGCAGGTTGCAAAAACCTAGATAATGCAGAATTAAAACAGATTGAAAGCAGATACCTTTAAAGTACTGAAATACTGCCATTGTGAATGTTTCTGAACAATTTGTACTCATTTTACTAACTTTTGTAGCACTTTTTCAGCAGACCAGGATTTTAAAATTTGTTCCAGAAGTGCCCGAGCTAGGGTTAGGGTTAGGGTTTGACTGCACCTAGACATATTCTGATGCATTTGTTGTAGCATTGGGATGCATTTGAAATACAGGAAAGGTGTTGGTTTTTAGTTTCCTTGAAAATTTAATTTTTCGCCATTTTCTCATTTTTTATAAGCCCCATGCCTGTCAGGCAAACACAGTCAACGCTGAATGTTTTGAAAACAGCCTTTCTACATGCTGAATCCTCTTATTTTATCTGATTTAACACAAACTAAATGGAAAGTATGTTCAAACTTTAGTGGTAAATGTAATCCAAAGCTGTAAACAGCAAAAATCATGCACATTTAATATACCATTTCAGCAGCAGGTTGCAAAAACCTAGATAATGCAGAATTAAAACAGATTGAAAGCAGATACCTTTAAAGTACTGAAATACTGCCATTGTGAATGTTTCTGAACAATTTGTACTCATTTTACTAACTTTTGTAGCACTTTTTCAGCAGACCAGGATTTTAAAATTTGTTCCAGAAGTGCCCGAGCTAGGGTTAGGGTTTGACAGCACCTAGACATATTCTGATGCATTTGTTGTGCATTGGGATGCATTTGAAATACAGGAAAGGTGTTGGTTTTTAGTTTCCTTGAAAATTTAATTTTTCGCCATTTTCTCATTTTTTATAAGCCCCATGCCTGTCAGGCAAACACAGTCAACGCTGAATGTTTTGAAAACAGCCTTTCTACATGCTGAAACCTCTTTTTTATGTGGTTTAAAACAAACTATCTGGAAAGCATGTTCAAACTTTAGTGGTAAATGTAATCCTAAGCTGTAAACAGCAAAAATCATGCACATTTAATTTACCATTTCAGCAGCAGGTTGCAAAAACCTAGATAATGCAGAATTAAAACAGATTGAAAGCAGATACCTTTAAAGTACTGAAATACTGCCATTGTGAATGTTTCTGAACAATTTGTACTCATTTTACTAACTTTTGTAGCACTTTTTCAGCAGACCAGGATTTTAAAATTTGTTCCAGAAGTGCCCGAGCTAGGGTTAGGGTTAGGGTTTGACAGCACCTAGACATATTCTGATGCATTTGTTGTGCATTGGGATGCATTTGAAATACAGGAAAGGTGTTGGTTTTTAGTTTCCTTGAAAATTTAATTTTTCGCCATTTTCTCATTTTTTATAAGCCCCATGCCTGTCAGGCAAACACAGTCAACGCTGAATGTTTTGAAAACAGCCTTTCTACATGCTGAAACCTCCTTTTTATGTGGTTTAAAACAAACTAAATGGAAAGTATGTTCAAACTTTAGTGGTAAATGTAATCCAAAGCTGTAAACAGCAAAAATCTTGCACATTTAATATACCATTTCAGCAGCAGGTTGCAAAAACCTAGATAATACAGAATTAAAACAGATTGAAAGCAGATACCTTTGAAGTACTGAAATACTGCCATTGTGAATGTTTCTGAACAATTTGTACTCATTTTACTAACTTTTGTAGCACTTTTTCAGCAGACCAGGATTTTAAAATTTGTTCCAGAAGTGCCCGAGCTAGGGTTAGGGTTAGGGTTTGACAGCACCTAGACATATTCTGATGCATTTGTTGTGCATTAGGATGCATTTGAAATACAGGAAAGGTGTTGGTTTTTAGTTTCCTTGAAAATTTAATTTTTCGCCATTTTCTCATTTTTTATAAGCCCCATGCCTGTCAGGCAAACACAGTCAACGCTGAATGTTTTGAAAACAGCCTTTCTACATGCTGAATCCTCTTATTTTATGTGATTTAAAACAAACTAAATGGAAAGTATGTTCAAACTTTAGTGGTAAATGTAATCCTAAGCTGTAAACAGCAAAAATCATGCACATTTAATATACCATTTCAGCAGCAGGTTGCAAAAACCTAGATAATGCAGAATTAAAACAGATTGAAAGCAGATACCTTTAAAGTACTGAAATACTGCCATTGTGAATGTTTCTGAACAATTTGTACTCATTTTACTAACTTTTGTAGCACTTTTTCAGCAGACCAGGATTTTAAAATTTGTTCCAGAAGTGCCCGAGCTAGGGTTAGGGTTAGGGTTTGACAGCACCTAGACATATTCTGATGCATTTGTTGTGCATTGGGATGCATTTGAAATACAGGAAAGGTGTTGGTTTTTAGTTTCCTTGAAAATTTAATTTTTCGCCATTTTCTCATTTTTTATAAGCCCCATGCCTGTCAGGCAAACACAGTCAACGCTGAATGTTTTGAAAACAGCCTTTCTACATGCTGAAACCTCTTTTTTATGTGGTTTAAAACAAACTATCTGGAAAGTATGTTCAAACTTTAGTGGTAAATGTAATCCTAAGCTGTAAACAGCAAAAATCATGCACATTTAATTTACCATTTCAGCAGCAGGTTGCAAAAACCTAGATAATGCAGAATTAAAACAGATTGAAAGCAGATACCTTTAAAGTACTGAAATACTGCCATTGTGAATGTTTCTGAACAATTTGTACTCATTTTACTAACTTTTGTAGCACTTTTTCAGCAGACCAGGATTTTAAAATTTGTTCCAGAAGTGCCCGAGCTAGGGTTAGGGTTAGGGTATGACAGCACCTAGACATATTCTGATGCATTTGTTGTGCATTGGGATGCATTTGAAATACAGGAAAGGTGTTGGTTTTTAGTTTCCTTGAAAATTTAATTTTTCGCCATTTTCTCATTTTTTATAAGCCCCATGCCTGTCAGGCAAACACAGTCAACATTGAATGTTTTGAAAACAGCCTTTCTACATGCTGAAACCTCCTTTTTATGTGGTTTAAAACAAACTAAATGGAAAGTATGTTCAAACTTTAGTGGTAAATGTAATCCAAAGCTGTAAACAGCAAAAATCTTGCACATTTAATATACCATTTCAGCAGCAGGTTGCAAAAACCTAGATAATGCAGAATTAAAACAGATTGAAAGCAGATACCTTTAAAGTACTGAAATACTGCCATTGTGAATGTTTCTGAACAATTTGTACTCATTTTACTAACTTTTGTAGCACTTTTTCAGCAGACCAGGATTTTAAAATTTGTTCCAGAAGTGCCCGAGCTAGGGTTAGGGTTAGGGTTTGACAGCACCTAGACATATTCTGATGCATTTGTTGTGCATTAGGATGCATTTGAAATACAGGAAAGGTGTTGGTTTTTAGTTTCCTTGAAAATTTAATTTTTCGCCATTTTCTCATTTTTTATAAGCCCCATGCCTGTCAGGCAAACACAGTCAACGCTGAATGTTTTGAAAACAGCCTTTCTACATGCTGAATCCTCTTATTTTATGTGATTTAAAACAAACTAAATGGAAAGTATGTTCAAACTTTAGTGGTAAATGTAATCCTAAGCTGTAAACAGCAAAAATCATGCACATTTAATATACCATTTCAGCAGCAGGTTGCAAAAACCTAGATAATGCAGAATTAAAACAGATTGAAAGCAGATACCTTTAAAGTACTGAAATACTGCCATTATGAATGTTTCTGAACAATTTGTACTCATTTTACTAACTTTTGTAGCACTTTTTCAGCAGACCAGGATTTTAAAATTTGTTCCAGAAGTGCCCGAGCTAGGGTTAGGGTTAGGGTTTGACAGCACCTAGACATATTCTGATGCATTTGTTGTGCATTGGGATGCATTTGAAATACAGGAAAGGTGTTGGTTTTTAGTTTCCTTGAAAATTTAATTTTTCGCCATTTTCTCATTTTTTATAAGCCCCATGCCTGTCAGGCAAACACAGTCAACGCTGAATGTTTTGAAAACAGCCTTTCTACATGCTGAAACCTCTTTTTTATGAGGTTTAAAACAAACAAAATTGAAAGTATGTTCAAACTTTAGTGGTAAATGTAATCCTAAGCTGTAAACAGCAAAAATCATGCACATTTAATATACCATTTCAGCAGCAGGTTGCAAAAACCTAGATAATGCAGAATTAAAACAGATTGAAAGCAGATACCTTTAAAGTACTGAAATACTGCCATTGTGAATGTTTCTGAACAATTTGTACTCATTTTACTAACTTTTGTAGCACTTTTTCAGCAGACCAGGATTTTAAAATTTGTTCCAGAAGTGCCCGAGCTAGGGTTAGGGTTAGGGTTTGACTGCACCTAGACATATTCTGATGCATTTGTTGTAGCATTGGGATGCATTTGAAATACAGGAAAGGTGTTGGTTTTTAGTTTCCTTGAAAATTTAATTTTTCGCCATTTTCTCATTTTTTATAAGCCCCATGCCTGTCAGGCAAACACAGTCAACGCTGAATGTTTTGAAAACAGCCTTTCTACATGCTGAATCCTCTTATTTTATCTGATTTAACACAAACTAAATGGAAAGTATGTTCAAACTTTAGTGGTAAATGTAATCCAAAGCTGTAAACAGCAAAAATCATGCACATTTAATATACCATTTCAGCAGCAGGTTGCAAAAACCTAGATAATGCAGAATTAAAACAGATTGAAAGCAGATACCTTTAAAGTACTGAAATACTGCCATTGTGAATGTTTCTGAACAATTTGTACTCATTTTACTAACTTTTGTAGCACTTTTTCAGCAGACCAGGATTTTAAAATTTGTTCCAGAAGTGCCCGAGCTAGGGTTAGGGTTTGACAGCACCTAGACATATTCTGATGCATTTGTTGTGCATTGGGATGCATTTGAAATACAGGAAAGGTGTTGGTTTTTAGTTTCCTTGAAAATTTAATTTTTCGCCATTTTCTCATTTTTTATAAGCCCCATGCCTGTCAGGCAAACACAGTCAACGCTGAATGTTTTGAAAACAGCCTTTCTACATGCTGAAACCTCTTTTTTATGTGGTTTAAAACAAACTATCTGGAAAGCATGTTCAAACTTTAGTGGTAAATGTAATCCTAAGCTGTAAACAGCAAAAATCATGCACATTTAATTTACCATTTCAGCAGCAGGTTGCAAAAACCTAGATAATGCAGAATTAAAACAGATTGAAAGCAGATACCTTTAAAGTACTGAAATACTGCCATTGTGAATGTTTCTGAACAATTTGTACTCATTTTACTAACTTTTGTAGCACTTTTTCAGCAGACCAGGATTTTAAAATTTGTTCCAGAAGTGCCCGAGCTAGGGTTAGGGTTAGGGTTTGACAGCACCTAGACATATTCTGATGCATTTGTTGTGCATTGGGATGCATTTGAAATACAGGAAAGGTGTTGGTTTTTAGTTTCCTTGAAAATTTAATTTTTCGCCATTTTCTCATTTTTTATAAGCCCCATGCCTGTCAGGCAAACACAGTCAACGCTGAATGTTTTGAAAACAGCCTTTCTACATGCTGAAACCTCCTTTTTATGTGGTTTAAAACAAACTAAATGGAAAGTATGTTCAAACTTTAGTGGTAAATGTAATCCAAAGCTGTAAACAGCAAAAATCTTGCACATTTAATATACCATTTCAGCAGCAGGTTGCAAAAACCTAGATAATACAGAATTAAAACAGATTGAAAGCAGATACCTTTAAAGTACTGAAATACTGCCATTGTGAATGTTTCTGAACAATTTGTACTCATTTTACTAACTTTTGTA
Organism: Lepisosteus oculatus; assembly: GCF_040954835.1. Classification (NCBI taxonomy): domain Eukaryota; kingdom Metazoa; phylum Chordata; class Actinopteri; order Semionotiformes; family Lepisosteidae; genus Lepisosteus; species Lepisosteus oculatus. The sequence continues at coordinate 11,075,186 of NC_090718.1, forward strand.
GCACTTTTTCAGCAGACCAGGATTTTAAAATTTGTTCCAGAAGTGCCCGAGCTAGGGTTAGGGTTAGGGTTTGACAGCACCTAGACATATTCTGATGCATTTGTTGTGCATTAGGATGCATTTGAAATACAGGAAAGGTGTTGGTTTTTAGTTTCCTTGAAAATTTAATTTTTCGCCATTTTCTCATTTTTTATAAGCCCCATGCCTGTCAGGCAAACACAGTCAACGCTGAATGTTTTGAAAACAGCCTTTCTACATGCTGAATCCTCTTATTTTATGTGATTTAAAACAAACTAAATGGAAAGTATGTTCAAACTTTAGTGGTAAATGTAATCCTAAGCTGTAAACAGCAAAAATCATGCACATTTAATATACCATTTCAGCAGCAGGTTGCAAAAACCTAGATAATGCAGAATTAAAACAGATTGAAAGCAGATACCTTTAAAGTACTGAAATACTGCCATTGTGAATGTTTCTGAACAATTTGTACTCATTTTACTAACTTTTGTAGCACTTTTTCAGCAGACCAGGATTTTAAAATTTGTTCCAGAAGTGCCCGAGCTAGGGTTAGGGTTAGGGTTTGACTGCACCTAGACATATTCTGATGCATTTGTTGTAGCATTGGGATGCATTTGAAATACAGGAAAGGTGTTGGTTTTTAGTTTCCTTGAAAATTTAATTTTTCGCCATTTTCTCATTTTTTATAAGCCCCATGCCTGTCAGGCAAACACAGTCAACGCTGAATGTTTTGAAAACAGCCTTTCTACATGCTGAATCCTCTTATTTTATCTGATTTAACACAAACTAAATGGAAAGTATGTTCAAACTTTAGTGGTAAATGTAATCCAAAGCTGTAAACAGCAAAAATCATGCACATTTAATATACCATTTCAGCAGCAGGTTGCAAAAACCTAGATAATGCAGAATTAAAACAGATTGAAAGCAGATACCTTTAAAGTACTGAAATACTGCCATTGTGAATGTTTCTGAACAATTTGTACTCATTTTACTAACTTTTGTAGCACTTTTTCAGCAGACCAGGATTTTAAAATTTGTTCCAGAAGTGCCCGAGCTAGGGTTAGGGTTTGACAGCACCTAGACATATTCTGATGCATTTGTTGTGCATTGGGATGCATTTGAAATACAGGAAAGGTGTTGGTTTTTAGTTTCCTTGAAAATTTAATTTTTCGCCATTTTCTCATTTTTTATAAGCCCCATGCCTGTCAGGCAAACACAGTCAACGCTGAATGTTTTGAAAACAGCCTTTCTACATGCTGAATCCTCTTATTTTATGTGATTTAAAACAAACTAAATGGAAAGTATGTTCAAACTTTAGTGGTAAATGTAATCCTAAGCTGTAAACAGCAAAAATCATGCACATTTAATATACCATTTCAGCAGCAGGTTGCAAAAACCTAGATAATGCAGAATTAAAACAGATTGAAAGCAGATACCTTTAAAGTACTGAAATACTGCCATTATGAATGTTTCTGAACAATTTGTACTCATTTTACTAACTTTTGTAGCACTTTTTCAGCAGACCAGGATTTTAAAATTTGTTCCAGAAGTGCCCGAGCTAGGGTTAGGGTTAGGGTTTGACAGCACCTAGACATATTCTGATGCATTTGTTGTGCATTGGGATGCATTTGAAATACAGGAAAGGTGTTGGTTTTTAGTTTCCTTGAAAATTTAATTTTTCGCCATTTTCTCATTTTTTATAAGCCCCATGCCTGTCAGGCAAACACAGTCAACGCTGAGTGTTTTGAAAACAGCCTTTCTACATGCTGAAACCTCTTTTTTATGTGGTTTAAAACAAACTATCTGGAAAGTATGTTCAAACTTTAGTGGTAAATGTAATCCTAAGCTGTAAACAGCAAAAATCATGCACATTTAATTTACCATTTCAGCAGCAGGTTGCAAAAACCTAGATAATGCAGAATTAAAACAGATTGAAAGCAGATACCTTTAAAGTACTGAAATACTGCCATTGTGAATGTTTCTGAACAATTTGTACTCATTTTACTAACTTTTGTAGCACTTTTTCAGCAGACCAGGATTTTAAAATTTGTTCCAGAAGTGCCCGAGCTAGGGTTAGGGTTAGGGTATGACAGCACCTAGACATATTCTGATGCATTTGTTGTGCATTGGGATGCATTTGAAATACAGGAAAGGTGTTGGTTTTTAGTTTCCTTGAAAATTTAATTTTTCGCCATTTTCTCATTTTTTATAAGCCCCATGCCTGTCAGGCAAACACAGTCAACATTGAATGTTTTGAAAACAGCCTTTCTACATGCTGAAACCTCCTTTTTATGTGGTTTAAAACAAACTAAATGGAAAGTATGTTCAAACTTTAGTGGTAAATGTAATCCAAAGCTGTAAACAGCAAAAATCTTGCACATTTAATATACCATTTCAGCAGCAGGTTGCAAAAACCTAGATAATGCAGAATTAAAACAGATTGAAAGCAGATACCTTTAAAGTACTGAAATACTGCCATTGTGAATGTTTCTGAACAATTTGTACTCATTTTACTAACTTTTGTAGCACTTTTTCAGCAGACCAGGATTTTAAAATTTGTTCCAGAAGTGCCCGAGCTAGGGTTAGGGTTAGGGTTTGACAGCACCTAGACATATTCTGATGCATTTGTTGTGCATTAGGATGCATTTGAAATACAGGAAAGGTGTTGGTTTTTAGTTTCCTTGAAAATTTAATTTTTCGCCATTTTCTCATTTTTTATAAGCCCCATGCCTGTCAGGCAAACACAGTCAACGCTGAATGTTTTGAAAACAGCCTTTCTACATGCTGAATCCTCTTATTTTATGTGATTTAAAACAAACTAAATGGAAAGTATGTTCAAACTTTAGTGGTAAATGTAATCCTAAGCTGTAAACAGCAAAAATCATGCACATTTAATATACCATTTCAGCAGCAGGTTGCAAAAACCTAGATAATGCAGAATTAAAACAGATTGAAAGCAGATACCTTTAAAGTACTGAAATACTGCCATTATGAATGTTTCTGAACAATTTGTACTCATTTTACTAACTTTTGTAGCACTTTTTCAGCAGACCAGGATTTTAAAATTTGTTCCAGAAGTGCCCGAGCTAGGGTTAGGGTTAGGGTTTGACAGCACCTAGACATATTCTGATGCATTTGTTGTGCATTGGGATGCATTTGAAATACAGGAAAGGTGTTGGTTTTTAGTTTCCTTGAAAATTTAATTTTTCGCCATTTTCTCATTTTTTATAAGCCCCATGCCTGTCAGGCAAACACAGTCAACGCTGAATGTTTTGAAAACAGCCTTTCTACATGCTGAAACCTCTTTTTTATGAGGTTTAAAACAAACAAAATTGAAAGTATGTTCAAACTTTAGTGGTAAATGTAATCCTAAGCTGTAAACAGCAAAAATCATGCACATTTAATATACCATTTCAGCAGCAGGTTGCAAAAACCTAGATAATGCAGAATTAAAACAGATTGAAAGCAGATACCTTTAAAGTACTGAAATACTGCCATTGTGAATGTTTCTGAACAATTTGTACTCATTTTACTAACTTTTGTAGCACTTTTTCAGCAGACCAGGATTTTAAAATTTGTTCCAGAAGTGCCCGAGCTAGGGTTAGGGTTAGGGTTTGACTGCACCTAGACATATTCTGATGCATTTGTTGTAGCATTGGGATGCATTTGAAATACAGGAAAGGTGTTGGTTTTTAGTTTCCTTGAAAATTTAATTTTTCGCCATTTTCTCATTTTTTATAAGCCCCATGCCTGTCAGGCAAACACAGTCAACGCTGAATGTTTTGAAAACAGCCTTTCTACATGCTGAATCCTCTTATTTTATCTGATTTAACACAAACTAAATGGAAAGTATGTTCAAACTTTAGTGGTAAATGTAATCCAAAGCTGTAAACAGCAAAAATCATGCACATTTAATATACCATTTCAGCAGCAGGTTGCAAAAACCTAGATAATGCAGAATTAAAACAGATTGAAAGCAGATACCTTTAAAGTACTGAAATACTGCCATTGTGAATGTTTCTGAACAATTTGTACTCATTTTACTAACTTTTGTAGCACTTTTTCAGCAGACCAGGATTTTAAAATTTGTTCCAGAAGTGCCCGAGCTAGGGTTAGGGTTTGACAGCACCTAGACATATTCTGATGCATTTGTTGTGCATTGGGATGCATTTGAAATACAGGAAAGGTGTTGGTTTTTAGTTTCCTTGAAAATTTAATTTTTCGCCATTTTCTCATTTTTTATAAGCCCCATGCCTGTCAGGCAAACACAGTCAACGCTGAATGTTTTGAAAACAGCCTTTCTACATGCTGAAACCTCTTTTTTATGTGGTTTAAAACAAACTATCTGGAAAGCATGTTCAAACTTTAGTGGTAAATGTAATCCTAAGCTGTAAACAGCAAAAATCATGCACATTTAATTTACCATTTCAGCAGCAGGTTGCAAAAACCTAGATAATGCAGAATTAAAACAGATTGAAAGCAGATACCTTTAAAGTACTGAAATACTGCCATTGTGAATGTTTCTGAACAATTTGTACTCATTTTACTAACTTTTGTAGCACTTTTTCAGCAGACCAGGATTTTAAAATTTGTTCCAGAAGTGCCCGAGCTAGGGTTAGGGTTAGGGTTTGACAGCACCTAGACATATTCTGATGCATTTGTTGTGCATTGGGATGCATTTGAAATACAGGAAAGGTGTTGGTTTTTAGTTTCCTTGAAAATTTAATTTTTCGCCATTTTCTCATTTTTTATAAGCCCCATGCCTGTCAGGCAAACACAGTCAACGCTGAATGTTTTGAAAACAGCCTTTCTACATGCTGAAACCTCCTTTTTATGTGGTTTAAAACAAACTAAATGGAAAGTATGTTCAAACTTTAGTGGTAAATGTAATCCAAAGCTGTAAACAGCAAAAATCTTGCACATTTAATATACCATTTCAGCAGCAGGTTGCAAAAACCTAGATAATACAGAATTAAAACAGATTGAAAGCAGATACCTTTAAAGTACTGAAATACTGCCATTGTGAATGTTTCTGAACAATTTGTACTCATTTTACTAACTTTTGTAGCACTTTTTCAGCAGACCAGGATTTTAAAATTTGTTCCAGAAGTGCCCGAGCTAGGGTTAGGGTTAGGGTTTGACAGCACCTAGACATATTCTGATGCATTTGTTGTGCATTAGGATGCATTTGAAATACAGGAAAGGTGTTGGTTTTTAGTTTCCTTGAAAATTTAATTTTTCGCCATTTTCTCATTTTTTATAAGCCCCATGCCTGTCAGGCAAACACAGTCAACGCTGAATGTTTTGAAAACAGCCTTTCTACATGCTGAATCCTCTTATTTTATGTGATTTAAAACAAACTAAATGGAAAGTATGTTCAAACTTTAGTGGTAAATGTAATCCTAAGCTGTAAACAGCAAAAATCATGCACATTTAATATACCATTTCAGCAGCAGGTTGCAAAAACCTAGATAATGCAGAATTAAAACAGATTGAAAGCAGATACCTTTAAAGTACTGAAATACTGCCATTGTGAATGTTTCTGAACAATTTGTACTCATTTTACTAACTTTTGTAGCACTTTTTCAGCAGACCAGGATTTTAAAATTTGTTCCAGAAGTGCCCGAGCTAGGGTTAGGGTTAGGGTTTGACTGCACCTAGACATATTCTGATGCATTTGTTGTAGCATTGGGATGCATTTGAAATACAGGAAAGGTGTTGGTTTTTAGTTTCCTTGAAAATTTAATTTTTCGCCATTTTCTCATTTTTTATAAGCCCCATGCCTGTCAGGCAAACACAGTCAACGCTGAATGTTTTGAAAACAGCCTTTCTACATGCTGAATCCTCTTATTTTATCTGATTTAACACAAACTAAATGGAAAGTATGTTCAAACTTTAGTGGTAAATGTAATCCAAAGCTGTAAACAGCAAAAATCATGCACATTTAATATACCATTTCAGCAGCAGGTTGCAAAAACCTAGATAATGCAGAATTAAAACAGATTGAAAGCAGATACCTTTAAAGTACTGAAATACTGCCATTGTGAATGTTTCTGAACAATTTGTACTCATTTTACTAACTTTTGTAGCACTTTTTCAGCAGACCAGGATTTTAAAATTTGTTCCAGAAGTGCCCGAGCTAGGGTTAGGGTTTGACAGCACCTAGACATATTCTGATGCATTTGTTGTGCATTGGGATGCATTTGAAATACAGGAAAGGTGTTGGTTTTTAGTTTCCTTGAAAATTTAATTTTTCGCCATTTTCTCATTTTTTATAAGCCCCATGCCTGTCAGGCAAACACAGTCAACGCTGAATGTTTTGAAAACAGCCTTTCTACATGCTGAATCCTCTTATTTTATGTGATTTAAAACAAACTAAATGGAAAGTATGTTCAAACTTTAGTGGTAAATGTAATCCTAAGCTGTAAACAGCAAAAATCATGCACATTTAATATACCATTTCAGCAGCAGGTTGCAAAAACCTAGATAATGCAGAATTAAAACAGATTGAAAGCAGATACCTTTAAAGTACTGAAATACTGCCATTATGAATGTTTCTGAACAATTTGTACTCATTTTACTAACTTTTGTAGCACTTTTTCAGCAGACCAGGATTTTAAAATTTGTTCCAGAAGTGCCCGAGCTAGGGTTAGGGTTAGGGTTTGACAGCACCTAGACATATTCTGATGCATTTGTTGTGCATTGGGATGCATTTGAAATACAGGAAAGGTGTTGGTTTTTAGTTTCCTTGAAAATTTAATTTTTCGCCATTTTCTCATTTTTTATAAGCCCCATGCCTGTCAGGCAAACACAGTCAACGCTGAGTGTTTTGAAAACAGCCTTTCTACATGCTGAAACCTCTTTTTTATGTGGTTTAAAACAAACTATCTGGAAAGTATGTTCAAACTTTAGTGGTAAATGTAATCCTAAGCTGTAAACAGCAAAAATCATGCACATTTAATTTACCATTTCAGCAGCAGGTTGCAAAAACCTAGATAATGCAGAATTAAAACAGATTGAAAGCAGATACCTTTAAAGTACTGAAATACTGCCATTGTGAATGTTTCTGAACAATTTGTACTCATTTTACTAACTTTTGTAGCACTTTTTCAGCAGACCAGGATTTTAAAATTTGTTCCAGAAGTGCCCGAGCTAGGGTTAGGGTTAGGGTATGACAGCACCTAGACATATTCTGATGCATTTGTTGTGCATTGGGATGCATTTGAAATACAGGAAAGGTGTTGGTTTTTAGTTTCCTTGAAAATTTAATTTTTCGCCATTTTCTCATTTTTTATAAGCCCCATGCCTGTCAGGCAAACACAGTCAACATTGAATGTTTTGAAAACAGCCTTTCTACATGCTGAAACCTCCTTTTTATGTGGTTTAAAACAAACTAAATGGAAAGTATGTTCAAACTTTAGTGGTAAATGTAATCCAAAGCTGTAAACAGCAAAAATCTTGCACATTTAATATACCATTTCAGCAGCAGGTTGCAAAAACCTAGATAATGCAGAATTAAAACAGATTGAAAGCAGATACCTTTAAAGTACTGAAATACTGCCATTGTGAATGTTTCTGAACAATTTGTACTCATTTTACTAACTTTTGTAGCACTTTTTCAGCAGACCAGGATTTTAAAATTTGTTCCAGAAGTGCCCGAGCTAGGGTTAGGGTTAGGGTTTGACAGCACCTAGACATATTCTGATGCATTTGTTGTGCATTAGGATGCATTTGAAATACAGGAAAGGTGTTGGTTTTTAGTTTCCTTGAAAATTTAATTTTTCGCCATTTTCTCATTTTTTATAAGCCCCATGCCTGTCAGGCAAACACAGTCAACGCTGAATGTTTTGAAAACAGCCTTTCTACATGCTGAATCCTCTTATTTTATGTGATTTAAAACAAACTAAATGGAAAGTATGTTCAAACTTTAGTGGTAAATGTAATCCTAAGCTGTAAACAGCAAAAATCATGCACATTTAATATACCATTTCAGCAGCAGGTTGCAAAAACCTAGATAATGCAGAATTAAAACAGATTGAAAGCAGATACCTTTAAAGTACTGAAATACTGCCATTATGAATGTTTCTGAACAATTTGTACTCATTTTACTAACTTTTGTAGCACTTTTTCAGCAGACCAGGATTTTAAAATTTGTTCCAGAAGTGCCCGAGCTAGGGTTAGGGTTAGGGTTTGACAGCACCTAGACATATTCTGATGCATTTGTTGTGCATTGGGATGCATTTGAAATACAGGAAAGGTGTTGGTTTTTAGTTTCCTTGAAAATTTAATTTTTCGCCATTTTCTCATTTTTTATAAGCCCCATGCCTGTCAGGCAAACACAGTCAACGCTGAATGTTTTGAAAACAGCCTTTCTACATGCTGAAACCTCTTTTTTATGAGGTTTAAAACAAACAAAATTGAAAGTATGTTCAAACTTTAGTGGTAAATGTAATCCTAAGCTGTAAACAGCAAAAATCATGCACATTTAATATACCATTTCAGCAGCAGGTTGCAAAAACCTAGATAATGCAGAATTAAAACAGATTGAAAGCAGATACCTTTAAAGTACTGAAATACTGCCATTGTGAATGTTTCTGAACAATTTGTACTCATTTTACTAACTTTTGTAGCACTTTTTCAGCAGACCAGGATTTTAAAATTTGTTCCAGAAGTGCCCGAGCTAGGGTTAGGGTTAGGGTTTGACTGCACCTAGACATATTCTGATGCATTTGTTGTAGCATTGGGATGCATTTGAAATACAGGAAAGGTGTTGGTTTTTAGTTTCCTTGAAAATTTAATTTTTCGCCATTTTCTCATTTTTTATAAGCCCCATGCCTGTCAGGCAAACACAGTCAACGCTGAATGTTTTGAAAACAGCCTTTCTACATGCTGAATCCTCTTATTTTATCTGATTTAACACAAACTAAATGGAAAGTATGTTCAAACTTTAGTGGTAAATGTAATCCAAAGCTGTAAACAGCAAAAATCATGCACATTTAATATACCATTTCAGCAGCAGGTTGCAAAAACCTAGATAATGCAGAATTAAAACAGATTGAAAGCAGATACCTTTAAAGTACTGAAATACTGCCATTGTGAATGTTTCTGAACAATTTGTACTCATTTTACTAACTTTTGTAGCACTTTTTCAGCAGACCAGGATTTTAAAATTTGTTCCAGAAGTGCCCGAGCTAGGGTTAGGGTTTGACAGCACCTAGACATATTCTGATGCATTTGTTGTGCATTGGGATGCATTTGAAATACAGGAAAGGTGTTGGTTTTTAGTTTCCTTGAAAATTTAATTTTTCGCCATTTTCTCATTTTTTATAAGCCCCATGCCTGTCAGGCAAACACAGTCAACGCTGAATGTTTTGAAAACAGCCTTTCTACATGCTGAAACCTCTTTTTTATGTGGTTTAAAACAAACTATCTGGAAAGCATGTTCAAACTTTAGTGGTAAATGTAATCCTAAGCTGTAAACAGCAAAAATCATGCACATTTAATTTACCATTTCAGCAGCAGGTTGCAAAAACCTAGATAATGCAGAATTAAAACAGATTGAAAGCAGATACCTTTAAAGTACTGAAATACTGCCATTGTGAATGTTTCTGAACAATTTGTACTCATTTTACTAACTTTTGTAGCACTTTTTCAGCAGACCAGGATTTTAAAATTTGTTCCAGAAGTGCCCGAGCTAGGGTTAGGGTTAGGGTTTGACAGCACCTAGACATATTCTGATGCATTTGTTGTGCATTGGGATGCATTTGAAATACAGGAAAGGTGTTGGTTTTTAGTTTCCTTGAAAATTTAATTTTTCGCCATTTTCTCATTTTTTATAAGCCCCATGCCTGTCAGGCAAACACAGTCAACGCTGAATGTTTTGAAAACAGCCTTTCTACATGCTGAAACCTCCTTTTTATGTGGTTTAAAACAAACTAAATGGAAAGTATGTTCAAACTTTAGTGGTAAATGTAATCCAAAGCTGTAAACAGCAAAAATCTTGCACATTTAATATACCATTTCAGCAGCAGGTTGCAAAAACCTAGATAATACAGAATTAAAACAGATTGAAAGCAGATACCTTTAAAGTACTGAAATACTGCCATTGTGAATGTTTCTGAACAATTTGTACTCATTTTACTAACTTTTGTAGCACTTTTTCAGCAGACCAGGATTTTAAAATTTGTTCCAGAAGTGCCCGAGCTAGGGTTAGGGTTAGGGTTTGACAGCACCTAGACATATTCTGATGCATTTGTTGTGCATTAGGATGCATTTGAAATACAGGAAAGGTGTTGGTTTTTAGTTTCCTTGAAAATTTAATTTTTCGCCATTTTCTCATTTTTTATAAGCCCCATGCCTGTCAGGCAAACACAGTCAACGCTGAATGTTTTGAAAACAGCCTTTCTACATGCTGAATCCTCTTATTTTATGTGATTTAAAACAAACTAAATGGAAAGTATGTTCAAACTTTAGTGGTAAATGTAATCCTAAGCTGTAAACAGCAAAAATCATGCACATTTAATATACCATTTCAGCAGCAGGTTGCAAAAACCTAGATAATGCAGAATTAAAACAGATTGAAAGCAGATACCTTTAAAGTACTGAAATACTGCCATTGTGAATGTTTCTGAACAATTTGTACTCATTTTACTAACTTTTGTAGCACTTTTTCAGCAGACCAGGATTTTAAAATTTGTTCCAGAAGTGCCCGAGCTAGGGTTAGGGTTAGGGTTTGACTGCACCTAGACATATTCTGATGCATTTGTTGTAGCATTGGGATGCATTTGAAATACAGGAAAGGTGTTGGTTTTTAGTTTCCTTGAAAATTTAATTTTTCGCCATTTTCTCATTTTTTATAAGCCCCATGCCTGTCAGGCAAACACAGTCAACGCTGAATGTTTTGAAAACAGCCTTTCTACATGCTGAATCCTCTTATTTTATCTGATTTAACACAAACTAAATGGAAAGTATGTTCAAACTTTAGTGGTAAATGTAATCCAAAGCTGTAAACAGCAAAAATCATGCACATTTAATATACCATTTCAGCAGCAGGTTGCAAAAACCTAGATAATGCAGAATTAAAACAGATTGAAAGCAGATACCTTTAAAGTACTGAAATACTGCCATTGTGAATGTTTCTGAACAATTTGTACTCATTTTACTAACTTTTGTAGCACTTTTTCAGCAGACCAGGATTTTAAAATTTGTTCCAGAAGTGCCCGAGCTAGGGTTAGGGTTTGACAGCACCTAGACATATTCTGATGCATTTGTTGTGCATTGGGATGCATTTGAAATACAGGAAAGGTGTTGGTTTTTAGTTTCCTTGAAAATTTAATTTTTCGCCATTTTCTCATTTTTTATAAGCCCCATGCCTGTCAGGCAAACACAGTCAACGCTGAATGTTTTGAAAACAGCCTTTCTACATGCTGAAACCTCTTTTTTATGTGGTTTAAAACAAACTATCTGGAAAGCATGTTCAAACTTTAGTGGTAAATGTAATCCTAAGCTGTAAACAGCAAAAATCATGCACATTTAATTTACCATTTCAGCAGCAGGTTGCAAAAACCTAGATAATGCAGAATTAAAACAGATTGAAAGCAGATACCTTTAAAGTACTGAAATACTGCCATTGTGAATGTTTCTGAACAATTTGTACTCATTTTACTAACTTTTGTAGCACTTTTTCAGCAGACCAGGATTTTAAAATTTGTTCCAGAAGTGCCCGAGCTAGGGTTAGGGTTAGGGTTTGACAGCACCTAGACATATTCTGATGCATTTGTTGTGCATTGGGATGCATTTGAAATACAGGAAAGGTGTTGGTTTTTAGTTTCCTTGAAAATTTAATTTTTCGCCATTTTCTCATTTTTTATAAGCCCCATGCCTGTCAGGCAAACACAGTCAACGCTGAATGTTTTGAAAACAGCCTTTCTACATGCTGAAACCTCCTTTTTATGTGGTTTAAAACAAACTAAATGGAAAGTATGTTCAAACTTTAGTGGTAAATGTAATCCAAAGCTGTAAACAGCAAAAATCTTGCACATTTAATATACCATTTCAGCAGCAGGTTGCAAAAACCTAGATAATACAGAATTAAAACAGATTGAAAGCAGATACCTTTAAAGTACTGAAATACTGCCATTGTGAATGTTTCTGAACAATTTGTACTCATTTTACTAACTTTTGTAGCACTTTTTCAGCAGACCAGGATTTTAAAATTTGTTCCAGAAGTGCCCGAGCTAGGGTTAGGGTTAGGGTTTGACAGCACCTAGACATATTCTGATGCATTTGTTGTGCATTAGGATGCATTTGAAATACAGGAAAGGTGTTGGTTTTTAGTTTCCTTGAAAATTTAATTTTTCGCCATTTTCTCATTTTTTATAAGCCCCATGCCTGTCAGGCAAACACAGTCAACGCTGAATGTTTTGAAAACAGCCTTTCTACATGCTGAATCCTCTTATTTTATGTGATTTAAAACAAACTAAATGGAAAGTATGTTCAAACTTTAGTGGTAAATGTAATCCTAAGCTGTAAACAGCAAAAATCATGCACATTTAATATACCATTTCAGCAGCAGGTTGCAAAAACCTAGATAATGCAGAATTAAAACAGATTGAAAGCAGATACCTTTAAAGTACTGAAATACTGCCATTGTGAATGTTTCTGAACAATTTGTACTCATTTTACTAACTTTTGTAGCACTTTTTCAGCAGACCAGGATTTTAAAATTTGTTCCAGAAGTGCCCGAGCTAGGGTTAGGGTTAGGGTTTGACAGCACCTAGACATATTCTGATGCATTTGTTGTGCATTGGGATGCATTTGAAATACAGGAAAGGTGTTGGTTTTTAGTTTCCTTGAAAATTTAATTTTTTGCCATTTTCTCATTTTTTATAAGCCCCATGCCTGTCAGGCAAACACAGTCAACGCTGAATGTTTTGAAAACAGCCTTTCTACATGCTGAAACCTCTTTTTTATGTGGTTTAAAACAAACTAAATGGAAAGTATGTTCAAACTTTAGTGGTAAATGTAATCCTAAGCTGTAAACAGCAAAAATCATGCACATTTAATATACCATTTCAGCAGCAGGTTGCAAAAACCTAGATAATGCAGAATTAAAACAGATTGAAAGCAGATACCTTTAAAGTACTGAAATACTGCCATTGTGAATGTTTCTGAACAATTTGTACTCATTTTACTAACTTTTGTAGCACTTTTTCAGCAGACCAGGATTTTAAAATTTGTTCCAGAAGTGCCCGAGCTAGGGTTAGGGTTAGGGTTTGACTGCACCTAGACATATTCTGATGCATTTGTTGTAGCATTGGGATGCATTTGAAATACAGGAAAGGTGTTGGTTTTTAGTTTCCTTGAAAATTTAATTTTTCGCCATTTTCTCATTTTTTATAAGCCCCATGCCTGTCAGGCAAACACAGTCAACGCTGAATGTTTTGAAAACAGCCTTTCTACATGCTGAATCCTCTTATTTTATCTGATTTAACACAAACTAAATGGAAAGTATGTTCAAACTTTAGTGGTAAATGTAATCCAAAGCTGTAAACAGCAAAAATCATGCACATTTAATATACCATTTCAGCAGCAGGTTGCAAAAACCTAGATAATGCAGAATTAAAACAGATTGAAAGCAGATACCTTTAAAGTACTGAAATACTGCCATTGTGAATGTTTCTGAACAATTTGTACTCATTTTACTAACTTTTGTAGCACTTTTTCAGCAGACCAGGATTTTAAAATTTGTTCCAGAAGTGCCCGAGCTAGGGTTAGGGTTAGGGTTTGACAGCACCTAGACATATTCTGATGCATTTGTTGTGCATTGGGATGCATTTGAAATACAGGAAAGGTGTTGGTTTTTAGTTTCCTTGAAAATTTAATTTTTCGCCATTTTCTCATTTTTTATAAGCCCCATGCCTGTCAGGCAAACACAGTCAACGCTGAATGTTTTGAAAACAGCCTTTCTACATGCTGAAACCTCCTTTTTATGTGGTTTAAAACAAACTAAATGGAAAGTATGTTCAAACTTTAGTGGTAAATGTAATCCAAAGCTGTAAACAGCAAAAATCATGCACATTTAATATACCATTTCAGCAGCAGGTTGCAAAAACCTAGATAATGCAGAATTAAAACAGATTGAAAGCAGATACCTTTAAAGTACTGAAATACTGCCATTGTGAATGTTTCTGAACAATTTGTACTCATTTTACTAACTTTTGTAGCACTTTTTCAGCAGACCAGGATTTTAAAATTTGTTCCAGAAGTGCCCGAGCTAGGGTTAGGGTTAGGGTTTGACAGCACCTAGACATATTCTGATGCATTTGTTGTGCATTAGGATGCATTTGAAATACAGGAAAGGTGTTGGTTTTTAGTTTCCTTGAAAATTTAATTTTTCGCCATTTTCTCATTTTTTATAAGCCCCATGCCTGTCAGGCAAACACAGTCAACGCTGAAAGTTTTGAAAACAGCCTTTCTACATGCTGAAACCCCTTTTTTATGTGGTTTAAAACAAACTAAATGGAAAGTATGTTCAAACTTTAGTGGTAAATGTAATCCTAAGCTGTAAACAGCAAAAATCATGCACATTTAATATACCATATCAGTAGCAGGTTGCAAAAACCTAGATAATGCAGAATTAAAACAGATTGAAAGCAGATACCTTTAAAGTACTGAAATACTGCCATTGTGAATGTTTCTGAACAATTTGTACTCATTTTACTAACTTTTGTAGCACTTTTTCAGCAGACCAGGATTTTAAAATTTGTTCCAGAAGTGCCCGAGCTAGGGTTAGGGTTAGGGTTTGACAGCACCTAGACATATTCTGATGCATTTGTTGTGCATTGGGATGCATTTGAAATACAGGAAAGGTGTTGGTTTTTAGTTTCCTTGAAAATTTAATTTTTCGCCATTTTCTCATTTTTTATAAGCCCCATGCCTGTCAGGCAAACACAGTCAACGCTGAATGTTTTGAAAACAGCCTTTCTACATGCTGAATCCTCTTATTTTATCTGATTTAACACAAACTAAATGGAAAGTATGTTCAAACTTTAGTGGTAAATGTAATCCAAAGCTGTAAACAGCAAAAATCATGCACATTTAATATACCATTTCAGCAGCAGGTTGCAAAAACCTAGATAATGCAGAATTAAAACAGATTGAAAGCAGATACCTTTAAAGTACTGAAATACTGCCATTGTGAATGTTTCTGAACAATTTGTACTCATTTTACTAACTTTTGTAGCACTTTTTCAGCAGACCAGGATTTTAAAATTTGTTCCAGAAGTGCCCGAGCTAGGGTTAGGGTTAGGGTTTGACAGCACCTAGACATATTCTGATGCATTTGTTGTGCATTGGGATGCATTTGAAATACAGGAAAGGTGTTGGTTTTCAGTTTCCTTGAAAATTTAATTTTTCGCCATTTTCTCATTTTATATAAGCCCCATGCCTGTCAGGCAAACACAGTCAACGCTGAATGTTTTGAAAACAGCCTTTCTACATGCTGAAACCTCTTTTTTATGTGGTTTAAAACAAACTATCTGGAAAGTATGTTCAAACTTTAGTGGTAAATGTAATCCTAAGCTGTAAACAGCAAAAATCATGCACATTTAATTTACCATTTCAGCAGCAGGTTGCAAAAACCTAGATAATGCAGAATTAAAACAGATTGAAAGCAGATACCTTTAAAGTACTGAAATACTGCCATTGTGAATGTTTCTGAACAATTTGTACTCATTTTACTAACTTTTGTAGCACTTTTTCAGCAGACCAGGATTTTAAAATTTGTTCCAGAAGTGCCCGAGCTAGGGTTAGGGTTAGGGTTTGACAGCACCTAGACATATTCTGATGCATTTGTTGTGCATTGGGATGCATTTGAAATACAGGAAAGGTGTTGGTTTTTAGTTTCCTTGAAAATTTAATTTTTCGCCATTTTCTCATTTTTTATAAGCCCCATGCCTGTCAGGCAAACACAGTCAACGCTGAATGTTTTGAAAACAGCCTTTCTACATGCTGAATCCTCTTATTTTATCTGATTTAACACAAACTAAATGGAAAGTATGTTCAAACTTTAGTGGTAAATGTAATCCAAAGCTGTAAACAGCAAAAATCATGCACATTTAATATACCATTTCAGCAGCAGGTTGCAAAAACCTAGATAATGCAGAATTAAAACAGATTGAAAGCAGATACCTTTAAAGTACTGAAATACTGCCATTGTGAATGTTTCTGAACAATTTGTACTCATTTTACTAACTTTTGTAGCACTTTTTCAGCAGACCAGGATTTTAAAATTTGTTCCAGAAGTGCCCGAGCTAGGGTTAGGGTTAGGGTTTGACAGCACCTAGACATATTCTGATGCATTTGTTGTGCATTGGGATGCATTTGAAATACAGGAAAGGTGTTGGTTTTTAGTTTCCTTGAAAATTTAATTTTTCGCCATTTTCTCATTTTATATAAGCCCCATGCCTGTCAGGCAAACACAGTCAACGCTGAATGTTTTGAAAACAGCCTTTCTACATGCTGAAACCTCCTTTTTATGTGGTTTAAAACAAACTAAATGGAAAGTATGTTCAAACTTTAGTGGTAAATGTAATCCAAAGCTGTAAACAGCAAAAATCTTGCACATTTAATATACCATTTCAGCAGCAGGTTGCAAAAACCTAGATAATGCAGAATTAAAACAGATTGAAAGCAGATACCTTTAAAGTACTGAAATACTGCCATTGTGAATGTTTCTGAACAATTTGTACTCATTTTACTAACTTTTGTAGCACTTTTTCAGCAGACCAGGATTTTAAAATTTGTTCCAGAAGTGCCCGAGCTAGGGTTAGGGTTAGGGTTTGACAGCACCTAGACATATTCTGATGCATTTGTTGTGCATTAGGATGCATTTGAAATACAGGAAAGGTGTTGGTTTTTAGTTTCCTTGAAAATTTAATTTTTCGCCATTTTCTCATTTTTTATAAGCCCCATGCCTGTCAGGCAAACACAGTCAACGCTGAATGTTTTGAAAACAGCCTTTCTACATGCTGAATCCTCTTATTTTATGTGATTTAAAACAAACTAAATGGAAAGTATGTTCAAACTTTAGTGGTAAATGTAATCCTAAGCTGTAAACAGCAAAAATCATGCACATTTAATATACCATTTCAGCAGCAGGTTGCAAAAACCTAGATAATGCAGAATTAAAACAGATTGAAAGCAGATACCTTTAAAGTACTGAAATACTGCCATTGTGAATGTTTCTGAACAATTTGTACTCATTTTACTAACTTTTGTAGCACTTTTTCAGCAGACCAGGATTTTAAAATTTGTTCCAGAAGTGCCTGAGCTAGGGTTAGGGTTAGGGTTTGACAGCACCTAGACATATTCTGATGCATTTGTTGTGCATTGGGATGCATTTGAAATACAGGAAACGTGTTGGTTTTTAGTTTCCTTGAAAATTTAATTTTTTGCCATTTTCTCATTTTTTATAAGCCCCATGCCTGTCAGGCAAACACAGTCAACGCTGAATGTTTTGAAAACAGCCTTTCTACATGCTGAAACCTCTTTTTTATGTGGTTTAAAACAAACTATCTGGAAAGTATGTTCAAACTTTAGTGGTAAATGTAATCCTAAGCTGTAAACAGCAAAAATCATGCACATTTAATTTACCATTTCAGCAGCAGGTTGCAAAAACCTAGATAATGCAGAATTAAAACAGATTGAAAGCAGATACCTTTAAAGTACTGAAATACTGCCATTGTGAATGTTTCTGAACAATTTGTACTCATTTTACTAACTTTTGTAGCACTTTTTCAGCAGACCAGGATTTTAAAATTTGTTCCAGAAGTGCCCGAGCTAGGGTTAGGGTTAGGGTTTGACAGCACCTAGACATATTCTGATGCATTTGTTGTGCATTAGGATGCATTTGAAATACAGGAAAGGTGTTGGTTTTTAGTTTCCTTGAAAATTTAATTTTTCGCCATTTTCTCATTTTTTATAAGCCCCATGCCTGTCAGGCAAACACAGTCAACGCTGAAAGTTTTGAAAACAGCCTTTCTACATGCTGAAACCCCTTTTTTATGTGGTTTAAAACAAACTAAATGGAAAGTATGTTCAAACTTTAGTGGTAAATGTAATCCTAAGCTGTAAACAGCAAAAATCATGCACATTTAATATACCATATCAGTAGCAGGTTGCAAAAACCTAGATAATGCAGAATTAAAACAGATTGAAAGCAGATACCTTTAAAGTACTGAAATACTGCCATTGTGAATGTTTCTGAACAATTTGTACTCATTTTACTAACTTTTGTAGCACTTTTTCAGCAGACCAGGATTTTAAAATTTGTTCCAGAAGTGCCCGAGCTAGGGTTAGGGTTAGGGTTTGACAGCACCTAGACATATTCTGATGCATTTGTTGTGCATTGGGATGCATTTGAAATACAGGAAAGGTGTTGGTTTTTAGTTTCCTTGAAAATTTAATTTTTCGCCATTTTCTCATTTTTTATAAGCCCCATGCCTGTCAGGCAAACACAGTCAACGCTGAATGTTTTGAAAACAGCCTTTCTACATGCTGAATCCTCTTATTTTATCTGATTTAACACAAACTAAATGGAAAGTATGTTCAAACTTTAGTGGTAAATGTAATCCAAAGCTGTAAACAGCAAAAATCATGCACATTTAATATACCATTTCAGCAGCAGGTTGCAAAAACCTAGATAATGCAGAATTAAAACAGATTGAAAGCAGATACCTTTAAAGTACTGAAATACTGCCATTGTGAATGTTTCTGAACAATTTGTACTCATTTTACTAACTTTTGTAGCACTTTTTCAGCAGACCAGGATTTTAAAATTTGTTCCAGAAGTGCCCGAGCTAGGGTTAGGGTTAGGGTTTGACAGCACCTAGACATATTCTGATGCATTTGTTGTGCATTGGGATGCATTTGAAATACAGGAAAGGTGTTGGTTTTCAGTTTCCTTGAAAATTTAATTTTTCGCCATTTTCTCATTTTATATAAGCCCCATGCCTGTCAGGCAAACACAGTCAACGCTGAATGTTTTGAAAACAGCCTTTCTACATGCTGAAACCTCTTTTTTATGTGGTTTAAAACAAACTATCTGGAAAGTATGTTCAAACTTTAGTGGTAAATGTAATCCTAAGCTGTAAACAGCAAAAATCATGCACATTTAATTTACCATTTCAGCAGCAGGTTGCAAAAACCTAGATAATGCAGAATTAAAACAGATTGAAAGCAGATACCTTTAAAGTACTGAAATACTGCCATTGTGAATGTTTCTGAACAATTTGTACTCATTTTACTAACTTTTGTAGCACTTTTTCAGCAGACCAGGATTTTAAAATTTGTTCCAGAAGTGCCCGAGCTAGGGTTAGGGTTAGGGTTTGACAGCACCTAGACATATTCTGATGCATTTGTTGTGCATTGGGATGCATTTGAAATACAGGAAAGGTGTTGGTTTTTAGTTTCCTTGAAAATTTAATTTTTCGCCATTTTCTCATTTTTTATAAGCCCCATGCCTGTCAGGCAAACACAGTCAACGCTGAATGTTTTGAAAACAGCCTTTCTACATGCTGAATCCTCTTATTTTATCTGATTTAACACAAACTAAATGGAAAGTATGTTCAAACTTTAGTGGTAAATGTAATCCAAAGCTGTAAACAGCAAAAATCATGCACATTTAATATACCATTTCAGCAGCAGGTTGCAAAAACCTAGATAATGCAGAATTAAAACAGATTGAAAGCAGATACCTTTAAAGTACTGAAATACTGCCATTGTGAATGTTTCTGAACAATTTGTACTCATTTTACTAACTTTTGTAGCACTTTTTCAGCAGACCAGGATTTTAAAATTTGTTCCAGAAGTGCCCGAGCTAGGGTTAGGGTTAGGGTTTGACAGCACCTAGACATATTCTGATGCATTTGTTGTGCATTGGGATGCATTTGAAATACAGGAAAGGTGTTGGTTTTTAGTTTCCTTGAAAATTTAATTTTTCGCCATTTTCTCATTTTATATAAGCCCCATGCCTGTCAGGCAAACACAGTCAACGCTGAATGTTTTGAAAACAGCCTTTCTACATGCTGAAACCTCCTTTTTATGTGGTTTAAAACAAACTAAATGGAAAGTATGTTCAAACTTTAGTGGTAAATGTAATCCAAAGCTGTAAACAGCAAAAATCTTGCACATTTAATATACCATTTCAGCAGCAGGTTGCAAAAACCTAGATAATGCAGAATTAAAACAGATTTAAAGCAGATACCTTTAAAGTACTGAAATACTGCCATTGTGAATGTTTCTGAACAATTTGTACTCATTTTACTAACTTTTGTAGCACTTTTTCAGCAGACCAGGATTTTAAAATTTGTTCCAGAAGTGCCCGAGCTAGGGTTAGGGTTAGGGTTTGACAGCACCTAGACATATTCTGATGCATTTGTTGTGCATTAGGATGCATTTGAAATACAGGAAAGGTGTTGGTTTTTAGTTTCCTTGAAAATTTAATTTTTCGCCATTTTCTCATTTTTTATAAGCCCCATGCCTGTCAGGCAAACACAGTCAACGCTGAATGTTTTGAAAACAGCCTTTCTACATGCTGAATCCTCTTATTTTATGTGATTTAAAACAAACTAAATGGAAAGTATGTTCAAACTTTAGTGGTAAATGTAATCCTAAGCTGTAAACAGCAAAAATCATGCACATTTAATATACCATTTCAGCAGCAGGTTGCAAAAACCTAGATAATGCAGAATTAAAACAGATTGAAAGCAGATACCTTTAAAGTACTGAAATACTGCCATTGTGAATGTTTCTGAACAATTTGTACTCATTTTACTAACTTTTGTAGCACTTTTTCAGCAGACCAGGATTTTAAAATTTGTTCCAGAAGTGCCTGAGCTAGGGTTAGGGTTAGGGTTTGACAGCACCTAGACATATTCTGATGCATTTGTTGTGCATTGGGATGCATTTGAAATACAGGAAACGTGTTGGTTTTTAGTTTCCTTGAAAATTTAATTTTTTGCCATTTTCTCATTTTTTATAAGCCCCATGCCTGTCAGGCAAACACAGTCAACGCTGAATGTTTTGAAAACAGCCTTTCTACATGCTGAAACCTCTTTTTTATGTGGTTTAAAACAAACTATCTGGAAAGTATGTTCAAACTTTAGTGGTAAATGTAATCCTAAGCTGTAAACAGCAAAAATCATGCACATTTAATTTACCATTTCAGCAGCAGGTTGCAAAAACCTAGATAATGCAGAATTAAAACAGATTGAAAGCAGATACCTTTAAAGTACTGAAATACTGCCATTGTGAATGTTTCTGAACAATTTGTACTCATTTTACTAACTTTTGTAGCACTTTTTCAGCAGACCAGGATTTTAAAATTTGTTCCAGAAGTGCCCGAGCTAGGGTTAGGGTTAGGGTTTGACAGCACCTAGACATATTCTGATGCATTTGTTGTGCATTGGGATGCATTTGAAATACAGGAAAGGTGTTGGTTTTTAGTTTCCTTGAAAATTTAATTTTTCGCCATTTTCTCATTTTTTATAAGCCCCATGCCTGTCAGGCAAACACAGTCAACGCTGAATGTTTTGAAAACAGCCTTTCTACATGCTGAAACCTCCTTTTTATGTGGTTTAAAACAAACTAAATGGAAAGTATGTTCAAACTTTAGTGGTAAATGTAATCCAAAGCTGTAAACAGCAAAAATCTTGCACATTTAATATACCATTTCAGCAGCAGGTTGCAAAAACCTAGATAATGCAGAATTAAAACAGATTGAAAGCAGATACCTTTAAAGTACTGAAATACTGCCATTGTGAATGTTTCTGAACAATTTGTACTCATTTTACTAACTTTTGTAGCACTTTTTCAGCAGACCAGGATTTTAAAATTTGTTCCAGAAGTGCCCGAGCTAGGGTTAGGGTTAGGGTTTGACAGCACCTAGACATATTCTGATGCATTTGTTGTGCATTAGGATGCATTTGAAATACAGGAAAGGTGTTGGTTTTTAGTTTCCTTGAAAATTTAATTTTTCGCCATTTTCTCATTTTTTATAAGCCCCATGCCTGTCAGGCAAACACAGTCAACGCTGAATGTTTTGAAAACAGCCTTTCTACATGCTGAATCCTCTTATTTTATGTGATTTAAAACAAACTAAATGGAAAGTATGTTCAAACTTTAGTGGTAAATGTAATCCTAAGCTGTAAACAGCAAAAATCATGCACATTTAATATACCATTTCAGCAGCAGGTTGCAAAAACCTAGATAATGCAGAATTAAAACAGATTGAAAGCAGATACCTTTAAAGTACTGAAATACTGCCATTGTGAATGTTTCTGAACAATTTGTACTCATTTTACTAACTTTTGTAGCACTTTTTCAGCAGACCAGGATTTTAAAATTTGTTCCAGAAGTGCCTGAGCTAGGGTTAGGGTTAGGGTTTGACAGCACCTAGACATATTCTGATGCATTTGTTGTGCATTGGGATGCATTTGAAATACAGGAAACGTGTTGGTTTTTAGTTTCCTTGAAAATTTAATTTTTTGCCATTTTCTCATTTTTTATAAGCCCCATGCCTGTCAGGCAAACACAGTCAACGCTGAATGTTTTGAAAACAGCCTTTCTACATGCTGAAACCTCTTTTTTATGTGGTTTAAAACAAACTATCTGGAAAGTATGTTCAAACTTTAGTGGTAAATGTAATCCTAAGCTGTAAACAGTAAAAATCATGCACATTTAATATACCATTTCAGCAGCAGGTTGCAAAAACCTAGATAATGCAGAATTAAAACAGATTGAAAGCAGATACCTTTAAAGTACTGAAATACTGCCATTGTGAATGTTTCTGAACAATTTGTACTCATTTTACTAACTTTTGTAGCACTTTTTCAGCAGACCAGGATTTTAAAATTTGTTCCAGAAGTGCCCGAGCTAGGGTTAGGGTTAGGGTTTGACAGCACCTAGACATATTCTGATGCATTTGTTGTGCATTGGGATGCATTTGAAATACAGGAAAGGTGTTGGTTTTTAGTTTCCTTGAAAATTTAATTTTTCGCCATTTTCTCATTTTTTATAAGCCCTATGCCTGTCAGGCAAACACAGTCAACGCTGAATGTTTTGAAAACAGCCTTTCTACATGCTGAAACCTCTTTTTTATGTGGTTTAAAACAAGCTAAATGGAAAGTATGTTCAAACTTTAGTGGTAAATGTAATCCAAAGCTGTAAACAGCAAAAATCATGCACATTTAATATACCATTTCAGCAGCAGGTTGCAAAAACCTAGATAATGCAGAATTAAAACAGATTGAAAGCAGATACCTTTAAAGTACTGAAATACTGCCATTGTGAATGTTTCTGAACAATTTGTACTCATTTTACTAACTTTTGTAGCACTTTTTCAGCAGACCAGGATTTTAAAATTTGTTCCAGAAGTGCCCGAGCTAGGGTTAGGGTTAGGGTTTGACTGCACCTAGACATATTCTGATGCATTTGTTGTAGCATTGGGATGCATTTGAAATACAGGAAAGGTGTTGGTTTTTAGTTTCCTTGAAAATTTAATTTTTCGCCATTTTCTCATTTTTTATAAGCCCCATGCCTGTCAGGCAAACACAGTCAACCCTGAATGTTTTGAAAACAGCCTTTCTACATGCTGAATCCTCTTATTTTATCTGATTTAACACAAACTAAATGGAAAGTATGTTCAAACTTTAGTGGTAAATGTAATCCAAAGCTGTAAACAGCAAAAATCATGCACATTTAATATACCATTTCAGCAGCAGGTTGCAAAAACCTAGATAATGCAGAATTAAAACAGATTGAAAGCAGATACCTTTAAAGTACTGAAATACTGCCATTGTGAATGTTTCTGAACAATTTGTACTCATTTTACTAACTTTTGTAGCACTTTTTCAGCAGACCAGGATTTTAAAATTTGTTCCAGAAGTGCCCGAGCTAGGGTTAGGGTTAGGGTTTGACAGCACCTAGACATATTCTGATGCATTTGTTGTGCATTGGGATGCATTTGAAATACAGGAAAGGTGTTGGTTTTTAGTTTCCTTGAAAATTTAATTTTTCGCCATTTTCTCATTTTATATAAGCCCCATGCCTGTCAGGCAAACACAGTCAACGCTGAATGTTTTGAAAACAGCCTTTCTACATGCTGAAACCTCTTTTTTATGTGGTTTAAAACAAACTATCTGGAAAGTATGTTCAAACTTTAGTGGTAAATGTAATCCTAAGCTGTAAACAGCAAAAATCATGCACATTTAATTTACCATTTCAGCAGCAGGTTGCAAAAACCTAGATAATGCAGAATTAAAACAGATTGAAAGCAGATACCTTTAAAGTACTGAAATACTGCCATTGTGAATGTTTCTGAACAATTTGTACTCATTTTACTAACTTTTGTAGCACTTTTTCAGCAGACCAGGATTTTAAAATTTGTTCCAGAAGTGCCCGAGCTAGGGTTAGGGTTAGGGTTTGACAGCACCTAGACATATTCTGATGCATTTGTTGTGCATTGGGATGCATTTGAAATACAGGAAAGGTGTTGGTTTTTAGTTTCCTTGAAAATTTAATTTTTCGCCATTTTCTCATTTTTTATAAGCCCCATGCCTGTCAGGCAAACACAGTCAACGCTGAATGTTTTGAAAACAGCCTTTCTACATGCTGAAACCTCCTTTTTATGTGGTTTAAAACAAACTAAATGGAAAGTATGTTCAAACTTTAGTGGTAAATGTAATCCAAAGCTGTAAACAGCAAAAATCTTGCACATTTAATATACCATTTCAGCAGCAGGTTGCAAAAACCTAGATAATGCAGAATTAAAACAGATTGAAAGCAGATACCTTTAAAGTACTGAAATACTGCCATTGTGAATGTTTCTGAACAATTTGTACTCATTTTACTAACTTTTGTAGCACTTTTTCAGCAGACCAGGATTTTAAAATTTGTTCCAGAAGTGCCCGAGCTAGGGTTAGGGTTAGGGTTTGACAGCACCTAGACATATTCTGATGCATTTGTTGTGCATTAGGATGCATTTGAAATACAGGAAAGGTGTTGGTTTTTAGTTTCCTTGAAAATTTAATTTTTCGCCATTTTCTCATTTTTTATAAGCCCCATGCCTGTCAGGCAAACACAGTCAACGCTGAATGTTTTGAAAACAGCCTTTCTACATGCTGAATCCTCTTATTTTATGTGATTTAAAACAAACTAAATGGAAAGTATGTTCAAACTTTAGTGGTAAATGTAATCCTAAGCTGTAAACAGCAAAAATCATGCACATTTAATATACCATTTCAGCAGCAGGTTGCAAAAACCTAGATAATGCAGAATTAAAACAGATTGAAAGCAGATACCTTTAAAGTACTGAAATACTGCCATTGTGAATGTTTCTGAACAATTTGTACTCATTTTACTAACTTTTGTAGCACTTTTTCAGCAGACCAGGATTTTAAAATTTGTTCCAGAAGTGCCTGAGCTAGGGTTAGGGTTAGGGTTTGACAGCACCTAGACATATTCTGATGCATTTGTTGTGCATTGGGATGCATTTGAAATACAGGAAACGTGTTGGTTTTTAGTTTCCTTGAAAATTTAATTTTTTGCCATTTTCTCATTTTTTATAAGCCCCATGCCTGTCAGGCAAACACAGTCAACGCTGAATGTTTTGAAAACAGCCTTTCTACATGCTGAAACGTCTTTTTTATGTGGTTTAAAACAAACTATCTGGAAAGTATGTTCAAACTTTAGTGGTAAATGTAATCCTAAGCTGTAAACAGCAAAAATCATGCACATTTAATATACCATTTCAGCAGCAGGTTGCAAAAACCTAGATAATGCAGAATTAAAACAGATTGAAAGCAGATACCTTTAAAGTAATGAAATACTGCCATTGTGAATGTTTCTGAACAATTTGTACTCATTTTACTAACTTTTGTAGCACTTTTTCAGCAGACCAGGATTTTAAAATTTGTTCCAGAAGTGCCCGAGCTAGGGTTAGGGTTAGGGTTTGACAGCACCTAGACATATTCTGATGCATTTGTTGTGCATTGGGATGCATTTGAAATACAGGAAAGGTGTTGGTTTTTAGTTTCCTTGAAAATTTAATTTTTCGCCATTTTCTCATTTTTTATAAGCCCCATGCCTGTCAGGCAAACACAGTCAACGCTGAATGTTTTGAAAACAGCCTTTCTACATGCTGAAACCTCTTTTTTATGTGGTTTAAAACAAGCTAAATGGAAAGTATGTTCAAACTTTAGTGGTAAATGTAATCCTAAGCTGTAAGCAGCAAAAATCATGCACATTTAATATACCATTTCAGCAGCAGGTTGCAAAAACCTAGATAATGCAGAATTAAAACAGATTGAAAGCAGATACCTTTAAAGTACTGAAATACTGCCATTGTGAATGTTTCTGAACAATTTGTACTCATTTTACTAACTTTTGTAGCACTTTTTCAGCAGACCAGGATTTTAAAATTTGTTCCAGAAGTGCCCGAGCTAGGGTTAGGGTTAGGGTTTGACTGCACCTAGACATATTCTGATGCATTTGTTGTAGCATTGGGATGCATTTGAAATACAGGAAAGGTGTTGGTTTTTAGTTTCCTTGAAAATTTAATTTTTCGCCATTTTCTCATTTTTTATAAGCCCCATGCCTGTCAGGCAAACACAGTCAACCCTGAATGTTTTGAAAACAGCCTTTCTACATGCTGAAACCTCCTTTTTATGTGGTTTAAAACAAACTAAATGGAAAGTATGTTCAAACTTTAGTGGTAAATGTAATCCAAAGCTGTAAACAGCAAAAATCTTGCACATTTAATATACCATTTCAGCAGCAGGTTGCAAAAACCTAGATAATGCAGAATTAAAACAGATTGAAAGCAGATACCTTTAAAGTACTGAAATACTGCCATTGTGAATGTTTCTGAACAATTTGTACTCATTTTACTAACTTTTGTAGCACTTTTTCAGCAGACCAGGATTTTAAAATTTGTTCCAGAAGTGCCCGAGGTAGGGTTAGGGTTAGGGTTTGACAGCACCTAGACATATTCTGATGCATTTGTTGTGCATTAGGATGCATTTGAAATACAGGAAAGGTGTTGGTTTTTAGTTTCCTTGAAAATTTAATTTTTTGCCATTTTCTCATTTTTTATAAGCCCCATGCCTGTCAGGCAAACACAGTCAACGCTGAATGTTTTGAAAACAGCCTTTCTACATGCTGAAACGTCTTTTTTATGTGGTTTAAAACAAACTATCTGGAAAGTATGTTCAAACTTTAGTGGTAAATGTAATCCTAAGCTGTAAACAGCAAAAATCATGCACATTTAATATACCATTTCAGCAGCAGGTTGCAAAAACCTAGATAATGCAGAATTAAAACAGATTGAAAGCAGATACCTTTAAAGTACTGAAATACTGCCATTGTGAATGTTTCTGAACAATTTGTACTCATTTTACTAACTTTTGTAGCACTTTTTCAGCAGACCAGGATTTTAAAATTTGTTCCAGAAGTGCCCGAGCTAGGGTTAGGGTTAGGGTTTGACAGCACCTAGACATATTCTGATGCATTTGTTGTGCATTGGGATGCATTTGAAATACAGGAAAGGTGTTGGTTTTTAGTTTCCTTGAAAATTTAATTTTTCGCCATTTTCTCATTTTTTATAAGCCCCATGCCTGTCAGGCAAACACAGTCAACGCTGAATGTTTTGAAAACAGCCTTTCTACATGCTGAAACCTCTTTTTTATGTGGTTTAAAACAAGCTAAATGGAAAGTATGTTCAAACTTTAGTGGTAAATGTAATCCTAAGCTGTAAGCAGCAAAAATCATGCACATTTAATATACCATTTCAGCAGCAGGTTGCAAAAACCTAGATAATGCAGAATTAAAACAGATTGAAAGCAGATACCTTTAAAGTACTGAAATACTGCCATTGTGAATGTTTCTGAACAATTTGTACTCATTTTACTAACTTTTGTAGCACTTTTTCAGCAGACCAGGATTTTAAAATTTGTTCCAGAAGTGCCCGAGCTAGGGTTAGGGTTAGGGTTTGACTGCACCTAGACATATTCTGATGCATTTGTTGTAGCATTGGGATGCATTTGAAATACAGGAAAGGTGTTGGTTTTTAGTTTCCTTGAAAATTTAATTTTTCGCCATTTTCTCATTTTTTATAAGCCCCATGCCTGTCAGGCAAACACAGTCAACCCTGAATGTTTTGAAAACAGCCTTTCTACATGCTGAATCCTCTTATTTTATCTGATTTAACACAAACTAAATGGAAAGTATGTTCAAACTTTAGTGGTAAATGTAATCCAAAGCTGTAAACAGCAAAAATCATGCACATTTAATATACCATTTCAGCAGCAGGTTGCAAAAACCTAGATAATGCAGAATTAAAACAGATTGAAAGCAGATACCTTTAAAGTACTGAAATACTGCCATTGTGAATGTTTCTGAACAATTTGTACTCATTTTACTAACTTTTGTAGCACTTTTTCAGCAGACCAGGATTTTAAAATTTGTTCCAGAAGTGCCCGAGCTAGGGTTAGGGTTAGGGTTTGACAGCACCTAGACATATTCTGATGCATTTGTTGTGCATTAGGATGCATTTGAAATACAGGAAAGGTGTTGGTTTTTAGTTTCCTTGAAAATTTAATTTTTCGCCATTTTCTCATTTTTTATAAGCCCCATGCCTGTCAGGCAAACACAGTCAACGCTGAATGTTTTGAAAACAGCCTTTCTACATGCTGAATCCTCTTATTTTATGTGATTTAAAACAAACTAAATGGAAAGTATGTTCAAACTTTAGTGGTAAATGTAATCCTAAGCTGTAAACAGCAAAAATCATGCACATTTAATATACCATTTCAGCAGCAGGTTGCAAAAACCTAGATAATGCAGAATTAAAACAGATTGAAAGCAGATACCTTTAAAGTACTGAAATACTGCCATTGTGAATGTTTCTGAACAATTTGTACTCATTTTACTAACTTTTGTAGCACTTTTTCAGCAGACCAGGATTTTAAAATTTGTTCCAGAAGTGCCCGAGCTAGGGTTAGGGTTAGGGTTTGACTGCACCTAGACATATTCTGATGCATTTGTTGTAGCATTGGGATGCATTTGAAATACAGGAAAGGTGTTGGTTTTTAGTTTCCTTGAAAATTTAATTTTTCGCCATTTTCTCATTTTTTATAAGCCCCATGCCTGTCAGGCAAACACAGTCAACGCTGAATGTTTTGAAAACAGCCTTTCTACATGCTGAATCCTCTTTTTTTATCTGATTTAACACAAACTAAATGGAAAGTATGTTCAAACTTTAGTGGTAAATGTAATCCAAAGCTGTAAACAGCAAAAATCATGCACATTTAATATACCATTTCAGCAGCAGGTTGCAAAAACCTAGATAATGCAGAATTAAAACAGATTGAAAGCAGATACCTTTAAAGTACTGAAATACTGCCATTGTGAATGTTTCTGAACAATTTGTACTCATTTTACTAACTTTTGTAGCACTTTTTCAGCAGACCAGGATTTTAAAATTTGTTCCAGAAGTGCCCGAGCTAGGGTTAGGGTTAGGGTTTGACAGCACCTAGACATATTCTGATGCATTTGTTGTGCATTGGGATGCATTTGAAATACAGGAAAGGTGTTGGTTTTTAGTTTCCTTGAAAATTTAATTTTTTGCCATTTTCTCATTTTTTATAAGCCCCATGCCTGTCAGGCAAACACAGTCAACGCTGAATGTTTTGAAAACAGCCTTTCTACATGCTGAAACCTCTTTTTTATGTGGTTTAAAACAAACTAAATGGAAAGTATGTTCAAACTTTAGTGGTAAATGTAATCCTAAGCTGTAAACAGCAAAAATCATGCACATTTAATATACCATTTCAGCAGCAGGTTGCAAAAACCTAGATAATGCAGAATTAAAACAGATTGAAAGCAGATACCTTTAAAGTACTGAAATACTGCCATTGTGAATGTTTCTGAACAATTTGTACTCATTTTACTAACTTTTGTAGCACTTTTTCAGCAGACCAGGATTTTAAAATTTGTTCCAGAAGTGCCCGAGCTAGGGTTAGGGTTAGGGTTTGACTGCACCTAGACATATTCTGATGCATTTGTTGTAGCATTGGGATGCATTTGAAATACAGGAAAGGTGTTGGTTTTTAGTTTCCTTGAAAATTTAATTTTTCGCCATTTTCTCATTTTTTATAAGCCCCATGCCTGTCAGGCAAACACAGTCAACGCTGAATGTTTTGAAAACAGCCTTTCTACATGCTGAATCCTCTTATTTTATCTGATTTAACACAAACTAAATGGAAAGTATGTTCAAACTTTAGTGGTAAATGTAATCCAAAGCTGTAAACAGCAAAAATCATGCACATTTAATATACCATTTCAGCAGCAGGTTGCAAAAACCTAGATAATGCAGAATTAAAACAGATTGAAAGCAGATACCTTTAAAGTACTGAAATACTGCCATTGTGAATGTTTCTGAACAATTTGTACTCATTTTACTAACTTTTGTAGCACTTTTTCAGCAGACTAGGATTTTAAAATTTGTTCGAGAAGTGCCCGAGCTAGGGTTAGGGTTAGGGTTTGACAGCACCTAGACATATTCTGATGCATTTGTTGTGCATTGGGATGCATTTGAAATACAGGAAAGGTGTTGGTTTTTAGTTTCCTTGAAAATTTAATTTTTCGCCATTTTCTCATTTTTTATAAGCCCCATGCCTGTCAGGCAAACACAGTCAACGCTGAATGTTTTGAAAACAGCCTTTCTACATGCTGAATCCTCTTATTTTATCTGATTTAACACAAACTAAATGGAAAGTATGTTCAAACTTTAGTGGTAAATGTAATCCAAAGCTGTAAACAGCAAAAATCATGCACATTTAATATACCATTTCAGCAGCAGGTTGCAAAAACCTAGATAATGCAGAATTAAAACAGATTGAAAGCAGATACCTTTAAAGTACTGAAATACTGCCATTGTGAATGTTTCTGAACAATTTGTACTCATTTTACTAACTTTTGTAGCACTTTTTCAGCAGACCAGGATTTTAAAATTTGTTCCAGAAGTGCCCGAGCTAGGGTTAGGGTTAGGGTTTGACAGCACCTAGACATATTCTGATGCATTTGTTGTGCATTAGGATGCATTTGAAATACAGGAAAGGTGTTGGTTTTTAGTTTCCTTGAAAATTTAATTTTTCGCCATTTTCTCATTTTTTATAAGCCCCATGCCTGTCAGGCAAACACAGTCAACGCTGAATGTTTTGAAAACAGCCTTTCTACATGCTGAATCCTCTTATTTTATGTGATTTAAAACAAACTAAATGGAAAGTATGTTCAAACTTTAGTGGTAAATGTAATCCTAAGCTGTAAACAGCAAAAATCATGCACATTTAATATACCATTTCAGCAGCAGGTTGCAAAAACCTAGATAATGCAGAATTAAAACAGATTGAAAGCAGATACCTTTAAAGTACTGAAATACTGCCATTGTGAATGTTTCTGAACAATTTGTACTCATTTTACTAACTTTTGTGGCACTTTTTCAGCAGACCAGGATTTTAAAATTTGTTCCAGAAGTGCCCGAGCTAGGGTTAGGGTTAGGGTTTGACAGCATCTAGACATATTCTGATGCATTTGTTGTGCATTGGGATGCATTTGAAATACAGGAAAGGTGTTGGTTTTTAGTTTCCTTGAAAATTTAATTTTTCGCCATTTTCTCATTTTTTATAAGCCCCATGCCTGTCAGGCAAACACAGTCAACGCTGAAAGTTTTGAAAACAGCCTTTCTACATGCTGAAACCTCTTTTTTATGTGGTTTAAAACAAACTAAATGGAAAGTATGTTCAAACTTTAGTGGTAAATGTAATCCTAAGCTGTAAACAGCAAAAATCATGCACATTTAATATACCATATCAGTAGCAGGTTGCAAAAACCTAGATAATGCAGAATTAAAACAGATTGAAAGCAGATACCTTTAAAGTACTGAAATACTGCCATTGTGAATGTTTCTGAAAAATTTGTACTCATTTTACTAACTTTTGTAGAACTTTTTCAGCAGACCAGGATTTTAAAATTTGTTCCAGAAGTGCCCGAGCTAGGGTTAGGGTTAGGGTTTGACAGCACCTAGACATATTCTGATGCATTTGTTGTGCATTGGGATGCATTTGAAATACAGGAAAGGTGTTGGTTTTTAGTTTCCTTGAAAATTTAATTTTTTGCCATTTTCTCATTTTTTATAAGCCCCATGCCTGTCAGGCAAACACAGTCAACGCTGAATGTTTTGAAAACAGCCTTTCTACATGCTGAAACCTCTTTTTTATGTGGTTTAAAACAAACTAAATGGAAAGTATGTTCAAACTTTAGTGGTAAATGTAATCCTAAGCTGTAAACAGCAAAAATCATGCACATTTAATATACCATTTCAGCAGCAGGTTGCAAAAACCTAGATAATGCAGAATTAAAACAGATTGAAAGCAGATACCTTTAAAGTACTGAAATACTGCCATTGTGAATGTTTCTGAACAATTTGTACTCATTTTACTAACTTTTGTAGCACTTTTTCAGCAGACCAGGATTTTAAAATTTGTTCCAGAAGTGCCCGAGCTAGGGTTAGGGTTAGGGTTTGACTGCACCTAGACATATTCTGATGCATTTGTTGTAGCATTGGGATGCATTTGAAATACAGGAAAGGTGTTGGTTTTTAGTTTCCTTGAAAATTTAATTTTTCGCCATTTTCTCATTTTTTATAAGCCCCATGCCTGTCAGGCAAACACAGTCAACGCTGAATGTTTTGAAAACAGCCTTTCTACATGCTGAATCCTCTTATTTTATCTGATTTAACACAAACTAAATGGAAAGTATGTTCAAACTTTAGTGGTAAATGTAATCCAAAGCTGTAAACAGCAAAAATCATGCACATTTAATATACCATTTCAGCAGCAGGTTGCAAAAACCTAGATAATGCAGAATTAAAACAGATTGAAAGCAGATACCTTTAAAGTACTGAAATACTGCCATTGTGAATGTTTCTGAACAATTTGTACTCATTTTACTAACTTTTGTAGCACTTTTTCAGCAGACCAGGATTTTAAAATTTGTTCCAGAAGTGCCCGAGCTAGGGTTAGGGTTAGGGTTTGACAGCACCTAGACATATTCTGATGCATTTGTTGTGCATTGGGATGCATTTGAAATACAGGAAAGGTGTTGGTTTTTAGTTTCCTTGAAAATTTAATTTTTCGCCATTTTCTCATTTTTTATAAGCCCCATGCCTGTCAGGCAAACACAGTCAACGCTGAAAGTTTTGAAAACAGCCTTTCTACATGCTGAAACCTCTTTTTTATGTGGTTTAAAACAAACTAAATGGAAAGTATGTTCAAACTTTAGTGGTAAATGTAATCCTAAGCTGTAAACAGCAAAAATCATGCACATTTAATATACCATATCAGTAGCAGGTTGCAAAAACCTAGATAATGCAGAATTAAAACAGATTGAAAGCAGATACCTTTAAAGTACTGAAATACTGCCATTGTGAATGTTTCTGAAAAATTTGTACTCATTTTACTAACTTTTGTAGAACTTTTTCAGCAGACCAGGATTTTAAAATTTGTTCCAGAAGTGCCCGAGCTAGGGTTAGGGTTAGGGTTTGACAGCACCTAGACATATTCTGATGCATTTGTTGTGCATTGGGATGCATTTGAAATACAGGAAAGGTGTTGGTTTTTAGTTTCCTTGAAAATTTAATTTTTTGCCATTTTCTCATTTTTTATAAGCCCCATGCCTGTCAGGCAAACACAGTCAACGCTGAATGTTTTGAAAACAGCCTTTCTACATGCTGAAACCTCTTTTTTATGTGGTTTAAAACAAACTAAATGGAAAGTATGTTCAAACTTTAGTGGTAAATGTAATCCTAAGCTGTAAACAGCAAAAATCATGCACATTTAATATACCATTTCAGCAGCAGGTTGCAAAAACCTAGATAATGCAGAATTAAAACAGATTGAAAGCAGATACCTTTAAAGTACTGAAATACTGCCATTGTGAATGTTTCTGAACAATTTGTACTCATTTTACTAACTTTTGTAGCACTTTTTCAGCAGACCAGGATTTTAAAATTTGTTCCAGAAGTGCCCGAGCTAGGGTTAGGGTTAGGGTTTGACTGCACCTAGACATATTCTGATGCATTTGTTGTAGCATTGGGATGCATTTGAAATACAGGAAAGGTGTTGGTTTTTAGTTTCCTTGAAAATTTAATTTTTCGCCATTTTCTCATTTTTTATAAGCCCCATGCCTGTCAGGCAAACACAGTCAACGCTGAATGTTTTGAAAACAGCCTTTCTACATGCTGAATCCTCTTATTTTATCTGATTTAACACAAACTAAATGGAAAGTATGTTCAAACTTTAGTGGTAAATGTAATCCAAAGCTGTAAACAGCAAAAATCATGCACATTTAATATACCATTTCAGCAGCAGGTTGCAAAAACCTAGATAATGCAGAATTAAAACAGATTGAAAGCAGATACCTTTAAAGTACTGAAATACTGCCATTGTGAATGTTTCTGAACAATTTGTACTCATTTTACTAACTTTTGTAGCACTTTTTCAGCAGACCAGGATTTTAAAATTTGTTCCAGAAGTGCCCGAGCTAGGGTTAGGGTTAGGGTTTGACAGCACCTAGACATATTCTGATGCATTTGTTGTGCATTGGGATGCATTTGAAATACAGGAAAGGTGTTGGTTTTTAGTTTCCTTGAAAATTTAATTTTTCGCCATTTTCTCATTTTTTATAAGCCACATGCCTGTCAGGCAAACACAGTCAACGCTGAATGTTTTGAAAACAGCCTTTCTACATGCTGAATCCTCTTATTTTATCTGATTTAACACAAACTAAATGGAAAGTATGTTCAAACTTTAGTGGTAAATGTAATCCAAAGCTGTAAACAGCAAAAATCATGCACATTTAATATACCATTTCAGCAGCAGGTTGCAAAAACCTAGATAATGCAGAATTAAAACAGATTGAAAGCAGATACCTTTAAAGTACTGAAATACTGCCATTGTGAATGTTTCTGAACAATTTGTACTCATTTTACTAACTTTTGTAGCACTTTTTCAGCAGACCAGGATTTTAAAATTTGTTCCAGAAGTGCCCGAGCTAGGGTTAGGGTTAGGGTTTGACAGCACCTAGACATATTCTGATGCATTTGTTGTGCATTAGGATGCATTTGAAATACAGGAAAGGTGTTGGTTTTTAGTTTCCTTGAAAATTTAATTTTTCGCCATTTTCTCATTTTTTATAAGCCCCATGCCTGTCAGGCAAACACAGTCAACGCTGAATGTTTTGAAAACAGCCTTTCTACATGCTGAATCCTCTTATTTTATGTGATTTAAAACAAACTAAATGGAAAGTATGTTCAAACTTTAGTGGTAAATGTAATCCTAAGCTGTAAACAGCAAAAATCATGCACATTTAATATACCATTTCAGCAGCAGGTTGCAAAAACCTAGATAATGCAGAATTAAAACAGATTGAAAGCAGATACCTTTAAAGTACTGAAATACTGCCATTGTGAATGTTTCTGAACAATTTGTACTCATTTTACTAACTTTTGTAGCACTTTTTCAGCAGACCAGGATTTTAAAATTTGTTCCAGAAGTGCCCGAGCTAGGGTTAGGGTTAGGGTTTGACAGCACCTAGACATATTCTGATGCATTTGTTGTGCATTGGGATGCATTTGAAATACAGGAAAGGTGTTGGTTTTTAGTTTCCTTGAAAATTTAATTTTTCGCCATTTTCTCATTTTTTATAAGCCCCATGCCTGTCAGGCAAACACAGTCAACGCTGAATGTTTTGAAAACAGCCTTTCTACATGCTGAAACCTCTTTTTTATGTGGTTTAAAACAAACTAAATGGAAAGTTGATTCAAACTTTAGTGGTAAATGTAATCCTAAGCTGTAAACAGCAAAAATCATGCACATTTAATATACCATTTCATCAGCAGGTTGCAAAAACCTAGATAATGCAGAATTAAAACAGATTGAAAGCAGATACCTTTAAAGTACTGAAATACTGCCATTGTGAATGTTTCTGAACAATTTGTACTCATTTTACTAACTTTTGTAGCACTTTTTCAGCAGACCAGGATTTTAAAATTTGTTCCAGAAGTGCCCGAGCTAGGGTTAGGGTTAGGGTTTGACAGCACCTAGACATATTCTGATGCATTTGTTGTGCATTGGGATGCATTTGAAATACAGGAAAGGTGTTGGTTTTTAGTTTCCTTGAAAATTTAATTTTTTGCCATTTTCTCATTTTTTATAAGCCCCATGCCTGTCAGGCAAACACAGTCAACGCTGAATGTTTTGAAAACAGCCTTTCTACATGCTGAAACCTCTTTTTTATGTGGTTTAAAACAAACTAAATGGAAAGTATGTTCAAACTTTAGTGGTAAATGTAATCCTAAGCTGTAAACAGCAAAAATCATGCACATTTAATATACCATTTCAGCAGCAGGTTGCAAAAACCTAGATAATGCAGAATTAAAACAGATTGAAAGCAGATACCTTTAAAGTACTGAAATACTGCCATTGTGAATGTTTCTGAACAATTTGTACTCATTTTACTAACTTTTGTAGCACTTTTTCAGCAGACCAGGATTTTAAAATTTGTTCCAGAAGTGCCCGAGCTAGGGTTAGGGTTAGGGTTTGACTGCACCTAGACATATTCTGATGCATTTGTTGTAGCATTGGGATGCATTTGAAATACAGGAAAGGTGTTGGTTTTTAGTTTCCTTGAAAATTTAATTTTTCGCCATTTTCTCATTTTTTATAAGCCCCATGCCTGTCAGGCAAACACAGTCAACGCTGAATGTTTTGAAAACAGCCTTTCTACATGCTGAATCCTCTTATTTTATCTGATTTAACACAAACTAAATGGAAAGTATGTTCAAACTTTAGTGGTAAATGTAATCCAAAGCTGTAAACAGCAAAAATCATGCACATTTAATATACCATTTCAGCAGCAGGTTGCAAAAACCTAGATAATGCAGAATTAAAACAGATTGAAAGCAGATACCTTTAAAGTACTGAAATACTGCCATTGTGAATGTTTCTGAACAATTTGTACTCATTTTACTAACTTTTGTAGCACTTTTTCAGCAGACCAGGATTTTAAAATTTGTTCCAGAAGTGCCCGAGCTAGGGTTAGGGTTAGGGTTTGACAGCACCTAGACATATTCTGATGCATTTGTTGTGCATTGGGATGCATTTGAAATACAGGAAAGGTGTTGGTTTTTAGTTTCCTTGAAAATTTAATTTTTCGCCATTTTCTCATTTTTTATAAGCCCCATGCCTGTCAGGCAAACACAGTCAACGCTGAATGTTTTGAAAACAGCCTTTCTACATGCTGAAACCTCCTTTTTATGTGGTTTAAAACAAACTAAATGGAAAGTATGTTCAAACTTTAGTGGTAAATGTAATCCAAAGCTGTAAACAGCAAAAATCATGCACATTTAATATACCATTTCAGCAGCAGGTTGCAAAAACCTAGATAATGCAGAATTAAAACAGATTGAAAGCAGATACCTTTAAAGTACTGAAATACTGCCATTGTGAATGTTTCTGAACAATTTGTACTCATTTTACTAACTTTTGTAGCACTTTTTCAGCAGACCAGGATTTTAAAATTTGTTCCAGAAGTGCCCGAGCTAGGGTTAGGGTTAGGGTTTGACAGCACCTAGACATATTCTGATGCATTTGTTGTGCATTGGGATGCATTTGAAATACAGGAAAGGTGTTGGTTTTTAGTTTCCTTGAAAATTTAATTTTTCGCCATTTTCTCATTTTTTATAAGCCCCATGCCTGTCAGGCAAACACAGTCAACGCTGAATGTTTTGAAAACAGCCTTTCTACATGCTGAATCCTCTTATTTTATCTGATTTAACACAAACTAAATGGAAAGTATGTTCAAACTTTAGTGGTAAATGTAATCCAAAGCTGTAAACAGCAAAAATCATGCACATTTAATATACCATTTCAGCAGCAGGTTGCAAAAACCTAGATAATGCAGAATTAAAACAGATTGAAAGCAGATACCTTTAAAGTACTGAAATACTGCCATTGTGAATGTTTCTGAACAATTTGTACTCATTTTACTAACTTTTGTAGCACTTTTTCAGCAGACCAGGATTTTAAAATTTGTTCCAGAAGTGCCCGAGCTAGGGTTAGGGTTAGGGTTTGACAGCACCTAGACATATTCTGATGCATTTGTTGTGCATTGGGATGCATTTGAAATACAGGAAAGGTGTTGGTTTTTAGTTTCCTTGAAAATTTAATTTTTCGCCATTTTCTCATTTTTTATAAGCCCCATGCCTGTCAGGCAAACACAGTCAACGCTGAATGTTTTGAAAACAGCCTTTCTACATGCTGAATCCTCTTATTTTATCTGATTTAACACAAACTAAATGGAAAGTATGTTCAAACTTTAGTGGTAAATGTAATCCAAAGCTGTAAACAGCAAAAATCATGCACATTTAATATACCATTTCAGCAGCAGGTTGCAAAAACCTAGATAATGCAGAATTAAAACAGATTGAAAGCAGATACCTTTAAAGTACTGAAATACTGCCATTGTGAATGTTTCTGAACAATTTGTACTCATTTTACTAACTTTTGTAGCACTTTTTCAGCAGACCAGGATTTTAAAATTTGTTCCAGAAGTGCCCGAGCTAGGGTTAGGGTTAGGGTTTGACAGCACCTAGACATATTCTGATGCATTTGTTGTGCATTGGGATGCATTTGAAATACAGGAAAGGTGTTGGTTTTTAGTTTCCTTGAAAATTTAATTTTTCGCCATTTTCTCATTTTTTATAAGCCCCATGCCTGTCAGGCAAACACAGTCAACGCTGAATGTTTTGAAAACAGCCTTTCTACATGCTGAAACCTCCTTTTTATGTGGTTTAAAACAAACTAAATGGAAAGTATGTTCAAACTTTAGTGGTAAATGTAATCCAAAGCTGTAAACAGCAAAAATCATGCACATTTAATATACCATTTCAGCAGCAGGTTGCAAAAACCTAGATAATGCAGAATTAAAACAGATTGAAAGCAGATACCTTTAAAGTACTGAAATACTGCCATTGTGAATGTTTCTGAACAATTTGTACTCATTTTACTAACTTTTGTAGCACTTTTTCAGCAGACCAGGATTTTAAAATTTGTTCCAGAAGTGCCCGAGCTAGGGTTAGGGTTAGGGTTTGACAGCACCTAGACATATTCTGATGCATTTGTTGTGCATTGGGATGCATTTGAAATACAGGAAAGGTGTTGGTTTTTAGTTTCCTTGAAAATTTAATTTTTCGCCATTTTCTCATTTTTTATAAGCCCCATGCCTGTCAGGCAAACACAGTCAACGCTGAATGTTTTGAAAACAGCCTTTCTACATGCTGAATCCTCTTATTTTATCTGATTTAACACAAACTAAATAGAAAGTATGTTCAAACTTTAGTGGTAAATGTAATCCAAAGCTGTAAACAGCAAAAATCATGCACATTTAATATACCATTTCAGCAGCAGGTTGCAAAAACCTAGATAATGCAGAATTAAAACAGATTGAAAGCAGATACCTTTAAAGTACTGAAATACTGCCATTGTGAATGTTTCTGAACAATTTGTACTCATTTTACTAACTTTTGTAGCACTTTTTCAGCAGACCAGGATTTTAAAATTTGTTCCAGAAGTGCCCGAGCTAGGGTTAGGGTTAGGGTTTGACAGCACCTAGACATATTCTGATGCATTTGTTGTGCATTGGGATGCATTTGAAATACAGGAAAGGTGTTGGTTTTTAGTTTCCTTGAAAATTTAATTTTTCGCCATTTTCTCATTTTTTATAAGCCCCATGCCTGTCAGGCAAACACAGTCAACGCTGAATGTTTTGAAAACAGCCTTTCTACATGCTGAAACCTCCTTTTTATGTGGTTTAAAACAAACTAAATGGAAAGTATGTTCAAACTTTAGTGGTAAATGTAATCCAAAGCTGTAAACAGCAAAAATCATGCACATTTAATATACCATTTCAGCAGCAGGTTGCAAAAACCTAGATAATGCAGAATTAAAACAGATTGAAAGCAGATACCTTTAAAGTACTGAAATACTGCCATTGTGAATGTTTCTGAACAATTTGTACTCATTTTACTAACTTTTGTAGCACTTTTTCAGCAGACCAGGATTTTAAAATTTGTTCCAGAAGTGCCCGAGCTAGGGTTAGGGTTAGGGTTTGACAGCACCTAGACATATTCTGATGCATTTGTTGTGCATTGGGATGCATTTGAAATACAGGAAAGGTGTTGGTTTTTAGTTTCCTTGAAAATTTAATTTTTCGCCATTTTCTCATTTTTTATAAGCCCCATGCCTGTCAGGCAAACACAGTCAACGCTGAATGTTTTGAAAACAGCCTTTCTACATGCTGAATCCTCTTATTTTATCTGATTTAACACAAACTAAATGGAAAGTATGTTCAAACTTTAGTGGTAAATGTAATCCAAAGCTGTAAACAGCAAAAATCATGCACATTTAATATACCATTTCAGCAGCAGGTTGCAAAAACCTAGATAATGCAGAATTAAAACAGATTGAAAGCAGATACCTTTAAAGTACTGAAATACTGCCATTGTGAATGTTTCTGAACAATTTGTACTCATTTTACTAACTTTTGTAGCACTTTTTCAGCAGACCAGGATTTTAAAATTTGTTCCAGAAGTGCCCGAGCTAGGGTTAGGGTTAGGGTTTGACAGCACCTAGACATATTCTGATGCATTTGTTGTGCATTAGGATGCATTTGAAATACAGGAAAGGTGTTGGTTTTTAGTTTCCTTGAAAATTTAATTTTTCGCCATTTTCTCATTTTTTATAAGCCCCATGCCTGTCAGGCAAACACAGTCAACGCTGAATGTTTTGAAAACAGCCTTTCTACATGCTGAATCCTCTTATTTTATCTGATTTAACACAAACTAAATGGAAAGTATGTTCAAACTTTAGTGGTAAATGTAATCCAAAGCTGTAAACAGCAAAAATCATGCACATTTAATATACCATTTCAGCAGCAGGTTGCAAAAACCTAGATAATGCAGAATTAAAACAGATTGAAAGCAGATACCTTTAAAGTACTGAAATACTGCCATTGTGAATGTTTCTGAACAATTTGTACTCATTTTACTAACTTTTGTAGCACTTTTTCAGCAGACCAGGATTTTAAAATTTGTTCCAGAAGTGCCCGAGCTAGGGTTAGGGTTAGGGTTTGACAGCACCTAGACATATTCTGATGCATTTGTTGTGCATTGGGATGCATTTGAAATACAGGAAAGGTGTTGGTTTTTAGTTTCCTTGAAAATTTAATTTTTCGCCATTTTCTCATTTTTTATAAGCCCCATGCCTGTCAGGCAAACACAGTCAACGCTGAATGTTTTGAAAACAGCCTTTCTACATGCTGAATCCTCTTATTTTATCTGATTTAACACAAACTAAATGGAAAGTATGTTCAAACTTTAGTGGTAAATGTAATCCAAAGCTGTAAACAGCAAAAATCATGCACATTTAATATACCATTTCAGCAGCAGGTTGCAAAAACCTAGATAATGCAGAATTAAAACAGATTGAAAGCAGATACCTTTAAAGTACTGAAATACTGCCATTGTGAATGTTTCTGAACAATTTGTACTCATTTTACTAACTTTTGTAGCACTTTTTCAGCAGACCAGGATTTTAAAATTTGTTCCAGAAGTGCCCGAGCTAGGGTTAGGGTTAGGGTTTGACAGCACCTAGACATATTCTGATGCATTTGTTGTGCATTGGGATGCATTTGAAATACAGGAAAGGTGTTGGTTTTTAGTTTCCTTGAAAATTTAATTTTTCGCCATTTTCTCATTTTTTATAAGCCCCATGCCTGTCAGGCAAACACAGTCAACGCTGAATGTTTTGAAAACAGCCTTTCTACATGCTGAAACCTCCTTTTTATGTGGTTTAAAACAAACTAAATGGAAAGTATGTTCAAACTTTAGTGGTAAATGTAATCCAAAGCTGTAAACAGCAAAAATCATGCACATTTAATATACCATTTCAGCAGCAGGTTGCAAAAACCTAGATAATGCAGAATTAAAACAGATTGAAAGCAGATACCTTTAAAGTACTGAAATACTGCCATTGTGAATGTTTCTGAACAATTTGTACTCATTTTACTAACTTTTGTAGCACTTTTTCAGCAGACCAGGATTTTAAAATTTGTTCCAGAAGTGCCCGAGCTAGGGTTAGGGTTAGGGTTTGACAGCACCTAGACATATTCTGATGCATTTGTTGTGCATTGGGATGCATTTGAAATACAGGAAAGGTGTTGGTTTTTAGTTTCCTTGAAAATTTAATTTTTCGCCATTTTCTCATTTTTTATAAGCCCCATGCCTGTCAGGCAAACACAGTCAACGCTGAATGTTTTGAAAACAGCCTTTCTACATGCTGAATCCTCTTATTTTATCTGATTTAACACAAACTAAATAGAAAGTATGTTCAAACTTTAGTGGTAAATGTAATCCAAAGCTGTAAACAGCAAAAATCATGCACATTTAATATACCATTTCAGCAGCAGGTTGCAAAAACCTAGATAATGCAGAATTAAAACAGATTGAAAGCAGATACCTTTAAAGTACTGAAATACTGCCATTGTGAATGTTTCTGAACAATTTGTACTCATTTTACTAACTTTTGTAGCACTTTTTCAGCAGACCAGGATTTTAAAATTTGTTCCAGAAGTGCCCGAGCTAGGGTTAGGGTTAGGGTTTGACAGCACCTAGACATATTCTGATGCATTTGTTGTGCATTGGGATGCATTTGAAATACAGGAAAGGTGTTGGTTTTTAGTTTCCTTGAAAATTTAATTTTTCGCCATTTTCTCATTTTTTATAAGCCCCATGCCTGTCAGGCAAACACAGTCAACGCTGAATGTTTTGAAAACAGCCTTTCTACATGCTGAAACCTCCTTTTTATGTGGTTTAAAACAAACTAAATGGAAAGTATGTTCAAACTTTAGTGGTAAATGTAATCCAAAGCTGTAAACAGCAAAAATCATGCACATTTAATATACCATTTCAGCAGCAGGTTGCAAAAACCTAGATAATGCAGAATTAAAACAGATTGAAAGCAGATACCTTTAAAGTACTGAAATACTGCCATTGTGAATGTTTCTGAACAATTTGTACTCATTTTACTAACTTTTGTAGCACTTTTTCAGCAGACCAGGATTTTAAAATTTGTTCCAGAAGTGCCCGAGCTAGGGTTAGGGTTAGGGTTTGACAGCACCTAGACATATTCTGATGCATTTGTTGTGCATTGGGATGCATTTGAAATACAGGAAAGGTGTTGGTTTTTAGTTTCCTTGAAAATTTAATTTTTCGCCATTTTCTCATTTTTTATAAGCCCCATGCCTGTCAGGCAAACACAGTCAACGCTGAATGTTTTGAAAACAGCCTTTCTACATGCTGAATCCTCTTATTTTATCTGATTTAACACAAACTAAATGGAAAGTATGTTCAAACTTTAGTGGTAAATGTAATCCAAAGCTGTAAACAGCAAAAATCATGCACATTTAATATACCATTTCAGCAGCAGGTTGCAAAAACCTAGATAATGCAGAATTAAAACAGATTGAAAGCAGATACCTTTAAAGTACTGAAATACTGCCATTG
Source organism: Lepisosteus oculatus (assembly GCF_040954835.1). Taxonomy (NCBI): domain Eukaryota; kingdom Metazoa; phylum Chordata; class Actinopteri; order Semionotiformes; family Lepisosteidae; genus Lepisosteus; species Lepisosteus oculatus. Next base: position 11,118,942 of record NC_090718.1, read on the forward strand.
TGAATGTTTCTGAACAATTTGTACTCATTTTACTAACTTTTGTAGCACTTTTTCAGCAGACCAGGATTTTAAAATTTGTTCCAGAAGTGCCCGAGCTAGGGTTAGGGTTAGGGTTTGACAGCACCTAGACATATTCTGATGCATTTGTTGTGCATTAGGATGCATTTGAAATACAGGAAAGGTGTTGGTTTTTAGTTTCCTTGAAAATTTAATTTTTCGCCATTTTCTCATTTTTTATAAGCCCCATGCCTGTCAGGCAAACACAGTCAACGCTGAATGTTTTGAAAACAGCCTTTCTACATGCTGAATCCTCTTATTTTATCTGATTTAACACAAACTAAATGGAAAGTATGTTCAAACTTTAGTGGTAAATGTAATCCAAAGCTGTAAACAGCAAAAATCATGCACATTTAATATACCATTTCAGCAGCAGGTTGCAAAAACCTAGATAATGCAGAATTAAAACAGATTGAAAGCAGATACCTTTAAAGTACTGAAATACTGCCATTGTGAATGTTTCTGAACAATTTGTACTCATTTTACTAACTTTTGTAGCACTTTTTCAGCAGACCAGGATTTTAAAATTTGTTCCAGAAGTGCCCGAGCTAGGGTTAGGGTTAGGGTTTGACAGCACCTAGACATATTCTGATGCATTTGTTGTGCATTGGGATGCATTTGAAATACAGGAAAGGTGTTGGTTTTTAGTTTCCTTGAAAATTTAATTTTTCGCCATTTTCTCATTTTTTATAAGCCCCATGCCTGTCAGGCAAACACAGTCAACGCTGAATGTTTTGAAAACAGCCTTTCTACATGCTGAAACCTCCTTTTTATGTGGTTTAAAACAAACTAAATGGAAAGTATGTTCAAACTTTAGTGGTAAATGTAATCCAAAGCTGTAAACAGCAAAAATCATGCACATTTAATATACCATTTCAGCAGCAGGTTGCAAAAACCTAGATAATGCAGAATTAAAACAGATTGAAAGCAGATACCTTTAAAGTACTGAAATACTGCCATTGTGAATGTTTCTGAACAATTTGTACTCATTTTACTAACTTTTGTAGCACTTTTTCAGCAGACCAGGATTTTAAAATTTGTTCCAGAAGTGCCCGAGCTAGGGTTAGGGTTAGGGTTTGACAGCACCTAGACATATTCTGATGCATTTGTTGTGCATTGGGATGCATTTGAAATACAGGAAAGGTGTTGGTTTTTAGTTTCCTTGAAAATTTAATTTTTCGCCATTTTCTCATTTTTTATAAGCCCCATGCCTGTCAGGCAAACACAGTCAACGCTGAATGTTTTGAAAACAGCCTTTCTACATGCTGAATCCTCTTATTTTATCTGATTTAACACAAACTAAATGGAAAGTATGTTCAAACTTTAGTGGTAAATGTAATCCAAAGCTGTAAACAGCAAAAATCATGCACATTTAATATACCATTTCAGCAGCAGGTTGCAAAAACCTAGATAATGCAGAATTAAAACAGATTGAAAGCAGATACCTTTAAAGTACTGAAATACTGCCATTGTGAATGTTTCTGAACAATTTGTACTCATTTTACTAACTTTTGTAGCACTTTTTCAGCAGACCAGGATTTTAAAATTTGTTCCAGAAGTGCCCGAGCTAGGGTTAGGGTTAGGGTTTGACAGCACCTAGACATATTCTGATGCATTTGTTGTGCATTAGGATGCATTTGAAATACAGGAAAGGTGTTGGTTTTTAGTTTCCTTGAAAATTTAATTTTTCGCCATTTTCTCATTTTTTATAAGCCCCATGCCTGTCAGGCAAACACAGTCAACGCTGAATGTTTTGAAAACAGCCTTTCTACATGCTGAATCCTCTTATTTTATGTGATTTAAAACAAACTAAATGGAAAGTATGTTCAAACTTTAGTGGTAAATGTAATCCTAAGCTGTAAACAGCAAAAATCATGCACATTTAATATACCATTTCAGCAGCAGGTTGCAAAAACCTAGATAATGCAGAATTAAAACAGATTGAAAGCAGATACCTTTAAAGTACTGAAATACTGCCATTGTGAATGTTTCTGAACAATTTGTACTCATTTTACTAACTTTTGTAGCACTTTTTCAGCAGACCAGGATTTTAAAATTTGTTCCAGAAGTGCCCGAGCTAGGGTTAGGGTTAGGGTTTGACAGCACCTAGACATATTCTGATGCATTTGTTGTGCATTGGGATGCATTTGAAATACAGGAAAGGTGTTGGTTTTTAGTTTCCTTGAAAATTTAATTTTTCGCCATTTTCTCATTTTTTATAAGCCCCATGCCTGTCAGGCAAACACAGTCAACGCTGAATGTTTTGAAAACAGCCTTTCTACATGCTGAAACCTCTTTTTTATGTGGTTTAAAACAAACTAAATGGAAAGTTGATTCAAACTTTAGTGGTAAATGTAATCCTAAGCTGTAAACAGCAAAAATCATGCACATTTAATATACCATTTCATCAGCAGGTTGCAAAAACCTAGATAATGCAGAATTAAAACAGATTGAAAGCAGATACCTTTAAAGTACTGAAATACTGCCATTGTGAATGTTTCTGAACAATTTGTACTCATTTTACTAACTTTTGTAGCACTTTTTCAGCAGACCAGGATTTTAAAATTTGTTCCAGAAGTGCCCGAGCTAGGGTTAGGGTTAGGGTTTGACAGCACCTAGACATATTCTGATGCATTTGTTGTGCATTAGGATGCATTTGAAATACAGGAAAGGTGTTGGTTTTTAGTTTCCTTGAAAATTTAATTTTTCGCCATTTTCTCATTTTTTATAAGCCCCGTGCCTGTCAGGCAAACACAGTCAACGCTGAAAGTTTTGAAAACAGCCTTTCTACATGCTGAAACCTCTTTTTTATGTGGTTTAAAACAAACTAAATGGAAAGTATGTTCAAACTTTAGTGGTAAATGTAATCCTAAGCTGTAAACAGCAAAAATCATGCACATTTAATATACCATATCAGTAGCAGGTTGCAAAAACCTAGATAATGCAGAATTAAAACAGATTGAAAGCAGATACCTTTAAAGTACTGAAATACTGCCATTGTGAATGTTTCTGAACAATTTGTACTCATTTTACTAACTTTTGTAGCACTTTTTCAGCAGACCAGGATTTTAAAATTTGTTCCAGAAGTGCCCGAGCTAGGGTTAGGGTTAGGGTTTGACTGCACCTAGACATATTCTGATGCATTTGTTGTAGCATTGGGATGCATTTGAAATACAGGAAAGGTGTTGGTTTTTAGTTTCCTTGAAAATTTAATTTTTCGCCATTTTCTCATTTTTTATAAGCCCCATGCCTGTCAGGCAAACACAGTCAACGCTGAAAGTTTTGAAAACAGCCTTTCTACATGCTGAAACCTCTTTTTTATGTGGTTTAAAACAAACTAAATGGAAAGTATGTTCAAACTTTAGTGGTAAATGTAATCCTAAGCTGTAAACAGCAAAAATCATGCACATTTAATATACCATTTCAGCAGCAGGTTGCAAAAACCTAGATAATGCAGAATTAAAACAGATTGAAAGCAGATACCTTTAAAGTACTGAAATACTGCCATTGTGAATGTTTCTGAACAATTTGTACTAATTTTACTAACTTTTGTAGCACTTTTTCAGCAGACCAGGATTTTAAAATTTGTTCCAGAAGTGCCCGAGCTAGGGTTAGGGTTAGGGTTTGACTGCACCTAGACATATTCTGATGCATTTGTTGTAGCATTGGGATGCATTTGAAATACAGGAAAGGTGTTGGTTTTTAGTTTCCTTGAAAATTTAATTTTTCGCCATTTTCTCATTTTTTATAAGCCCCATGCCTGTCAGGCAAACACAGTCAACGCTGAATGTTTTGAAAACAGCCTTTCTACATGCTGAATCCTCTTATTTTATCTGATTTAACACAAACTAAATGGAAAGTATGTTCAAACTTTAGTGGTAAATGTAATCCAAAGCTGTAAACAGCAAAAATCATGCACATTTAATATACCATTTCAGCAGCAGGTTGCAAAAACCTAGATAATGCAGAATTAAAACAGATTGAAAGCAGATACCTTTAAAGTACTGAAATACTGCCATTGTGAATGTTTCTGAACAATTTGTACTCATTTTACTAACTTTTGTAGCACTTTTTCAGCAGACCAGGATTTTAAAATTTGTTCCAGAAGTGCCCGAGCTAGGGTTAGGGTTAGGGTTTGACAGCACCTAGACATATTCTGATGCATTTGTTGTGCATTGGGATGCATTTGAAATACAGGAAAGGTGTTGGTTTTTAGTTTCCTTGAAAATTTAATTTTTCGCCATTTTCTCATTTTTTATAAGCCCCATGCCTGTCAGGCAAACACAGTCAACGCTGAATGTTTTGAAAACAGCCTTTCTACATGCTGAAACCTCCTTTTTATGTGGTTTAAAACAAACTAAATGGAAAGTATGTTCAAACTTTAGTGGTAAATGTAATCCAAAGCTGTAAACAGCAAAAATCATGCACATTTAATATACCATTTCAGCAGCAGGTTGCAAAAACCTAGATAATGCAGAATTAAAACAGATTGAAAGCAGATACCTTTAAAGTACTGAAATACTGCCATTGTGAATGTTTCTGAACAATTTGTACTCATTTTACTAACTTTTGTAGCACTTTTTCAGCAGACCAGGATTTTAAAATTTGTTCCAGAAGTGCCCGAGCTAGGGTTAGGGTTAGGGTTTGACAGCACCTAGACATATTCTGATGCATTTGTTGTGCATTAGGATGCATTTGAAATACAGGAAAGGTGTTGGTTTTTAGTTTCCTTGAAAATTTAATTTTTCGCCATTTTCTCATTTTTTATAAGCCCCATGCCTGTCAGGCAAACACAGTCAACGCTGAATGTTTTGAAAACAGCCTTTCTACATGCTGAATCCTCTTATTTTATGTGATTTAAAACAAACTAAATGGAAAGTATGTTCAAACTTTAGTGGTAAATGTAATCCTAAGCTGTAAACAGCAAAAATCATGCACATTTAATATACCATTTCAGCAGCAGGTTGCAAAAACCTAGATAATGCAGAATTAAAACAGATTGAAAGCAGATACCTTTAAAGTACTGAAATACTGCCATTGTGAATGTTTCTGAACAATTTGTACTCATTTTACTAACTTTTGTAGCACTTTTTCAGCAGACCAGGATTTTAAAATTTGTTCCAGAAGTGCCCGAGCTAGGGTTAGGGTTAGGGTTTGACAGCACCTAGACATATTCTGATGCATTTGTTGTGCATTAGGATGCATTTGAAATACAGGAAAGGTGTTGGTTTTTAGTTTCCTTGAAAATTTAATTTTTCGCCATTTTCTCATTTTTTATAAGCCCCATGCCTGTCAGGCAAACACAGTCAACGCTGAATGTTTTGAAAACAGCCTTTCTACATGCTGAATCCTCTTATTTTATGTGATTTAAAACAAACTAAATGGAAAGTATGTTCAAACTTTAGTGGTAAATGTAATCCTAAGCTGTAAACAGCAAAAATCATGCACATTTAATATACCATTTCAGCAGCAGGTTGCAAAAACCTAGATAATGCAGAATTAAAACAGATTGAAAGCAGATACCTTTAAAGTACTGAAATACTGCCATTGTGAATGTTTCTGAACAATTTGTACTCATTTTACTAACTTTTGTAGCACTTTTTCAGCAGACCAGGATTTTAAAATTTGTTCCAGAAGTGCCCGAGCTAGGGTTAGGGTTAGGGTTTGACAGCACCTAGACATATTCTGATGCATTTGTTGTGCATTGGGATGCATTTGAAATACAGGAAAGGTGTTGGTTTTTAGTTTCCTTGAAAATTTAATTTTTCGCCATTTTCTCATTTTTTATAAGCCCCATGCCTGTCAGGCAAACACAGTCAACGCTGAATGTTTTGAAAACAGCCTTTCTACATGCTGAAACCTCTTTTTTATGTGGTTTAAAACAAACTAAATGGAAAGTTGATTCAAACTTTAGTGGTAAATGTAATCCTAAGCTGTAAACAGCAAAAATCATGCACATTTAATATACCATTTCATCAGCAGGTTGCAAAAACCTAGATAATGCAGAATTAAAACAGATTGAAAGCAGATACCTTTAAAGTACTGAAATACTGCCATTGTGAATGTTTCTGAACAATTTGTACTCATTTTACTAACTTTTGTAGCACTTTTTCAGCAGACCAGGATTTTAAAATTTGTTCCAGAAGTGCCCGAGCTAGGGTTAGGGTTAGGGTTTGACAGCACCTAGACATATTCTGATGCATTTGTTGTGCATTAGGATGCATTTGAAATACAGGAAAGGTGTTGGTTTTTAGTTTCCTTGAAAATTTAATTTTTCGCCATTTTCTCATTTTTTATAAGCCCCATGCCTGTCAGGCAAACACAGTCAACGCTGAAAGTTTTGAAAACAGCCTTTCTACATGCTGAAACCTCTTTTTTATGTGGTTTAAAACAAACTAAATGGAAAGTATGTTCAAACTTTAGTGGTAAATGTAATCCTAAGCTGTAAACAGCAAAAATCATGCACATTTAATATACCATATCAGTAGCAGGTTGCAAAAACCTAGATAATGCAGAATTAAAACAGATTGAAAGCAGATACCTTTAAAGTACTGAAATACTGCCATTGTGAATGTTTCTGAACAATTTGTACTCATTTTACTAACTTTTGTAGCACTTTTTCAGCAGACCAGGATTTTAAAATTTGTTCCAGAAGTGCCCGAGCTAGGGTTAGGGTTAGGGTTTGACTGCACCTAGACATATTCTGATGCATTTGTTGTAGCATTGGGATGCATTTGAAATACAGGAAAGGTGTTGGTTTTTAGTTTCCTTGAAAATTTAATTTTTCGCCATTTTCTCATTTTTTATAAGCCCCATGCCTGTCAGGCAAACACAGTCAACGCTGAAAGTTTTGAAAACAGCCTTTCTACATGCTGAAACCTCTTTTTTATGTGGTTTAAAACAAACTAAATGGAAAGTATGTTCAAACTTTAGTGGTAAATGTAATCCTAAGCTGTAAACAGCAAAAATCATGCACATTTAATATACCATTTCAGCAGCAGGTTGCAAAAACCTAGATAATGCAGAATTAAAACAGATTGAAAGCAGATACCTTTAAAGTACTGAAATACTGCCATTGTGAATGTTTCTGAACAATTTGTACTAATTTTACTAACTTTTGTAGCACTTTTTCAGCAGACCAGGATTTTAAAATTTGTTCCAGAAGTGCCCGAGCTAGGGTTAGGGTTAGGGTTTGACTGCACCTAGACATATTCTGATGCATTTGTTGTAGCATTGGGATGCATTTGAAATACAGGAAAGGTGTTGGTTTTTAGTTTCCTTGAAAATTTAATTTTTCGCCATTTTCTCATTTTTTATAAGCCCCATGCCTGTCAGGCAAACACAGTCAACGCTGAATGTTTTGAAAACAGCCTTTCTACATGCTGAATCCTCTTATTTTATCTGATTTAACACAAACTAAATGGAAAGTATGTTCAAACTTTAGTGGTAAATGTAATCCAAAGCTGTAAACAGCAAAAATCATGCACATTTAATATACCATTTCAGCAGCAGGTTGCAAAAACCTAGATAATGCAGAATTAAAACAGATTGAAAGCAGATACCTTTAAAGTACTGAAATACTGCCATTGTGAATGTTTCTGAACAATTTGTACTCATTTTACTAACTTTTGTAGCACTTTTTCAGCAGACCAGGATTTTAAAATTTGTTCCAGAAGTGCCCGAGCTAGGGTTAGGGTTAGGGTTTGACAGCACCTAGACATATTCTGATGCATTTGTTGTGCATTGGGATGCATTTGAAATACAGGAAAGGTGTTGGTTTTTAGTTTCCTTGAAAATTTAATTTTTCGCCATTTTCTCATTTTTTATAAGCCCCATGCCTGTCAGGCAAACACAGTCAACGCTGAATGTTTTGAAAACAGCCTTTCTACATGCTGAAACCTCCTTTTTATGTGGTTTAAAACAAACTAAATGGAAAGTATGTTCAAACTTTAGTGGTAAATGTAATCCAAAGCTGTAAACAGCAAAAATCATGCACATTTAATATACCATTTCAGCAGCAGGTTGCAAAAACCTAGATAATGCAGAATTAAAACAGATTGAAAGCAGATACCTTTAAAGTACTGAAATACTGCCATTGTGAATGTTTCTGAACAATTTGTACTCATTTTACTAACTTTTGTAGCACTTTTTCAGCAGACCAGGATTTTAAAATTTGTTCCAGAAGTGCCCGAGCTAGGGTTAGGGTTAGGGTTTGACAGCACCTAGACATATTCTGATGCATTTGTTGTGCATTAGGATGCATTTGAAATACAGGAAAGGTGTTGGTTTTTAGTTTCCTTGAAAATTTAATTTTTCGCCATTTTCTCATTTTTTATAAGCCCCATGCCTGTCAGGCAAACACAGTCAACGCTGAATGTTTTGAAAACAGCCTTTCTACATGCTGAATCCTCTTATTTTATGTGATTTAAAACAAACTAAATGGAAAGTATGTTCAAACTTTAGTGGTAAATGTAATCCTAAGCTGTAAACAGCAAAAATCATGCACATTTAATATACCATTTCAGCAGCAGGTTGCAAAAACCTAGATAATGCAGAATTAAAACAGATTGAAAGCAGATACCTTTAAAGTACTGAAATACTGCCATTGTGAATGTTTCTGAACAATTTGTACTCATTTTACTAACTTTTGTAGCACTTTTTCAGCAGACCAGGATTTTAAAATTTGTTCCAGAAGTGCCCGAGCTAGGGTTAGGGTTAGGGTTTGACAGCACCTAGACATATTCTGATGCATTTGTTGTGCATTGGGATGCATTTGAAATACAGGAAAGGTGTTGGTTTTTAGTTTCCTTGAAAATTTAATTTTTCGCCATTTTCTCATTTTTTATAAGCCCCATGCCTGTCAGGCAAACACAGTCAACGCTGAATGTTTTGAAAACAGCCTTTCTACATGCTGAAACCTCTTTTTTATGTGGTTTAAAACAAACTAAATGGAAAGTTGATTCAAACTTTAGTGGTAAATGTAATCCTAAGCTGTAAACAGCAAAAATCATGCACATTTAATATACCATTTCATCAGCAGGTTGCAAAAACCTAGATAATGCAGAATTAAAACAGATTGAAAGCAGATACCTTTAAAGTACTGAAATACTGCCATTGTGAATGTTTCTGAACAATTTGTACTCATTTTACTAACTTTTGTAGCACTTTTTCAGCAGACCAGGATTTTAAAATTTGTTCCAGAAGTGCCCGAGCTAGGGTTAGGGTTAGGGTTTGACAGCACCTAGACATATTCTGATGCCTTTGTTGTGCATTGGGATGCATTTGAAATACAGGAAAGGTGTTGGTTTTTAGTTTCCTTGAAAATTTAATTTTTTGCCATTTTCTCATTTTTTATAAGCCCCATGCCTGTCAGGCAAACACAGTCAACGCTGAATGTTTTGAAAACAGCCTTTCTACATGCTGAAACCTCTTTTTTATGTGGTTTAAAACAAACTAAATGGAAAGTATGTTCAAACTTTAGTGGTAAATGTAATCCTAAGCTGTAAACAGCAAGAATCATGCACATTTAATATACCATTTCAGCAGCAGGTTGCAAAAACCTAGATAATGCAGAATTAAAACAGATTGAAAGCAGATACCTTTAAAGTACTGAAATACTGCCATTGTGAATGTTTCTGAACAATTTGTACTCATTTTACTAACTTTTGTAGCACTTTTTCAGCAGACCAGGATTTTAAAATTTGTTCCAGAAGTGCCCGAGCTAGGGTTAGGGTTAGGGTTTGACTGCACCTAGACATATTCTGATGCATTTGTTGTAGCATTGGGATGCATTTGAAATACAGGAAAGGTGTTGGTTTTTAGTTTCCTTGAAAATTTAATTTTTCGCCATTTTCTCATTTTTTATAAGCCCCATGCCTGTCAGGCAAACACAGTCAACGCTGAATGTTTTGAAAACAGCCTTTCTACATGCTGAATCCTCTTATTTTATCTGATTTAACACAAACTAAATGGAAAGTATGTTCAAACTTTAGTGGTAAATGTAATCCAAAGCTGTAAACAGCAAAAATCATGCACATTTAATATACCATTTCAGCAGCAGGTTGCAAAAACCTAGATAATGCAGAATTAAAACAGATTGAAAGCAGATACCTTTAAAGTACTGAAATACTGCCATTGTGAATGTTTCTGAACAATTTGTACTCATTTTACTAACTTTTGTAGCACTTTTTCAGCAGACCAGGATTTTAAAATTTGTTCCAGAAGTGCCCGAGCTAGGGTTAGGGTTAGGGTTTGACAGCACCTAGACATATTCTGATGCATTTGTTGTAGCATTGGGATGCATTTGAAATACAGGAAAGGTGTTGGTTTTTAGTTTCCTTGAAAATTTAATTTTTTGCCATTTTCTCATTTTTTATAAGCCCCATGCCTGTCAGGCAAACACAGTCAACGCTGAATGTTTTGAAAACAGCCTTTCTACATGCTGAAACCTCTTTTTTATGTGGTTTAAAACAAACTAAATGGAAAGTATGTTCAAACTTTAGTGGTAAATGTAATCCTAAGCTGTAAACAGCAAAAATCATGCACATTTAATATACCATTTCAGCAGCAGGTTGCAAAAACCTAGATAATGCAGAATTAAAACAGATTGAAAGCAGATACCTTTGAAGTACTGAAATACTGCCATTGTGAATGTTTCTGAACAATTTGTACTCATTTTACTAACTTTTGTAGCACTTTTTCAGCAGACCAGGATTTTAAAATTTGTTCCAGAAGTGCCCGAGCTAGGGTTAGGGTTAGGGTTTGACAGCACCTAGACATATTCTGATGCATTTGTTGTGCATTGGGATGCATTTGAAATACAGGAAAGGTGTTGGTTTTTAGTTTCCTTGAAAATTTAATTTTTTGCCATTTTCTCATTTTTTATAAGCCCCATGCCTGTCAGGCAAACACAGTCAACGCTGAATGTTTTGAAAACAGCCTTTCTACATGCTGAAACCTCTTTTTTATGTGGTTTAAAACAAACTAAATGGAAAGTATGTTCAAACTTCAGTGGTAAATGTAATCCTAAGCTGTAAACAGCAAAAATCATGCACATTTAATATACCATTTCAGAAGCAGGTTGCAAAAACCTAGATAATGCAGAATTAAAACAGATTGAAAGCAGATACCTTTAAAGTACTGAAATACTGCCATTGTGAATGTTTCTGAACAATTTGTACTCATTTTAATAACTTTTGTAGCACTTTTTCAGCAGACCAGGATTTTAAAATTTGTTCCAGAAGTGCCCGAGCTAGGGTTAGGGTTAGGGTTTGACTGCACCTAGACATATTCTGATGCATTTGTTGTAGCATTGGGATGCATTTGAAATACAGGAAAGGTGTTGGTTTTTAGTTTCCTTGAAAATTTAATTTTTCGCCAATTTCTCATTTTTTATAAGCCCCATGCCTGTCAGGCAAACACAGTCAACGCTGAATGTTTTGAAAACAGCCTTTCTACATGCTGAATCCTCTTATTTTATCTGATTTAACACAAACTAAATGGAAAGTAAGTTCAAACTTTAGTGGTAAATGTAATCCAAAGCTGTAAACAGCAAAAATCATGCACATTTAATATACCATTTCAGCAGCAGGTTGCAAAAACCTAGATAATGCAGAATTAAAACAGATTGAAAGCAGATACCTTTAAAGTACTGAAATACTGCCATTGTGAATGTTTCTGAACAATTTTTACTCATTTTACTAACTTTTGTAGCACTTTTTCAGCAGACCAGGATTTTAAAATTTGTTCCAGAAGTGCCCGAGCTAGGGTTAGGGTTAGGGTTTGACAGCACCTAGACATATTCTGATGCATTTGTTGTGCATTGGGATGCATTTGAAATACAGGAAAGGTGTTGGTTTTTAGTTTCCTTGAAAATTTAATTTTTCGCCATTTTCTCATTTTTTATAAGCCCCATGCCTGTCAGGCAAACACAGTCAACGCTGAATGTTTTGAAAACAGCCTTTCTACATGCTGAAACCTCCTTTTTATGTGGTTTAAAACAAACTGAATGGAAAGTATGTTCAAACTTTAGTGGTAAATGTAATCCAAAGCTGTAAACAGCAAAAATCATGCACATTTAATATACCATTTCAGCAGCAGGTTGCAAAAACCTAGATAATGCAGAATTAAAACAGATTGAAAGCAGATACCTTTAAAGTACTGAAATACTGCCATTGTGAATGTTTCTGAACAATTTCTACTCATTTTACTAACTTTTGTAGCACTTTTTCAGCAGACCAGGATTTTAAAATTTGTTCCAGAAGTGCCCGAGCTAGGGTTAGGGTTAGGGTTTGACAGCACCTAGACATATTCTGATGCATTTGTTGTGCATTGGGATGCATTTGAAATACAGGAAAGGTGTTGGTTTTTAGTTTCCTTGAAAATTTAATTTTTCGCCATTTTCTCATTTTTTATAAGCCCCATGCCTGTCAGGCAAACACAGTCAACGCTGAATGTTTTGAAAACAGCCTTTCTACATGCTGAAACCTCTTTTTTATGTGGTTTAAAACAAACTAAATGGAAAGTTGATTCAAACTTTAGTGGTAAATGTAATCCTAAGCTGTAAACAGCAAAAATCATGCACATTTAATATACCATTTCATCAGCAGGTTGCAAAAACCTAGATAATGCAGAATTAAAACAGATTGAAAGCAGATACCTTAAAAGTACTGAAATACTGCCATTGTGAATGTTTCTGAACAATTTGTACTCATTTTAATAACTTTTGTAGCACTTTTTCAGCAGACCAGGATTTTAAAATTTGTTCCAGAAGTGCCCGAGCTAGGGTTAGGGTTAGGGTTTGACAGCACCTAGACATATTCTGATGCATTTGTTGTGCATTGGGATGCATTTGAAATACAGGAAAGGTGTTGGTTTTTAGTTTCCTTGAAAATTTAATTTTTTGCCATTTTCTCATTTTTTATAAGCCCCATGCCTGTCAGGCAAACACAGTCAACGCTGAATGTTTTGAAAACAGCCTTTCTACATGCTGAAACCTCTTTTTTATGTGGTTTAAAACAAACTAAATGGAAAGTATGTTCAAACTTCAGTGGTAAATGTAATCCTAAGCTGTAAACAGCAAAAATCATGCACATTTAATATACCATTTCAGAAGCAGGTTGCAAAAACCTAGATAATGCAGAATTAAAACAGATTGAAAGCAGATACCTTTAAAGTACTGAAATACTGCCATTGTGAATGTTTCTGAACAATTTGTACTCATTTTAATAACTTTTGTAGCACTTTTTCAGCAGACCAGGATTTTAAAATTTGTTCCAGAAGTGCCCGAGCTAGGGTTAGGGTTAGGGTTTGACTGCACCTAGACATATTCTGATGCATTTGTTGTAGCATTGGGATGCATTTGAAATACAGGAAAGGTGTTGGTTTTTAGTTTCCTTGAAAATTTAATTTTTCGCCAATTTCTCATTTTTTATAAGCCCCATGCCTGTCAGGCAAACACAGTCAACGCTGAATGTTTTGAAAACAGCCTTTCTACATGCTGAATCCTCTTATTTTATCTGATTTAACACAAACTAAATGGAAAGTAAGTTCAAACTTTAGTGGTAAATGTAATCCAAAGCTGTAAACAGCAAAAATCATGCACATTTAATATACCATTTCAGCAGCAGGTTGCAAAAACCTAGATAATGCAGAATTAAAACAGATTGAAAGCAGATACCTTTAAAGTACTGAAATACTGCCATTGTGAATGTTTCTGAACAATTTTTACTCATTTTACTAACTTTTGTAGCACTTTTTCAGCAGACCAGGATTTTAAAATTTGTTCCAGAAGTGCCCGAGCTAGGGTTAGGGTTAGGGTTTGACAGCACCTAGACATATTCTGATGCATTTGTTGTGCATTGGGATGCATTTGAAATACAGGAAAGGTGTTGGTTTTTAGTTTCCTTGAAAATTTAATTTTTCGCCATTTTCTCATTTTTTATAAGCCCCATGCCTGTCAGGCAAACACAGTCAACGCTGAATGTTTTGAAAACAGCCTTTCTACATGCTGAAACCTCCTTTTTATGTGGTTTAAAACAAACTGAATGGAAAGTATGTTCAAACTTTAGTGGTAAATGTAATCCAAAGCTGTAAACAGCAAAAATCATGCACATTTAATATACCATTTCAGCAGCAGGTTGCAAAAACCTAGATAATGCAGAATTAAAACAGATTGAAAGCAGATACCTTTAAAGTACTGAAATACTGCCATTGTGAATGTTTCTGAACAATTTCTACTCATTTTACTAACTTTTGTAGCACTTTTTCAGCAGACCAGGATTTTAAAATTTGTTCCAGAAGTGCCCGAGCTAGGGTTAGGGTTAGGGTTTGACAGCACCTAGACATATTCTGATGCATTTGTTGTGCATTGGGATGCATTTGAAATACAGGAAAGGTGTTGGTTTTTAGTTTCCTTGAAAATTTAATTTTTCGCCATTTTCTCATTTTTTATAAGCCCCATGCCTGTCAGGCAAACACAGTCAACGCTGAATGTTTTGAAAACAGCCTTTCTACATGCTGAAACCTCTTTTTTATGTGGTTTAAAACAAACTAAATGGAAAGTTGATTCAAACTTTAGTGGTAAATGTAATCCTAAGCTGTAAACAGCAAAAATCATGCACATTTAATATACCATTTCATCAGCAGGTTGCAAAAACCTAGATAATGCAGAATTAAAACAGATTGAAAGCAGATACCTTAAAAGTACTGAAATACTGCCATTGTGAATGTTTCTGAACAATTTGTACTCATTTTAATAACTTTTGTAGCACTTTTTCAGCAGACCAGGATTTTAAAATTTGTTCCAGAAGTGCCCGAGCTAGGGTTAGGGTTAGGGTTTGACTGCACCTAGACATATTCTGATGCATTTGTTGTAGCATTGGGATGCATTTGAAATACAGGAAAGGTGTTGGTTTTTAGTTTCCTTGAAAATTTAATTTTTCGCCAATTTCTCATTTTTTATAAGCCCCATGCCTGTCAGGCAAACACAGTCAACGCTGAATGTTTTGAAAACAGCCTTTCTACATGCTGAATCCTCTTATTTTATCTGATTTAACACAAACTAAATGGAAAGTAAGTTCAAACTTTAGTGGTAAATGTAATCCAAAGCTGTAAACAGCAAAAATCATGCACATTTAATATACCATTTCAGCAGCAGGTTGCAAAAACCTAGATAATGCAGAATTAAAACAGATTGAAAGCAGATACCTTTAAAGTACTGAAATACTGCCATTGTGAATGTTTCTGAACAATTTTTACTCATTTTACTAACTTTTGTAGCACTTTTTCAGCAGACCAGGATTTTAAAATTTGTTCCAGAAGTGCCCGAGCTAGGGTTAGGGTTAGGGTTTGACAGCACCTAGACATATTCTGATGCATTTGTTGTGCATTGGGATGCATTTGAAATACAGGAAAGGTGTTGGTTTTTAGTTTCCTTGAAAATTTAATTTTTCGCCATTTTCTCATTTTTTATAAGCCCCATGCCTGTCAGGCAAACACAGTCAACGCTGAATGTTTTGAAAACAGCCTTTCTACATGCTGAAACCTCCTTTTTATGTGGTTTAAAACAAACTGAATGGAAAGTATGTTCAAACTTTAGTGGTAAATGTAATCCAAAGCTGTAAACAGCAAAAATCATGCACATTTAATATACCATTTCAGCAGCAGGTTGCAAAAACCTAGATAATGCAGAATTAAAACAGATTGAAAGCAGATACCTTTAAAGTACTGAAATACTGCCATTGTGAATGTTTCTGAACAATTTCTACTCATTTTACTAACTTTTGTAGCACTTTTTCAGCAGACCAGGATTTTAAAATTTGTTCCAGAAGTGCCCGAGCTAGGGTTAGGGTTAGGGTTTGACAGCACCTAGACATATTCTGATGCATTTGTTGTGCATTGGGATGCATTTGAAATACAGGAAAGGTGTTGGTTTTTAGTTTCCTTGAAAATTTAATTTTTCGCCATTTTCTCATTTTTTATAAGCCCCATGCCTGTCAGGCAAACACAGTCAACGCTGAATGTTTTGAAAACAGCCTTTCTACATGCTGAAACCTCTTTTTTATGTGGTTTAAAACAAACTAAATGGAAAGTTGATTCAAACTTTAGTGGTAAATGTAATCCTAAGCTGTAAACAGCAAAAATCATGCACATTTAATATACCATTTCATCAGCAGGTTGCAAAAACCTAGATAATGCAGAATTAAAACAGATTGAAAGCAGATACCTTAAAAGTACTGAAATACTGCCATTGTGAATGTTTCTGAACAATTTGTACTCATTTTAATAACTTTTGTAGCACTTTTTCAGCAGACCAGGATTTTAAAATTTGTTCCAGAAGTGCCCGAGCTAGGGTTAGGGTTAGGGTTTGACTGCACCTAGACATATTCTGATGCATTTGTTGTAGCATTGGGATGCATTTGAAATACAGGAAAGGTGTTGGTTTTTAGTTTCCTTGAAAATTTAATTTTTCGCCAATTTCTCATTTTTTATAAGCCCCATGCCTGTCAGGCAAACACAGTCAACGCTGAATGTTTTGAAAACAGCCTTTCTACATGCTGAATCCTCTTATTTTATCTGATTTAACACAAACTAAATGGAAAGTAAGTTCAAACTTTAGTGGTAAATGTAATCCAAAGCTGTAAACAGCAAAAATCATGCACATTTAATATACCATTTCAGCAGCAGGTTGCAAAAACCTAGATAATGCAGAATTAAAACAGATTGAAAGCAGATACCTTTAAAGTACTGAAATACTGCCATTGTGAATGTTTCTGAACAATTTTTACTCATTTTACTAACTTTTGTAGCACTTTTTCAGCAGACCAGGATTTTAAAATTTGTTCCAGAAGTGCCCGAGCTAGGGTTAGGGTTAGGGTTTGACAGCACCTAGACATATTCTGATGCATTTGTTGTGCATTGGGATGCATTTGAAATACAGGAAAGGTGTTGGTTTTTAGTTTCCTTGAAAATTTAATTTTTCGCCATTTTCTCATTTTTTATAAGCCCCATGCCTGTCAGGCAAACACAGTCAACGCTGAATGTTTTGAAAACAGCCTTTCTACATGCTGAAACCTCCTTTTTATGTGGTTTAAAACAAACTGAATGGAAAGTATGTTCAAACTTTAGTGGTAAATGTAATCCAAAGCTGTAAACAGCAAAAATCATGCACATTTAATATACCATTTCAGCAGCAGGTTGCAAAAACCTAGATAATGCAGAATTAAAACAGATTGAAAGCAGATACCTTTAAAGTACTGAAATACTGCCATTGTGAATGTTTCTGAACAATTTCTACTCATTTTACTAACTTTTGTAGCACTTTTTCAGCAGACCAGGATTTTAAAATTTGTTCCAGAAGTGCCCGAGCTAGGGTTAGGGTTAGGGTTTGACAGCACCTAGACATATTCTGATGCATTTGTTGTGCATTGGGATGCATTTGAAATACAGGAAAGGTGTTGGTTTTTAGTTTCCTTGAAAATTTAATTTTTCGCCATTTTCTCATTTTTTATAAGCCCCATGCCTGTCAGGCAAACACAGTCAACGCTGAATGTTTTGAAAACAGCCTTTCTACATGCTGAAACCTCTTTTTTATGTGGTTTAAAACAAACTAAATGGAAAGTTGATTCAAACTTTAGTGGTAAATGTAATCCTAAGCTGTAAACAGCAAAAATCATGCACATTTAATATACCATTTCATCAGCAGGTTGCAAAAACCTAGATAATGCAGAATTAAAACAGATTGAAAGCAGATACCTTTAAAGTACTGAAATACTGCCATTGTGAATGTTTCTGAACAATTTGTACTCATTTTACTAACTTTTGTAGCACTTTTTCAGCAGACCAGGATTTTAAAATTTGTTCCAGAAGTGCCCGAGCTAGGGTTAGGGTTAGGGTTTGACAGCACCTAGACATATTCTGATGCATTTGTTGTGCATTAGGATGCATTTGAAATACAGGAAAGGTGTTGGTTTTTAGTTTCATTGAAAATTTAATTTTTCGCCATTTTCTCATTTTTTATAAGCCCCATGCCTGTCAGGCAAACACAGTCAACGCTGAAAGTTTTGAAAACAGCCTTTCTACATGCTGAAACCTCTTTTTTATGTGGTTTAAAACAAACTAAATGGAAAGTATGTTCAAACTTTAGTGGTAAATGTAATCCTAAGCTGTAAACAGCAAAAATCATGCACATTTAATATACCATATCAGTAGCAGGTTGCAAAAACCTAGATAATGCAGAATTAAAACAGATTGAAAGCAGATACCTTTAAAGTACTGAAATACTGCCATTGTGAATGTTTCTGAACAATTTGTACTCATTTTACTAACTTTTGTAGCACTTTTTCAGCAGACCAGGATTTTAAAATTTGTTCCAGAAGTGCCCGAGCTAGGGTTAGGGTTAGGGTTTGACTGCACCTAGACATATTCTGATGCATTTGTTGTAGCATTGGGATGCATTTGAAATACAGGAAAGGTGTTGGTTTTTAGTTTCCTTGAAAATTTAATTTTTCGCCATTTTCTCATTTTTTATAAGCCCCATGCCTGTCAGGCAAACACAGTCAACGCTGAAAGTTTTGAAAACAGCCTTTCTACATGCTGAAACCTCTTTTTTATGTGGTTTAAAACAAACTAAATGGAAAGTATGTTCAAACTTTAGTGGTAAATGTAATCCTAAGCTGTAAACAGCAAAAATCATGCACATTTAATATACCATTTCAGCAGCAGGTTGCAAAAACCTAGATAATGCAGAATTAAAACAGATTGAAAGCAGATACCTTTAAAGTACTGAAATACTGCCATTGTGAATGTTTCTGAACAATTTGTACTAATTTTACTAACTTTTGTAGCACTTTTTCAGCAGACCAGGATTTTAAAATTTGTTCCAGAAGTGCCCGAGCTAGGGTTAGGGTTAGGGTTTGACTGCACCTAGACATATTCTGATGCATTTGTTGTAGCATTGGGATGCATTTGAAATACAGGAAAGGTGTTGGTTTTTAGTTTCCTTGAAAATTTAATTTTTCGCCATTTTCTCATTTTTTATAAGCCCCATGCCTGTCAGGCAAACACAGTCAACGCTGAATGTTTTGAAAACAGCCTTTCTACATGCTGAATCCTCTTATTTTATCTGATTTAACACAAACTAAATGGAAAGTATGTTCAAACTTTAGTGGTAAATGTAATCCAAAGCTGTAAACAGCAAAAATCATGCACATTTAATATACCATTTCAGCAGCAGGTTGCAAAAACCTAGATAATGCAGAATTAAAACAGATTGAAAGCAGATACCTTTAAAGTACTGAAATACTGCCATTGTGAATGTTTCTGAACAATTTGTACTCATTTTACTAACTTTTGTAGCACTTTTTCAGCAGACCAGGATTTTAAAATTTGTTCCAGAAGTGCCCGAGCTAGGGTTAGGGTTAGGGTTTGACAGCACCTAGACATATTCTGATGCATTTGTTGTGCATTGGGATGCATTTGAAATACAGGAAAGGTGTTGGTTTTTAGTTTCCTTGAAAATTTAATTTTTCGCCATTTTCTCATTTTTTATAAGCCCCATGCCTGTCAGGCAAACACAGTCAACGCTGAATGTTTTGAAAACAGCCTTTCTACATGCTGAAACCTCCTTTTTATGTGGTTTAAAACAAACTAAATGGAAAGTATGTTCAAACTTTAGTGGTAAATGTAATCCAAAGCTGTAAACAGCAAAAATCATGCACATTTAATATACCATTTCAGCAGCAGGTTGCAAAAACCTAGATAATGCAGAATTAAAACAGATTGAAAGCAGATACCTTTAAAGTACTGAAATACTGCCATTGTGAATGTTTCTGAACAATTTGTACTCATTTTACTAACTTTTGTAGCACTTTTTCAGCAGACCAGGATTTTAAAATTTGTTCCAGAAGTGCCCGAGCTAGGGTTAGGGTTAGGGTTTGACAGCACCTAGACATATTCTGATGCATTTGTTGTGCATTAGGATGCATTTGAAATACAGGAAAGGTGTTGGTTTTTAGTTTCCTTGAAAATTTAATTTTTCGCCATTTTCTCATTTTTTATAAGCCCCATGCCTGTCAGGCAAACACAGTCAACGCTGAATGTTTTGAAAACAGCCTTTCTACATGCTGAATCCTCTTATTTTATGTGATTTAAAACAAACTAAATGGAAAGTATGTTCAAACTTTAGTGGTAAATGTAATCCTAAGCTGTAAACAGCAAAAATCATGCACATTTAATATACCATTTCAGCAGCAGGTTGCAAAAACCTAGATAATGCAGAATTAAAACAGATTGAAAGCAGATACCTTTAAAGTACTGAAATACTGCCATTGTGAATGTTTCTGAACAATTTGTACTCATTTTACTAACTTTTGTAGCACTTTTTCAGCAGACCAGGATTTTAAAATTTGTTCCAGAAGTGCCCGAGCTAGGGTTAGGGTTAGGGTTTGACAGCACCTAGACATATTCTGATGCATTTGTTGTGCATTGGGATGCATTTGAAATACAGGAAAGGTGTTGGTTTTTAGTTTCCTTGAAAATTTAATTTTTCGCCATTTTCTCATTTTTTATAAGCCCCATGCCTGTCAGGCAAACACAGTCAACGCTGAATGTTTTGAAAACAGCCTTTCTACATGCTGAAACCTCTTTTTTATGTGGTTTAAAACAAACTAAATGGAAAGTTGATTCAAACTTTAGTGGTAAATGTAATCCTAAGCTGTAAACAGCAAAAATCATGCACATTTAATATACCATTTCATCAGCAGGTTGCAAAAACCTAGATAATGCAGAATTAAAACAGATTGAAAGCAGATACCTTTAAAGTACTGAAATACTGCCATTGTGAATGTTTCTGAACAATTTGTACTCATTTTACTAACTTTTGTAGCACTTTTTCAGCAGACCAGGATTTTAAAATTTGTTCCAGAAGTGCCCGAGCTAGGGTTAGGGTTAGGGTTTGACAGCACCTAGACATATTCTGATGCCTTTGTTGTGCATTGGGATGCATTTGAAATACAGGAAAGGTGTTGGTTTTTAGTTTCCTTGAAAATTTAATTTTTTGCCATTTTCTCATTTTTTATAAGCCCCATGCCTGTCAGGCAAACACAGTCAACGCTGAATGTTTTGAAAACAGCCTTTCTACATGCTGAAACCTCTTTTTTATGTGGTTTAAAACAAACTAAATGGAAAGTATGTTCAAACTTTAGTGGTAAATGTAATCCTAAGCTGTAAACAGCAAGAATCATGCACATTTAATATACCATTTCAGCAGCAGGTTGCAAAAACCTAGATAATGCAGAATTAAAACAGATTGAAAGCAGATACCTTTAAAGTACTGAAATACTGCCATTGTGAATGTTTCTGAACAATTTGTACTCATTTTACTAACTTTTGTAGCACTTTTTCAGCAGACCAGGATTTTAAAATTTGTTCCAGAAGTGCCCGAGCTAGGGTTAGGGTTAGGGTTTGACTGCACCTAGACATATTCTGATGCATTTGTTGTAGCATTGGGATGCATTTGAAATACAGGAAAGGTGTTGGTTTTTAGTTTCCTTGAAAATTTAATTTTTCGCCATTTTCTCATTTTTTATAAGCCCCATGCCTGTCAGGCAAACACAGTCAACGCTGAATGTTTTGAAAACAGCCTTTCTACATGCTGAATCCTCTTATTTTATCTGATTTAACACAAACTAAATGGAAAGTATGTTCAAACTTTAGTGGTAAATGTAATCCAAAGCTGTAAACAGCAAAAATCATGCACATTTAATATACCATTTCAGCAGCAGGTTGCAAAAACCTAGATAATGCAGAATTAAAACAGATTGAAAGCAGATACCTTTAAAGTACTGAAATACTGCCATTGTGAATGTTTCTGAACAATTTGTACTCATTTTACTAACTTTTGTAGCACTTTTTCAGCAGACCAGGATTTTAAAATTTGTTCCAGAAGTGCCCGAGCTAGGGTTAGGGTTAGGGTTTGACAGCACCTAGACATATTCTGATGCATTTGTTGTAGCATTGGGATGCATTTGAAATACAGGAAAGGTGTTGGTTTTTAGTTTCCTTGAAAATTTAATTTTTTGCCATTTTCTCATTTTTTATAAGCCCCATGCCTGTCAGGCAAACACAGTCAACGCTGAATGTTTTGAAAACAGCCTTTCTACATGCTGAAACCTCTTTTTTATGTGGTTTAAAACAAACTAAATGGAAAGTATGTT
Organism: Lepisosteus oculatus; assembly: GCF_040954835.1. Classification (NCBI taxonomy): domain Eukaryota; kingdom Metazoa; phylum Chordata; class Actinopteri; order Semionotiformes; family Lepisosteidae; genus Lepisosteus; species Lepisosteus oculatus. The sequence continues at coordinate 11,141,213 of NC_090718.1, forward strand.
CAAACTTTAGTGGTAAATGTAATCCTAAGCTGTAAACAGCAAAAATCATGCACATTTAATATACCATTTCAGCAGCAGGTTGCAAAAACCTAGATAATGCAGAATTAAAACAGATTGAAAGCAGATACCTTTGAAGTACTGAAATACTGCCATTGTGAATGTTTCTGAACAATTTGTACTCATTTTACTAACTTTTGTAGCACTTTTTCAGCAGACCAGGATTTTAAAATTTGTTCCAGAAGTGCCCGAGCTAGGGTTAGGGTTAGGGTTTGACAGCACCTAGACATATTCTGATGCATTTGTTGTGCATTGGGATGCATTTGAAATACAGGAAAGGTGTTGGTTTTTAGTTTCCTTGAAAATTTAATTTTTTGCCATTTTCTCATTTTTTATAAGCCCCATGCCTGTCAGGCAAACACAGTCAACGCTGAATGTTTTGAAAACAGCCTTTCTACATGCTGAAACCTCTTTTTTATGTGGTTTAAAACAAACTAAATGGAAAGTATGTTCAAACTTCAGTGGTAAATGTAATCCTAAGCTGTAAACAGCAAAAATCATGCACATTTAATATACCATTTCAGAAGCAGGTTGCAAAAACCTAGATAATGCAGAATTAAAACAGATTGAAAGCAGATACCTTTAAAGTACTGAAATACTGCCATTGTGAATGTTTCTGAACAATTTGTACTCATTTTAATAACTTTTGTAGCACTTTTTCAGCAGACCAGGATTTTAAAATTTGTTCCAGAAGTGCCCGAGCTAGGGTTAGGGTTAGGGTTTGACTGCACCTAGACATATTCTGATGCATTTGTTGTAGCATTGGGATGCATTTGAAATACAGGAAAGGTGTTGGTTTTTAGTTTCCTTGAAAATTTAATTTTTCGCCAATTTCTCATTTTTTATAAGCCCCATGCCTGTCAGGCAAACACAGTCAACGCTGAATGTTTTGAAAACAGCCTTTCTACATGCTGAATCCTCTTATTTTATCTGATTTAACACAAACTAAATGGAAAGTAAGTTCAAACTTTAGTGGTAAATGTAATCCAAAGCTGTAAACAGCAAAAATCATGCACATTTAATATACCATTTCAGCAGCAGGTTGCAAAAACCTAGATAATGCAGAATTAAAACAGATTGAAAGCAGATACCTTTAAAGTACTGAAATACTGCCATTGTGAATGTTTCTGAACAATTTTTACTCATTTTACTAACTTTTGTAGCACTTTTTCAGCAGACCAGGATTTTAAAATTTGTTCCAGAAGTGCCCGAGCTAGGGTTAGGGTTAGGGTTTGACAGCACCTAGACATATTCTGATGCATTTGTTGTGCATTGGGATGCATTTGAAATACAGGAAAGGTGTTGGTTTTTAGTTTCCTTGAAAATTTAATTTTTCGCCATTTTCTCATTTTTTATAAGCCCCATGCCTGTCAGGCAAACACAGTCAACGCTGAATGTTTTGAAAACAGCCTTTCTACATGCTGAAACCTCCTTTTTATGTGGTTTAAAACAAACTGAATGGAAAGTATGTTCAAACTTTAGTGGTAAATGTAATCCAAAGCTGTAAACAGCAAAAATCATGCACATTTAATATACCATTTCAGCAGCAGGTTGCAAAAACCTAGATAATGCAGAATTAAAACAGATTGAAAGCAGATACCTTTAAAGTACTGAAATACTGCCATTGTGAATGTTTCTGAACAATTTCTACTCATTTTACTAACTTTTGTAGCACTTTTTCAGCAGACCAGGATTTTAAAATTTGTTCCAGAAGTGCCCGAGCTAGGGTTAGGGTTAGGGTTTGACAGCACCTAGACATATTCTGATGCATTTGTTGTGCATTGGGATGCATTTGAAATACAGGAAAGGTGTTGGTTTTTAGTTTCCTTGAAAATTTAATTTTTCGCCATTTTCTCATTTTTTATAAGCCCCATGCCTGTCAGGCAAACACAGTCAACGCTGAATGTTTTGAAAACAGCCTTTCTACATGCTGAATCCTCTTATTTTATCTGATTTAACACAAACTAAATGGAAAGTATGTTCAAACTTTAGTGGTAAATGTAATCCAAAGCTGTAAACAGCAAAAATCATGCACATTTAATATACCATTTCAGCAGCAGGTTGCAAAAACCTAGATAATGCAGAATTAAAACAGATTGAAAGCAGATACCTTTAAAGTACTGAAATACTGCCATTGTGAATGTTTCTGAACAATTTGTACTCATTTTACTAACTTTTGTAGCACTTTTTCAGCAGACCAGGATTTTAAAATTTGTTCCAGAAGTGCCCGAGCTAGGGTTAGGGTTAGGGTTTGACAGCACCTAGACATATTCTGATGCATTTGTTGTGCATTAGGATGCATTTGAAATACAGGAAAGGTGTTGGTTTTTAGTTTCCTTGAAAATTTAATTTTTCGCCATTTTCTCAATTTTTATAAGCCCCATGCCTGTCAGGCAAACACAGTCAACGCTGAATGTTTTGAAAACAGCCTTTCTACATGCTGAATCCTCTTATTTTATGTGATTTAAAACAAACTAAATGGAAAGTATGTTCAAACTTTAGTGGTAAATGTAATCCTAAGCTGTAAACAGCAAAAATCATGCACATTTAATATACCATTTCAGCAGCAGGTTGCAAAAACCTAGATAATGCAGAATTAAAACAGATTGAAAGCAGATACCTTTAAAGTACTGAAATACTGCCATTGTGAATGTTTCTGAACAATTTGTACTCATTTTACTAACTTTTGTAGCACTTTTTCAGCAGACCAGGATTTTAAAATTTGTTCCAGAAGTGCCCGAGCTAGGGTTAGGGTTAGGGTTTGACAGCACCTAGACATATTCTGATGCATTTGTTGTGCATTGGGATGCATTTGAAATACAGGAAAGGTGTTGGTTTTTAGTTTCCTTGAAAATTTAATTTTTCGCCATTTTCTCATTTTTTATAAGCCCCATATGCCTGTCAGGCAAACACAGTCAACGCTGAATGTTTTGAAAACAGCCTTTCTACATGCTGAAACCTCTTTTTTATGTGGTTTAAAACAAACTAAATGGAAAGTTGATTCAAACTTTAGTGGTAAATGTAATCCTAAGCTGTAAACAGCAAAAATCATGCACATTTAATATACCATTTCATCAGCAGGTTGCAAAAACCTAGATAATGCAGAATTAAAACAGATTGAAAGCAGATACCTTTAAAGTACTGAAATACTGCCATTGTGAATGTTTCTGAACAATTTGTACTCATTTTACTAACTTTTGTAGCACTTTTTCAGCAGACCAGGATTTTAAAATTTGTTCCAGAAGTGCCCGAGCTAGGGTTAGGGTTAGGGTTTGACAGCACCTAGACATATTCTGATGCATTTGTTGTGCATTGGGATGCATTTGAAATACAGGAAAGGTGTTGGTTTTTAGTTTCCTTGAAAATTTAATTTTTTGCCATTTTCTCATTTTTTATAAGCCCCATGCCTGTCAGGCAAACACAGTCAACGCTGAATGTTTTGAAAACAGCCTTTCTACATGCTGAAACCTCTTTTTTATGTGGTTTAAAACAAACTAAATGGAAAGTATGTTCAAACTTTAGTGGTAAATGTAATCCTAAGCTGTAAACAGCAAAAATCATGCACATTTAATATACCATTTCAGCAGCAGGTTGCAAAAACCTAGATAATGCAGAATTAAAACAGATTGAAAGCAGATACCTTTAAAGTACTGAAATACTGCCATTGTGAATGTTTCTGAACAATTTGTACTCATTTTACTAACTTTTGTAGCACTTTTTCAGCAGACCAGGATTTTAAAATTTGTTCCAGAAGTGCCCGAGCTAGGGTTAGGGTTAGGGTTTGACAGCACCTAGACATATTCTGATGCATTTGTTGTGCATTGGGATGCATTTGAAATACAGGAAAGGTGTTGGTTTTTAGTTTCCTTGAAAATTTAATTTTTCGCCATTTTCTCATTTTTTATAAGCCCCATGCCTGTCAGGCAAACACAGTCAACGCTGAATGTTTTGAAAACAGCCTTTCTACATGCTGAAACCTCCTTTTTATGTGGTTTAAAACAAACTAAATGGAAAGTATGTTCAAACTTTAGTGGTAAATGTAATCCAAAGCTGTAAACAGCAAAAATCATGCACATTTAATATACCATTTCAGCAGCAGGTTGCAAAAACCTAGATAATGCAGAATTAAAACAGATTGAAAGCAGATACCTTTAAAGTACTGAAATACTGCCATTGTGAATGTTTCTGAACAATTTGTACTCATTTTACTAACTTTTGTAGCACTTTTTCAGCAGACCAGGATTTTAAAATTTGTTCCAGAAGTGCCCGAGCTAGGGTTAGGGTTAGGGTTTGACAGCACCTAGACATATTCTGATGCATTTGTTGTGCATTGGGATGCATTTGAAATACAGGAAAGGTGTTGGTTTTTAGTTTCCTTGAAAATTTAATTTTTCGCCATTTTCTCATTTTTTATAAGCCCCATGCCTGTCAGGCAAACACAGTCAACGCTGAATGTTTTGAAAACAGCCTTTCTACATGCTGAATCCTCTTTTTTTATGTGGTTTAAAACAAACTAAATGGAGAGTATATTCAAACTTTAGTGGTAAATGTAATCCTAAGCTGTAAACAGCAAAAATCATGCACATTTAATATACCATTTCAGCAGCAGGTTGCAAGAACCTAGATAATGCAGAATTAAAACAGATTGAAAGCAGATACCTTTAAAGTACTGAAATACTGCCATTGTGAATGTTTCTGAACAATTTGTACTCATTTTACTAACTTTTGTAGCACTTTTTCAGCAGACCAGGATTTTAAAATTTGTTCCAGAAGTGCCCGAGCTAGGGTTAGGGTTAGGGTTTGACAGCACCTAGACATATTCTGATGCATTTGTTGTGCATTGGGATGCATTTGAAATACAGGAAAGGTGTTGGTTTTTAGTTTCCTTGAAAATTTAATTTTTCGCCATTTTCTCATTTTTTATAAGCCCCATGCCTGTCAGGCAAACACAGTCAACGCTGAAAGTTTTGAAAACAGCCTTTCTACATGCTGAAACCTCTTTTTTATGTGGTTTAAAACAAACTAAATGGAAAGTATGTTCAAACTTTAGTGGTAAATGTAATCCTAAGCTGTAAACAGCAAAAATCATGCACATTTAATATACCATATCAGTAGCAGGTTGCAAAAACCTAGATAATGCAGAATTAAAACAGATTGAAAGCAGATACCTTTAAAGTACTGAAATACTGCCATTGTGAATGTTTCTGAACAATTTGTACTCATTTTACTAACTTTTGTAGCACTTTTTCAGCAGACCAGGATTTTAAAATTTGTTCCAGAAGTGCCCGAGCTAGGGTTAGGGTTAGGGTTTGACAGCACCTAGACATATTCTGATGCATTTGTTGTGCATTGGGATGCATTTGAAATACAGGAAAGGTGTTGGTTTTTAGTTTCCTTGAAAATTTAATTTTTCGCCATTTTCTCATTTTTTATAAGCCCCATGCCTGTCAGGCAAACACAGTCAACGCTGAATGTTTTGAAAACAGCCTTTCTACATGCTGAATCCTCTTATTTTATCTGATTTAACACAAACTAAATGGAAAGTATGTTCAAACTTTAGTGGTAAATGTAATCCAAAGCTGTAAACAGCAAAAATCATGCACATTTAATATACCATTTCAGCAGCAGGTTGCAAAAACCTAGATAATGCAGAATTAAAACAGATTGAAAGCAGATACCTTTAAAGTACTGAAATACTGCCATTGTGAATGTTTCTGAACAATTTGTACTCATTTTACTAACTTTTGTAGCACTTTTTCAGCAGACCAGGATTTTAAAATTTGTTCCAGAAGTGCCCGAGCTAGGGTTAGGGTTAGGGTTTGACAGCACCTAGACATATTCTGATGCATTTGTTGTGCATTGGGATGCATTTGAAATACAGGAAAGGTGTTGGTTTTTAGTTTCCTTGAAAATTTAATTTTTCGCCATTTTCTCATTTTTTATAAGCTCCATGCCTGTCAGGCAAACACAGTCAACGCTGAATGTTTTGAAAACAGCCTTTCTACATGCTGAAACCTCCTTTTTATGTGGTTTAAAACAAACTAAAAGGAAAGTATGTTCAAACTTTAGTGGTAAATGTAATCCAAAGCTGTAAACAGCAAAAATCATGCACATTTAATATACCATTTCAGCAGCAGGTTTCAAAAACCTAGATAATGCAGAATTAAAACAGATTGAAAGCAGATACCTTTAAAGTACTGAAATACTGCCATTGTGAATGTTTCTGAACAATTTGTACTCATTTTACTAACTTTTGTAGCACTTTTTCAGCAGACCAGGATTTTAAAATTTGTTCCAGAAGTGCCCGAGCTAGGGTTAGGGTTAGGGTTTGACAGCACCTAGACATATTCTGATGCATTTGTTGTGCATTGGGATGCATTTGAAATACAGGAAAGGTGTTGGTTTTTAGTTTCCTTGAAAATTTAATTTTTCGCCATTTTCTCATTTTTTATAAGCCCCATGCCTGTCAGGCAAACACAGTCAACGCTGAATGTTTTGAAAACAGCCTTTCTACATGCTGAGTCCTCTTATTTTATCTGATTTAACACAAACTAAATGGAAAGTATGTTCAAACTTTAGTGGTAAATGTAATCCAAAGCTGTAAACAGCAAAAATCATGCACATTTAATATACCATTTCAGCAGCAGGTTGCAAAAACCTAGATAATGCAGAATTAAAACAGATTGAAAGCAGATACCTTTAAAGTACTGAAATACTGCCATTGTGAATGTTTCTGAACAATTTGTACTCATTTTACTAACTTTTGTAGCACTTTTTCAGCAGACCAGGATTTTAAAATTTGTTCCAGAAGTGCCCGAGCTAGGGTTAGGGTTAGGGTTTGACAGCACCTAGACATATTCTGATGCATTTGTTGTGCATTGGGATGCATTTGAAATACAGGAAAGGTGTTGGTTTTTAGTTTCCTTGAAAATTTAATTTTTCGCCATTTTCTCATTTTTTATAAACCCCATGCCTGTCAGGCAAACACAGTCAACGCTGAATGTTTTGAAAACAGCCTTTCTACATGCTGAAACCTCCTTTTGATGTGGTTTAAAACAAACTAAATGGAAAGTATGTTCAAACTTTAGTGGTAAATGTAATCCAAAGCTGTAAACAGCAAAAATCATGCACATTTAATATACCATTTCAGCAGCAGGTTGCAAAAACCTAGATAATGCAGAATTAAAACAGATTGAAAGCAGATACCTTTAAAGTACTGAAATACTGCCATTGTGAATGTTTCTGAACAATTTGTACTCATTTTACTAACTTTTGTAGCACTTTTTCAGCAGACCAGGATTTTAAAATTTGTTCCAGAAGTGCCCGAGCTAGGGTTAGGGTTAGGGTTTGACAGCACCTAGACATATTCTGATGCATTTGTTGTGCATTGGGATGCATTTGAAATACAGGAAAGGTGTTGGTTTTTAGTTTCCTTGAAAATTTAATTTTTCGCCATTTTCTCATTTTTTATAAGCTCCATGCCTGTCAGGCAAACACAGTCAACGCTGAATGTTTTGAAAACAGCCTTTCTACATGCTGAAACCTCCTTTTTATGTGGTTTAAAACAAACTAAAAGGAAAGTATGTTCAAACTTTAGTGGTAAATGTAATCCAAAGCTGTAAACAGCAAAAATCATGCACATTTAATATACCATTTCAGCAGCAGGTTTCAAAAACCTAGATAATGCAGAATTAAAACAGATTGAAAGCAGATACCTTTAAAGTACTGAAATACTGCCATTGTGAATGTTTCTGAACAATTTGTACTCATTTTACTAACTTTTGTAGCACTTTTTCAGCAGACCAGGATTTTAAAATTTGTTCCAGAAGTGCCCGAGCTAGGGTTAGGGTTAGGGTTTGACAGCACCTAGACATATTCTGATGCATTTGTTGTGCATTGGGATGCATTTGAAATACAGGAAAGGTGTTGGTTTTTAGTTTCCTTGAAAATTTAATTTTTCGCCATTTTCTCATTTTTTATAAGCCCCATGCCTGTCAGGCAAACACAGTCAACGCTGAATGTTTTGAAAACAGCCTTTCTACATGCTGAGTCCTCTTATTTTATCTGATTTAACACAAACTAAATGGAAAGTATGTTCAAACTTTAGTGGTAAATGTAATCCAAAGCTGTAAACAGCAAAAATCATGCACATTTAATATACCATTTCAGCAGCAGGTTGCAAAAACCTAGATAATGCAGAATTAAAACAGATTGAAAGCAGATACCTTTAAAGTACTGAAATACTGCCATTGTGAATGTTTCTGAACAATTTGTACTCATTTTACTAACTTTTGTAGCACTTTTTCAGCAGACCAGGATTTTAAAATTTGTTCCAGAAGTGCCCGAGCTAGGGTTAGGGTTAGGGTTTGACAGCACCTAGACATATTCTGATGCATTTGTTGTGCATTGGGATGCATTTGAAATACAGGAAAGGTGTTGGTTTTTAGTTTCCTTGAAAATTTAATTTTTTGCCATTTTCTCATTTTTTATAAGCCCCATGCCTGTCAGGCAAACACAGTCAACGCTGAATGTTTTGAAAACAGCCTTTCTACATGCTGAAACCTCTTTTTTATGTGGTTTAAAACAAACAAAATGGAAAGTATGTTCAAACTTTAGTGGTAAATGTAATCCTAAGCTGTAAACAGCAAAAATCATGCACATTTAATATACCATTTCAGCAGCAGGTTGCAAAAACCTAGATAATGCAGAATTAAAACAGATTGAAAGCAGATACCTTTAAAGTACTGAAATACTGCCATTGTGAATGTTTCTGAACAATTTGTACTCATTTTACTAACTTTTGTAGCACTTTTTCAGCAGACCAGGATTTTAAAATTTGTTCCAGAAGTGCCCGAGCTAGGGTTAGGGTTAGGGTTTGACAGCACCTAGACATATTCTGATGCATTTGTTGTGCATTGGGATGCATTTGAAATACAGGAAAGGTGTTGGTTTTTAGTTTCCTTGAAAATTTAATTTTTCGCCATTTTCTCATTTTTTATAAGCCCCATGCCTGTCAGGCAAACACAGTCAACGCTGAATGTTTTGAAAACAGCCTTTCTACATGCTGAATCCTCTTATTTTATCTGATTTAACACAAACTAAATGGAAAGTATGTTCAAACTTTAGTGGTAAATGTAATCCAAAGCTGTAAACAGCAAAAATCATGCACATTTAATATACCATTTCAGCAGCAGGTTGCAAAAACCTAGATAATGCAGAATTAAAACAGATTGAAAGCAGATACCTTTAAAGTACTGAAATACTGCCATTGTGAATGTTTCTGAACAATTTGTACTCATTTTACTAACTTTTGTAGCACTTTTTCAGCAGACCAGGATTTTAAAATTTGTTCCAGAAGTGCCCGAGCTAGGGTTAGGGTTAGGGTTTGACAGCACCTAGACATATTCTGATGCATTTGTTGTGCATTGGGATGCATTTGAAATACAGGAAAGGTGTTGGTTTTTAGTTTCCTTGAAAATTTAATTTTTCGCCATTTTCTCATTTTTTATAAGCTCCATGCCTGTCAGGCAAACACAGTCAACGCTGAATGTTTTGAAAACAGCCTTTCTACATGCTGAAACCTCCTTTTTATGTGGTTTAAAACAAACTAAAAGGAAAGTATGTTCAAACTTTAGTGGTAAATGTAATCCAAAGCTGTAAACAGCAAAAATCATGCACATTTAATATACCATTTCAGCAGCAGGTTTCAAAAACCTAGATAATGCAGAATTAAAACAGATTGAAAGCAGATACCTTTAAAGTACTGAAATACTGCCATTGTGAATGTTTCTGAACAATTTGTACTCATTTTACTAACTTTTGTAGCACTTTTTCAGCAGACCAGGATTTTAAAATTTGTTCCAGAAGTGCCCGAGCTAGGGTTAGGGTTAGGGTTTGACAGCACCTAGACATATTCTGATGCATTTGTTGTGCATTGGGATGCATTTGAAATACAGGAAAGGTGTTGGTTTTTAGTTTCCTTGAAAATTTAATTTTTCGCCATTTTCTCATTTTTTATAAGCCCCATGCCTGTCAGGCAAACACAGTCAACGCTGAATGTTTTGAAAACAGCCTTTCTACATGCTGAGTCCTCTTATTTTATCTGATTTAACACAAACTAAATGGAAAGTATGTTCAAACTTTAGTGGTAAATGTAATCCAAAGCTGTAAACAGCAAAAATCATGCACATTTAATATACCATTTCAGCAGCAGGTTGCAAAAACCTAGATAATGCAGAATTAAAACAGATTGAAAGCAGATACCTTTAAAGTACTGAAATACTGCCATTGTGAATGTTTCTGAACAATTTGTACTCATTTTACTAACTTTTGTAGCACTTTTTCAGCAGACCAGGATTTTAAAATTTGTTCCAGAAGTGCCCGAGCTAGGGTTAGGGTTAGGGTTTGACAGCACCTAGACATATTCTGATGCATTTGTTGTGCATTGGGATGCATTTGAAATACAGGAAAGGTGTTGGTTTTTAGTTTCCTTGAAAATTTAATTTTTTGCCATTTTCTCATTTTTTATAAGCCCCATGCCTGTCAGGCAAACACAGTCAACGCTGAATGTTTTGAAAACAGCCTTTCTACATGCTGAAACCTCTTTTTTATGTGGTTTAAAACAAACAAAATGGAAAGTATGTTCAAACTTTAGTGGTAAATGTAATCCTAAGCTGTAAACAGCAAAAATCATGCACATTTAATATACCATTTCAGCAGCAGGTTGCAAAAACCTAGATAATGCAGAATTAAAACAGATTGAAAGCAGATACCTTTAAAGTACTGAAATACTGCCATTGTGAATGTTTCTGAACAATTTGTACTCATTTTACTAACTTTTGTAGCACTTTTTCAGCAGACCAGGATTTTAAAATTTGTTCCAGAAGTGCCCGAGCTAGGGTTAGGGTTAGGGTTTGACAGCACCTAGACATATTCTGATGCATTTGTTGTGCATTGGGATGCATTTGAAATACAGGAAAGGTGTTGGTTTTTAGTTTCCTTGAAAATTTAATTTTTCGCCATTTTCTCATTTTTTATAAGCCCCATGCCTGTCAGGCAAACACAGTCAACGCTGAATGTTTTGAAAACAGCCTTTCTACATGCTGAATCCTCTTATTTTATCTGATTTAACACAAACTAAATGGAAAGTATGTTCAAACTTTAGTGGTAAATGTAATCCAAAGCTGTAAACAGCAAAAATCATGCACATTTAATATACCATTTCAGCAGCAGGTTGCAAAAACCTAGATAATGCAGAATTAAAACAGATTGAAAGCAGATACCTTTAAAGTACTGAAATACTGCCATTGTGAATGTTTCTGAACAATTTGTACTCATTTTACTAACTTTTGTAGCACTTTTTCAGCAGACCAGGATTTTAAAATTTGTTCCAGAAGTGCCCGAGCTAGGGTTAGGGTTAGGGTTTGACAGCACCTAGACATATTCTGATGCATTTGTTGTGCATTGGGATGCATTTGAAATACAGGAAAGGTGTTGGTTTTTAGTTTCCTTGAAAATTTAATTTTTCGCCATTTTCTCATTTTTTATAAGCCCCATGCCTGTCAGGCAAACACAGTCAACGCTGAATGTTTTGAAAACAGCCTTTCTACATGCTGAAACCTCCTTTTTATGTGGTTTAAAACAAACTAAATGGAAAGTATGTTCAAACTTTAGTGGTAAATGTAATCCAAAGCTGTAAACAGCAAAAATCATGCACATTTAATATACCATTTCAGCAGCAGGTTGCAAAAACCTAGATAATGCAGAATTAAAAAAGATTGAAAGTAGATACCTTTAAAGTACTGAAATACTGCCATTGTGAATGTTTCTGAACAATTTGTACTCATTTTACTAACTTTTGTAGCACTTTTTCAGCAGACCAGGATTTTAAAATTTGTTCCAGAAGTGCCCGAGCTAGGGTTAGGGTTAGGGTTTGACAGCACCTAGACATATTCTGATGCATTTGTTGTGCATTGGGATGCATTTGAAATACAGGAAAGGTGTTGGTTTTTAGTTTCCTTGAAAATTTAATTTTTCGCCATTTTCTCATTTTTTATAAGCTCCATGCCTGTCAGGCAAACACAGTCAACGCTGAATGTTTTGAAAACAGCCTTTCTACATGCTGAAACCTCCTTTTTATGTGGTTTAAAACAAACTAAATGGAAAGTATGTTCAAACTTTAGTGGTAAATGTAATCCAAAGCTGTAAACAGCAAAAATCATGCACATTTAATATACCATTTCAGCAGCAGGTTGCAAAAACCTAGATAATGCAGAATTAAAACAGATTGAAAGCAGATACCTTTAAAGTACTGAAATACTGCCATTGTGAATGTTTCTGAACAATTTGTACTCATTTTACTAACTTTTGTAGCACTTTTTCAGCAGACCAGGATTTTAAAATTTGTTCCAGAAGTGCCCGAGCTAGGGTTAGGGTTAGGGTTTGACAGCACCTAGACATATTCTGATGCATTTGTTGTGCATTGGGATGCATTTGAAATACAGGAAAGGTGTTGGTTTTTAGTTTCCTTGAAAATTTAATTTTTCGCCATTTTCTCATTTTTTATAAGCCCCATGCCTGTCAGGCAAACACAGTCAACGCTGAATGTTTTGAAAACAGCCTTTCTACATGCTGAAACCTCCTTTTTATGTGGTTTAAAACAAACTAAATGGAAAGTATGTTCAAACTTTAGTGGTAAATGTAATCCAAAGCTGTAAACAGCAAAAATCATGCACATTTAATATACCATTTCAGCAGCAGGTTGCAAAAACCTAGATAATGCAGATTGAAAACAGATTGAAAGCAGATACCTTTAAAGTACTGAAATACTGCCATTGTGAATGTTTCTGAACAATTTGTACTCATTTTACTAACTTTTGTAGCACTTTTTCAGCAGACCAGGATTTTAAAATTTGTTCCAGAAGTGCCCGAGCTAGGGTTAGGGTTAGGGTTTGACAGCACCTAGACATATTCTGATGCATTTGTTGTGCATTGGGATGCATTTGAAATACAGGAAAGGTGTTGGTTTTTAGTTTCCTTGAAAATTTAATTTTTCGCCATTTTCTCATTTTTTATAAGCTCCATGCCTGTCAGGCAAACACAGTCAACGCTGAATGTTTTGAAAACAGCCTTTCTACATGCTGAATCCTCTTATTTTATCTGATTTAACACAAACTAAATGGAAAGTATGTTCAAACTTTAGTGGTAAATGTAATCCAAAGCTGTAAACAGCAAAAATCATGCACATTTAATATACCATTTCAGCAGCAGGTTGCAAAAACCTAGATAATGCAGAATTAAAACAGATTGAAAGCAGATACCTTTAAAGTACTGAAATACTGCCATTGTGAATGTTTCTGAACAATTTGTACTCATTTTACTAACTTTTGTAGCACTTTTTCAGGAGACCAGGATTTTAAAATTTGTTCCAGAAGTGCCCGAGCTAGGGTTAGGGTTAGGGTTTGACAGCACCTAGACATATTCTGATGCATTTGTTGTGCATTGGGATGCATTTGAAATACAGGAAAGGTGTTGGTTTTTAGTTTCCTTGAAAATTTAATTTTTCGCCATTTTCTCATTTTTTATAAGCCCCATGCCTGTCAGGCAAACACAGTCAACGCTGAATGTTTTGAAAACAGCCTTTCTACATGCTGAATCCTCTTATTTTATCTGATTTAACACAAACTAAATGGAAAGTATGTTCAAACTTTAGTGGTAAATGTAATCCAAAGCTGTAAACAGCAAAAATCATGCACATTTAATATACCATTTCAGCAGCAGCTTGCAAAAACCTAGATAATGCAGAATTAAAACAGATTGAAAGCAGATACCTTTAAAGTACTGAAATACTGCCATTGTGAATGTTTCTGAACAATTTGTACTCATTTTACTAACTTTTGCAGCACTTTTTCAGCAGACCAGGATTTTAAAATTTGTTCCAGAAGTGCCCGAGCTAGGGTTAGGGTTAGGGTTTGACAGCACCTAGACATATTCTGATGCATTTGTTGTGCATTGGGATGCATTTGAAATACAGGAAAGGTGTTGGTTTTTAGTTTCCTTGAAAATTTAATTTTTCGCCATTTTCTCATTTTTTATAAGCCCCATGCCTGTCAGGCAAACACAGTCAACGCTGAATGTTTTGAAAACAGCCTTTCTACATGCTGAAACCTCCTTTTTATGTGGTTTAAAACAAACTAAATGGAAAGTATGTTCAAACTTTAGTGGTAAATGTAATCCTAAGCTGTAAACAGCAAAAATCATGCACATTTAATATACCATTTCAGCAGCAGGTTGCAAAAACCTAGATAATGCAGAATTAAAACAGATTGAAAGCAGATACCTTTAAAGTACTGAAATACTGCCATTGTGAATGTTTCTGAACAATTTGTACTCATTTTACTAACTTTTGTAGCACTTTTTCAGCAGACCAGGATTTTAAAATTTGTTCCAGAAGTGCCCGAGCTAGGGTTAGGGTTAGGGTTTGACAGCACCTAGACATATTCTGATGCATTTGTTGTGCATTGGGATGCATTTGAAATACAGGAAAGGTGTTGGTTTTTAGTTTCCTTGAAAATTTAATTTTTCGCCATTTTCTCATTTTTTATAAGCCCCATGCCTGTCAGGCAAACACAGTCAACGCTGAATGTTTTGAAAACAGCCTTTCTACATGCTGAATCCTCTTATTTTATCTGATTTAACACAAACTAAATGGAAAGTATGTTCAAACTTTAGTGGTAAATGTAATCCAAAGCTGTAAACAGCAAAAATCATGTACATTTAATATACCATTTCAGCAGCAGGTTGCAAAAACCTAGATAATGCAGAATTAAAACAGATTGAAAGCAGATACCTTTAAAGTACTGAAATACTGCCATTGTGAATGTTTCTGAACAATTTGTACTCATTTTACTAACTTTTGTAGCACTTTTTCAGCAGACCAGGATTTTAAAATTTGTTCCAGAAGTGCCCGAGCTAGGGTTAGGGTTAGGGTTTGACTGCACCTAGACATATTCTGATGCATTTGTTGTAGCATTGGGATGCATTTGAAATACAGGAAAGGTGTTGGTTTTTAGTTTCCTTGAAAATTTAATTTTTCGCCATTTTCTCATTTTTTATAAGCCCCATGCCTGTCAGGCAAACACAGTCAACGCTGAATGTTTTGAAAACAGCCTTTCTACATGCTGAATCCTCTTATTTTATCTGATTTAACACAAACTAAATGGAAAGTATGTTCAAACTTTAGTGGTAAATGTAATCCAAAGCTGTAAACAGCAAAAATCATGCACATTTAATATACCATTTCAGCAGCAGGTTGCAAAAACCTAGATAATGCAGAATTAAAACAGATTGAAAGCAGATACCTTTAAAGTACTGAAATACTGCCATTGTGAATGTTTCTGAACAATTTGTACTCATTTTACTAACTTTTGTAGCACTTTTTCAGCAGACCAGGATTTTAAAATTTGTTCCAGAAGTGCCCGAGCTAGGGTTAGGGTTAGGGTTTGACAGCACCTAGACATATTCTGATGCATTTGTTGTGCATTGGGATGCATTTGAAATACAGGAAAGGTGTTGGTTTTTAGTTTCCTTGAAAATTTAATTTTTCGCCATTTTCTCATTTTTTATAAGCCCCATGCCTGTCAGGCAAACACAGTCAACGCTGAATGTTTTGAAAACAGCCTTTCTACATGCTGAAACCTCCTTTTTATGTGGTTTAAAACAAACTAAATATAAAGTATGTTCAAACTTTAGTGGTAAATGTAATCCAAAGCTGTAAACAGCAAAAATCATGCACATTTAATATACCATTTCAGCAGCAGGTTGCAAAAACCTAGATAATGCAGAATTAAAACAGATTGAAAGCAGATACCTTTAAAGTACTGAAATACTGCCATTGTGAATGTTTCTGAACAATTTGTACTCATTTTACTAACTTTTGTAGCACTTTTTCAGCAGACCAGGATTTTAAAATTTGTTCCAGAAGTGCCCGAGCTAGGGTTAGGGTTAGGGTTTGACAGCACCTAGACATATTCTGATGCATTTGTTGTGCATTGGGATGCATTTGAAATACAGGAAAGGTGTTGGTTTTTAGTTTCCTTGAAAATTTAATTTTTCGCCATTTTCTCATTTTTTATAAGCCCCATGCCTGTCAGGCAAACACAGTCAACGCTGAATGTTTTGAAAACAGCCTTTCTACATGCTGAAACCTCCTTTTTATGTGGTTTAAAACAAACTTAATGGAAAGTATGTTCAAACTTTAGTGGTAAATGTAATCCAAAGCTGTAAACAGCAAAAATCATGCACATTTAATATACCATTTCAGCAGCAGGTTGCAAAAACCTAGATAATGCAGATTGAAAACAGATTGAAAGCAGATACCTTTAAAGTACTGAAATACTGCCATTGTGAATGTTTCTGAACAATTTGTACTCATTTTACTAACTTTTGTAGCACTTTTTCAGCAGACCAGGATTTTAAAATTTGTTCCAGAAGTGCCCGAGCTAGGGTTAGGGTTAGGGTTTGACAGCACCTAGACATATTCTGATGCATTTGTTGTGCATTGGGATGCATTTGAAATACAGGAAAGGTGTTGGTTTTTAGTTTCCTTGAAAATTTAATTTTTCGCCATTTTCTCATTTTTTATAAGCCCCATGCCTGTCAGGCAAACACAGTCAACGCTGAATGTTTTGAAAACAGCCTTTCTACATGCTGAAACCTCCTTTTTATGTGGTTTAAAACAAACTAAATATAAAGTATGTTCAAACTTTAGTGGTAAATGTAATCCAAAGCTGTAAACAGCAAAAATCATGCACATTTAATATACCATTTCAGCAGCAGGTTGCAAAAACCTAGATAATGCAGAATTAAAACAGATTGAAAGCAGATACCTTTAAAGTACTGAAATACTGCCATTGTGAATGTTTCTGAACAATTTGTACTCATTTTACTAACTTTTGTAGCACTTTTTCAGCAGACCAGGATTTTAAAATTTGTTCCAGAAGTGCCCGAGCTAGGGTTAGGGTTAGGGTTTGACAGCACCTAGACATATTCTGATGCATTTGTTGTGCATTGGGATGCATTTGAAATACAGGAAAGGTGTTGGTTTTTAGTTTCCTTGAAAATTTAATTTTTCGCCATTTTCTCATTTTTTATAAGCCCCATGCCTGTCAGGCAAACACAGTCAACGCTGAATGTTTTGAAAACAGCCTTTCTACATGCTGAAACCTCCTTTTTATGTGGTTTAAAACAAACTTAATGGAAAGTATGTTCAAACTTTAGTGGTAAATGTAATCCAAAGCTGTAAACAGCAAAAATCATGCACATTTAATATACCATTTCAGCAGCAGGTTGCAAAAACCTAGATAATGCAGATTGAAAACAGATTGAAAGCAGATACCTTTAAAGTACTGAAATACTGCCATTGTGAATGTTTCTGAACAATTTGTACTCATTTTACTAACTTTTGTAGCACTTTTTCAGCAGACCAGGATTTTAAAATTTGTTCCAGAAGTGCCCGAGCTAGGGTTAGGGTTAGGGTTTGAAAGCACCTAGACATATTCTGATGCATTTGTTGTGCATTGGGATGCATTTGAAATACAGGAAAGGTGTTGGTTTTTAGTTTCCTTGAAAATTTAATTTTTCGCCATTTTCTCATTTTTTATAAGCCCCATGCCTGTCAGGCAAACACAGTCAACGCTGAATGTTTTGAAAACAGCCTTTCTACATGCTGAAACCTCCTTTTTATGTGGTTTAAAACAAACTAAATGGAAAGTATGTTCAAACTTTAGTGGTAAATGTAATCCAAAGCTGTAAACAGCAAAAATCATGCACATTTAATATACCATTTCAGCAGCAGGTTGCAAAAACCTAGATAATGCAGAATTAAAACAGATTGAAAGCAGATACCTTTAAAGTACTGAAATACTGCCATTGTGAATGTTTCTGAACAATTTGTACTCATTTTACTAACTTTTGTAGCACTTTTTCAGCAGACCAGGATTTTAAAATTTGTTCCAGAAGTGCCCGAGCTAGGGTTAGGGTTAGGGTTTGACAGCACCTAGACATATTCTGATGCATTTGTTGTGCATTGGGATGCATTTGAAATACAGGAAAGGTGTTGGTTTTTAGTTTCCTTGAAAATTTAATTTTTCGCCATTTTCTCATTTTTTATAAGCCCCATGCCTGTCAGGCAAACACAGTCAACGCTGAATGTTTTGAAAACAGCCTTTCTACATGCTGAATCCTCTTATTTTATCTGATTTAACACAAACTAAATGGAAAGTATGTTCAAACTTTAGTGGTAAATGTAATCCAAAGCTGTAAACAGCAAAAATCATGCACATTTAATATACCATTTCAGCAGCAGGTTGCAAAAACCTAGATAATGCAGAATTAAAACAGATTGAAAGCAGATACCTTTAAAGTACTGAAATACTGCCATTGTGAATGTTTCTGAACAATTTGTACTCATTTTACTAACTTTTGTAGCACTTTTTCAGGAGACCAGGATTTTAAAATTTGTTCCAGAAGTGCCCGAGCTAGGGTTAGGGTTAGGGTTTGACAGCACCTAGACATATTCTGATGCATTTGTTGTGCATTGGGATGCATTTGAAATACAGGAAAGGTGTTGGTTTTTAGTTTCCTTGAAAATTTAATTTTTCGCCATTTTCTCATTTTTTATAAGCCCCATGCCTGTCAGGCAAACACAGTCAACGCTGAATGTTTTGAAAACAGCCTTTCTACATGCTGAAACCTCCTTTTTATGTGGTTTAAAACAAACTAAATGGAAAGTATGTTCAAACTTTAGTGGTAAATGTAATCCAAAGCTGTAAACAGCAAAAATCATGCACATTTAATATACCATTTCAGCAGCAGGTTGCAAAAACCTAGATAATGCAGATTGAAAACAGATTGAAAGCAGATACCTTTAAAGTACTGAAATACTGCCATTGTGAATGTTTCTGAACAATTTGTACTCATTTTACTAACTTTTGTAGCACTTTTTCAGCAGACCAGGATTTTAAAATTTGTTCCAGAAGTGCCCGAGCTAGGGTTAGGGTTAGGGTTTGACTGCACCTAGACATATTCTGATGCATTTGTTGTAGCATTGGGATGCATTTGAAATACAGGAAAGGTGTTGGTTTTTAGTTTCCTTGAAAATTTAATTTTTCGCCATTTTCTCATTTTTTATAAGCCCCATGCCTGTCAGGCAAACACAGTCAACGCTGAATGTTTTGAAAACAGCCTTTCTACATGCTGAATCCTCTTATTTTATCTGATTTAACACAAACTAAATGGAAAGTATGTTCAAACTTTAGTGGTAAATGTAATCCAAAGCTGTAAACAGCAAAAATCATGCACATTTAATATACCATTTCAGCAGCAGGTTGCAAAAACCTAGATAATGCAGAATTAAAACAGATTGAAAGCAGATACCTTTAAAGTACTGAAATACTGCCATTGTGAATGTTTCTGAACAATTTGTACTCATTTTACTAACTTTTGTAGCACTTTTTCAGCAGACCAGGATTTTAAAATTTGTTCCAGAAGTGCCCGAGCTAGGGTTAGGGTTAGGGTTTGACAGCACCTAGACATATTCTGATGCATTTGTTGTGCATTGGGATGCATTTGAAATACAGGAAAGGTGTTGGTTTTTAGTTTCCTTGAAAATTTAATTTTTCGCCATTTTCTCATTTTTTATAAGCCCCATGCCTGTCAGGCAAACACAGTCAACGCTGAATGTTTTGAAAACAGCCTTTCTACATGCTGAAACCTCCTTTTTATGTGGTTTAAAACAAACTAAATATAAAGTATGTTCAAACTTTAGTGGTAAATGTAATCCAAAGCTGTAAACAGCAAAAATCATGCACATTTAATATACCATTTCAGCAGCAGGTTGCAAAAACCTAGATAATGCAGAATTAAAACAGATTGAAAGCAGATACCTTTAAAGTACTGAAATACTGCCATTGTGAATGTTTCTGAACAATTTGTACTCATTTTACTAACTTTTGTAGCACTTTTTCAGCAGACCAGGATTTTAAAATTTGTTCCAGAAGTGCCCGAGCTAGGGTTAGGGTTAGGGTTTGACAGCACCTAGACATATTCTGATGCATTTGTTGTGCATTGGGATGCATTTGAAATACAGGAAAGGTGTTGGTTTTTAGTTTCCTTGAAAATTTAATTTTTCGCCATTTTCTCATTTTTTATAAGCCCCATGCCTGTCAGGCAAACACAGTCAACGCTGAATGTTTTGAAAACAGCCTTTCTACATGCTGAAACCTCCTTTTTATGTGGTTTAAAACAAACTTAATGGAAAGTATGTTCAAACTTTAGTGGTAAATGTAATCCAAAGCTGTAAACAGCAAAAATCATGCACATTTAATATACCATTTCAGCAGCAGGTTGCAAAAACCTAGATAATGCAGATTGAAAACAGATTGAAAGCAGATACCTTTAAAGTACTGAAATACTGCCATTGTGAATGTTTCTGAACAATTTGTACTCATTTTACTAACTTTTGTAGCACTTTTTCAGCAGACCAGGATTTTAAAATTTGTTCCAGAAGTGCCCGAGCTAGGGTTAGGGTTAGGGTTTGACAGCACCTAGACATATTCTGATGCATTTGTTGTGCATTGGGATGCATTTGAAATACAGGAAAGGTGTTGGTTTTTAGTTTCCTTGAAAATTTAATTTTTCGCCATTTTCTCATTTTTTATAAGCCCCATGCCTGTCAGGCAAACACAGTCAACGCTGAATGTTTTGAAAACAGCCTTTCTACATGCTGAAACCTCCTTTTTATGTGGTTTAAAACAAACTAAATATAAAGTATGTTCAAACTTTAGTGGTAAATGTAATCCAAAGCTGTAAACAGCAAAAATCATGCACATTTAATATACCATTTCAGCAGCAGGTTGCAAAAACCTAGATAATGCAGAATTAAAACAGATTGAAAGCAGATACCTTTAAAGTACTGAAATACTGCCATTGTGAATGTTTCTGAACAATTTGTACTCATTTTACTAACTTTTGTAGCACTTTTTCAGCAGACCAGGATTTTAAAATTTGTTCCAGAAGTGCCCGAGCTAGGGTTAGGGTTAGGGTTTGACAGCACCTAGACATATTCTGATGCATTTGTTGTGCATTGGGATGCATTTGAAATACAGGAAAGGTGTTGGTTTTTAGTTTCCTTGAAAATTTAATTTTTCGCCATTTTCTCATTTTTTATAAGCCCCATGCCTGTCAGGCAAACACAGTCAACGCTGAATGTTTTGAAAACAGCCTTTCTACATGCTGAAACCTCCTTTTTATGTGGTTTAAAACAAACTAAATGGAAAGTATGTTCAAACTTTAGTGGTAAATGTAATCCAAAGCTGTAAACAGCAAAAATCATGCACATTTAATATACCATTTCAGCAGCAGGTTGCAAAAACCTAGATAATGCAGAATTAAAACAGATTGAAAGCAGATACCTTTAAAGTACTGAAATACTGCCATTGTGAATGTTTCTGAACAATTTGTACTCATTTTACTAACTTTTGTAGCACTTTTTCAGCAGACCAGGATTTTAAAATTTGTTCCAGAAGTGCCCGAGCTAGGGTTAGGGTTAGGGTTTGACAGCACCTAGACATATTCTGATGCATTTGTTGTGCATTGGGATGCATTTGAAATACAGGAAAGGTGTTGGTTTTTAGTTTCCTTGAAAATTTAATTTTTCGCCATTTTCTCATTTTTTATAAGCCCCATGCCTGTCAGGCAAACACAGTCAACGCTGAATGTTTTGAAAACAGCCTTTCTACATGCTGAATCCTCTTATTTTATCTGATTTAACACAAACTAAATGGAAAGTATGTTCAAACTTTAGTGGTAAATGTAATCCAAAGCTGTAAACAGCAAAAATCATGCACATTTAATATACCATTTCAGCAGCAGGTTGCAAAAACCTAGATAATGCAGAATTAAAACAGATTGAAAGCAGATACCTTTAAAGTACTGAAATACTGCCATTGTGAATGTTTCTGAACAATTTGTACTCATTTTACTAACTTTTGTAGCACTTTTTCAGGAGACCAGGATTTTAAAATTTGTTCCAGAAGTGCCCGAGCTAGGGTTAGGGTTAGGGTTTGACAGCACCTAGACATATTCTGATGCATTTGTTGTGCATTGGGATGCATTTGAAATACAGGAAAGGTGTTGGTTTTTAGTTTCCTTGAAAATTTAATTTTTCGCCATTTTCTCATTTTTTATAAGCCCCATGCCTGTCAGGCAAACACAGTCAACGCTGAATGTTTTGAAAACAGCCTTTCTACATGCTGAATCCTCTTATTTTATCTGATTTAACACAAACTAAATGGAAAGTATGTTCAAACTTTAGTGGTAAATGTAATCCAAAGCTGTAAACAGCAAAAATCATGCACATTTAATATACCATTTCAGCAGCAGGTTGCAAAAACCTAGATAATGCAGAATTAAAACAGATTGAAAGCAGATACCTTTAAAGTACTGAAATACTGCCATTGTGAATGTTTCTGAACAATTTGTACTCATTTTACTAACTTTTGTAGCACTTTTTCAGCAGACCAGGATTTTAAAATTTGTTCCAGAAGTGCCCGAGCTAGGGTTAGGGTTAGGGTTTGACAGCACCTAGACATATTCTGATGCATTTGTTGTGCATTGGGATGCATTTGAAATACAGGAAAGGTGTTGGTTTTTAGTTTCCTTGAAAATTTAATTTTTCGCCATTTTCTCATTTTTTATAAGCCCCATGCCTGTCAGGCAAACACAGTCAACGCTGAATGTTTTGAAAACAGCCTTTCTACATGCTGAAACCTCCTTTTTATGTGGTTTAAAACAAACTAAATGGAAAGTATGTTCAAACTTTAGTGGTAAATGTAATCCAAAGCTGTAAACAGCAAAAATCATGCACATTTAATATACCATTTCAGCAGCAGGTTGCAAAAACCTAGATAATGCAGAATTAAAACAGATTGAAAGCAGATACCTTTAAAGTACTGAAATACTGCCATTGTGAATGTTTCTGAACAATTTGTACTAATTTTACTAACTTTTGTAGCACTTTTTCAGCAGACCAGGATTTTAAAATTTGTTCCAGAAGTGCCCGAGCTAGGGTTAGGGTTAGGGTTTGACAGCACCTAGACATATTCTGATGCATTTGTTGTGCATTGGGATGCATTTGAAATACAGGAAAGGTGTTGGTTTTTAGTTTCCTTGAAAATTTAATTTTTCGCCATTTTCTCATTTTTTATAAGCCCCATGCCTGTCAGGCAAACACAGTCAACGCTGAATGTTTTGAAAACAGCCTTTCTACATGCTGAAACCTCCTTTTTATGTGGTTTAAAACAAACTAAATGGAAAGTATGTTCAAACTTTAGTGGTAAATGTAATCCAAAGCTGTAAACAGCAAAAATCATGCTCATTTAATATACCATTTCAGCAGCAGGTTGCAAAAACCTAGATAATGCAGAATTAAAACAGATTGAAAGCAGATACCTTTAAAGTACTGAAATACTGCCATTGTGAATGTTTCTGAACAATTTGTACTCATTTTACTAACTTTTGTAGCACTTTTTCAGAAGACCAGGATTTTAAAATTTGTTCCAGAAGTGCCCGAGCTAGGGTTAGGGTTAGGGTTTGACAGCACCTAGACATATTCTGATGCATTTGTTGTGCATTGGGATGCATTTGAAATACAGGAAAGGTGTTGGTTTTTAGTTTCCTTGAAAATTTAATTTTTCGCCATTTTCTCATTTTTTATAAGCCCCATGCCTGTCAGGCAAACACAGTCAACGCTGAATGTTTTGAAAACAGCCTTTCTACATGCTGAATCCTCTTATTTTATCTGATTTAACACAAACTAAATGGAAAGTATGTTCAAACTTTAGTGGTAAATGTAATCCAAAGCTGTAAACAGCAAAAATCATGCACATTTAATATACAATTTCAGCAGCAGGTTGCAAAAACCTAGATAATGCAGAATTAAAACAGATTGAAAGCAGATACCTTTAAAGTACTGAAATACTGCCATTGTGAATGTTTCTGAACAATTTGTACTCATTTTACTAACTTTTGTAGCACTTTTTCAGCAGACCAGGATTTTAAAATTTGTTCCAGAAGTGCCCGAGCTACGGTTAGGGTTAGGGTTTGACAGCACCTTGACATATTCTGATGCATTTGTTGTGCATTGGGATGCATTTGAAATACAGGAAAGGTGTTGGTTTTTAGTTTCCTTGAAAATTTAATTTTTCGCCATTTTCTCATTTTTTATAAGCCCCATGCCTGTCAGGCAAACACAGTCAACGCTGAATGTTTTGAAAACAGCCTTTCTACATGCTGAAACCTCTTTTTTATGTGGTTTAAAACAAACTAAATGGAAAGTATGTTCAAACTTTAGTGGTAAATGTAATCCAAAGCTGTAAACAGCAAAAATCTTGCACATTTAATATACCATTTCAGCAGCAGGTTGCAAAAACCTAGATAATGCAGAATTAAAACAGATTGAAAGCAGATACCTTTAAAGTACTGAAATACTGCCATTGTGAATGTTTCTGAACAATTTGTACTCATTTTACTAACTTTTGTAGCACTTTTTCAGCAGACCAGGATTTTAAAATTTGTTCCAGAAGTGCCCGAGCTAGGGTTAGGGTTAGGGTTTGACAGCACCTAGACATATTCTGATGCATTTGTTGTGCATTAGGATGCATTTGAAATACAGGAAAGGTGTTGGTTTTTAGTTTCCTTGAAAATTTAATTTTTCGCCATTTTCTCATTTTTTATAAGCCCCATGCCTGTCAGGCAAACACAGTCAACGCTGAATGTTTTGAAATCAGCCTTTCTACATGCTGAATCCTCTTATTTTATGTGATTTAAAACAAACTAAATGGAAAGTATGTTCAAACTTTAGTGGTAAATGTAATCCTAAGCTGTAAACAGCAAAAATCATGCACATTTAATATACCATTTCAGCAGCAGGTTGCAAAAACCTAGATAATGCAGAATTAAAACAGATTGAAAGCAGATACCTTTAAAGTACTGAAATACTGCCATTGTGAATGTTTCTGAACAATTTGTACTCATTTTACTAACTTTTGTAGCACTTTTTCAGCAGACCAGGATTTTAAAATTTGTTCCAGAAGTGCCCGAGCTAGGGTTAGGGTTAGGGTTTGACAGCACCTAGACATATTCTGATGCATTTGTTGTGCATTGGGATGCATTTGAAATACAGGAAAGGTGTTGGTTTTTAGTTTCCTTGAAAATTTAATTTTTTGCCATTTTCTCATTTTTTATAAGCCCCATGCCTGTCAGGCAAACACAGTCAACGCTGAATGTTTTGAAAACAGCCTTTCTACATGCTGAAACCTCTTTTTTATGTGGTTTAAAACAAACTAAATGGAAAGTATGTTCAAACTTTAGTGGTAAATGTAATCCTAAGCTGTAAACAGCAAAAATCATGCACATTTAATATACCATTTCAGCAGCAGGTTGCAAAAACCTAGATAATGCAGAATTAAAACAGATTGAAAGCAGATACCTTTAAAGTACTGAAATACTGCCATTGTGAATTTTTCTGAACAATTTGTACTCATTTTACTAACTTTTGTAGCACTTTTTCAGCAGACCAGGATTTTAAAATTTGTTCCAGAAGTGCCCGAGCTAGGGTTAGGGTTAGGGTTTGACAGCACCTAGACATATTCTGATGCATTTGTTGTGCATTGGGATGCATTTGAAATACAGGAAAGGTGTTGGTTTTTAGTTTCCTTGAAAATTTAATTTTTCGCCATTTTCTCATTTTTTATAAGCCCCATGCCTGTCAGGCAAACACAGTCAACGCTGAATGTTTTGAAAACAGCCTTTCTACATGCTGAAACCTCTTTTTTATGTGGTTTAAAACAAACTAAATGGAAAGTATGTTCAAACTTTAGTGGTAAATGTAATCCTAAGCTGTAAACAGCAAAAATCATGCACATTTAATATACCATTTCAGCAGCAGGTTGCAAAAACCTAGATAATGCAGAATTAAAACAGATTGAAAGCAGATACCTTTAAAGTACTGAAATACTGCCATTGTGAATGTTTCTGAACAATTTGTACTCATTTTACTAACTTTTGTAGCACTTTTTCAGCAGACCAGGATTTTAAAATTTGTTCCAGAAGTGCCCGAGCTAGGGTTAGGGTTAGGGTTTGACAGCACCTAGACATATTCTGATGCATTTGTTGTGCATTGGGATGCATTTGAAATACAGGAAAGGTGTTGGTTTTTAGTTTCCTTGAAAATTTAATTTTTCGCCATTTTCTCATTTTTTATAAGCCCCATGCCTGTCAGGCAAACACAGTCAACGCTGAATGTTTTGAAAACAGCCTTTCTACATGCTGAAACCTCTTTTTTATGTGGTTTAAAACAAACTAAATGGAAAGTATGTTCAAACTTTAGTGGTAAATGTAATCCTAAGCTGTAAACAGCAAAAATCATGCACATTTAATATACCATTTCAGCAGCAGGTTGCAAAAACCTAGATAATGCAGAATTAAAACAGATTGAAAGCAGATACCTTTAAAGTACTGAAATACTGCCATTGTGAATTTTTCTGAACAATTTGTACTCATTTTATTAACTTTTGTAGCACTTTTTCAGCAGACCAGGATTTTAAAATTTGTTCCAGAAGTGCCCGAGCTAGGGTTAGGGTTAGGGTTTGACAGCACCTAGACATATTCTGATGCATTTGTTGTGCATTGGGATGCATTTGAAATACAGGAAAGGTGTTGGTTTTTAGTTTCCTTGAAAATTTAATTTTTCGCCATTTTCTCATTTTTTATAAGCCCCATGCCTGTCAGGCAAACACAGTCAACGCTGAATGTTTTGAAAACAGCCTTTCTACATGCTGAAACCTCCTTTTTATGTGGTTTAAAACAAACTAAATGGAAAGTATGTTCAAACTTTAGTGGTAAATGTAATCCAAAGCTGTAAACAGCAAAAATCATGCTCATTTAATATACCATTTCAGCAGCAGGTTGCAAAAACCTAGATAATGCAGAATTAAAACAGATTGAAAGCAGATACCTTTAAAGTACTGAAATACTGCCATTGTGAATGTTTCTGAACAATTTGTACTCATTTTACTAACTTTTGTAGCACTTTTTCAGAAGACCAGGATTTTAAAATTTGTTCCAGAAGTGCCCGAGCTAGGGTTAGGGTTAGGGTTTGACAGCACCTAGACATATTCTGATGCATTTGTTGTGCATTGGGATGCATTTGAAATACAGGAAAGGTGTTGGTTTTTAGTTTCCTTGAAAATTTAATTTTTCGCCATTTTCTCATTTTTTATAAGCCCCATGCCTGTCAGGCAAACACAGTCAACGCTGAATGTTTTGAAAACAGCCTTTCTACATGCTGAATCCTCTTATTTTATCTGATTTAACACAAACTAAATGGAAAGTATGTTCAAACTTTAGTGGTAAATGTAATCCAAAGCTGTAAACAGCAAAAATCATGCACATTTAATATACAATTTCAGCAGCAGGTTGCAAAAACCTAGATAATGCAGAATTAAAACAGATTGAAAGCAGATACCTTTAAAGTACTGAAATACTGCCATTGTGAATGTTTCTGAACAATTTGTACTCATTTTACTAACTTTTGTAGCACTTTTTCAGCAGACCAGGATTTTAAAATTTGTTCCAGAAGTGCCCGAGCTACGGTTAGGGTTAGGGTTTGACAGCACCTTGACATATTCTGATGCATTTGTTGTGCATTGGGATGCATTTGAAATACAGGAAAGGTGTTGGTTTTTAGTTTCCTTGAAAATTTAATTTTTCGCCATTTTCTCATTTTTTATAAGCCCCATGCCTGTCAGGCAAACACAGTCAACGCTGAATGTTTTGAAAACAGCCTTTCTACATGCTGAAACCTCTTTTTTATGTGGTTTAAAACAAACTAAATGGAAAGTATGTTCAAACTTTAGTGGTAAATGTAATCCAAAGCTGTAAACAGCAAAAATCTTGCACATTTAATATACCATTTCAGCAGCAGGTTGCAAAAACCTAGATAATGCAGAATTAAAACAGATTGAAAGCAGATACCTTTAAAGTACTGAAATACTGCCATTGTGAATGTTTCTGAACAATTTGTACTCATTTTACTAACTTTTGTAGCACTTTTTCAGCAGACCAGGATTTTAAAATTTGTTCCAGAAGTGCCCGAGCTAGGGTTAGGGTTAGGGTTTGACAGCACCTAGACATATTCTGATGCATTTGTTGTGCATTAGGATGCATTTGAAATACAGGAAAGGTGTTGGTTTTTAGTTTCCTTGAAAATTTAATTTTTCGCCATTTTCTCATTTTTTATAAGCCCCATGCCTGTCAGGCAAACACAGTCAACGCTGAATGTTTTGAAATCAGCCTTTCTACATGCTGAATCCTCTTATTTTATGTGATTTAAAACAAACTAAATGGAAAGTATGTTCAAACTTTAGTGGTAAATGTAATCCTAAGCTGTAAACAGCAAAAATCATGCACATTTAATATACCATTTCAGCAGCAGGTTGCAAAAACCTAGATAATGCAGAATTAAAACAGATTGAAAGCAGATACCTTTAAAGTACTGAAATACTGCCATTGTGAATGTTTCTGAACAATTTGTACTCATTTTACTAACTTTTGTAGCACTTTTTCAGCAGACCAGGATTTTAAAATTTGTTCCAGAAGTGCCCGAGCTAGGGTTAGGGTTAGGGTTTGACAGCACCTAGACATATTCTGATGCATTTGTTGTGCATTGGGATGCATTTGAAATACAGGAAAGGTGTTGGTTTTTAGTTTCCTTGAAAATTTAATTTTTTGCCATTTTCTCATTTTTTATAAGCCCCATGCCTGTCAGGCAAACACAGTCAACGCTGAATGTTTTGAAAACAGCCTTTCTACATGCTGAAACCTCTTTTTTATGTGGTTTAAAACAAACTAAATGGAAAGTATGTTCAAACTTTAGTGGTAAATGTAATCCTAAGCTGTAAACAGCAAAAATCATGCACATTTAATATACCATTTCAGCAGCAGGTTGCAAAAACCTAGATAATGCAGAATTAAAACAGATTGAAAGCAGATACCTTTAAAGTACTGAAATACTGCCATTGTGAATTTTTCTGAACAATTTGTACTCATTTTACTAACTTTTGTAGCACTTTTTCAGCAGACCAGGATTTTAAAATTTGTTCCAGAAGTGCCCGAGCTAGGGTTAGGGTTAGGGTTTGACAGCACCTAGACATATTCTGATGCATTTGTTGTGCATTGGGATGCATTTGAAATACAGGAAAGGTGTTGGTTTTTAGTTTCCTTGAAAATTTAATTTTTCGCCATTTTCTCATTTTTTATAAGCCCCATGCCTGTCAGGCAAACACAGTCAACGCTGAATGTTTTGAAAACAGCCTTTCTACATGCTGAAACCTCTTTTTTATGTGGTTTAAAACAAACTAAATGGAAAGTATGTTCAAACTTTAGTGGTAAATGTAATCCTAAGCTGTAAACAGCAAAAATCATGCACATTTAATATACCATTTCAGCAGCAGGTTGCAAAAACCTAGATAATGCAGAATTAAAACAGATTGAAAGCAGATACCTTTAAAGTACTGAAATACTGCCATTGTGAATGTTTCTGAACAATTTGTACTCATTTTACTAACTTTTGTAGCACTTTTTCAGCAGACCAGGATTTTAAAATTTGTTCCAGAAGTGCCCGAGCTAGGGTTAGGGTTAGGGTTTGACAGCACCTAGACATATTCTGATGCATTTGTTGTGCATTGGGATGCATTTGAAATACAGGAAAGGTGTTGGTTTTTAGTTTCCTTGAAAATTTAATTTTTTGCCATTTTCTCATTTTTAATAAGCCCCATGCCTGTCAGGCAAACACAGTCAACGCTGAATGTTTTGAAAACAGCCTTTCTACATGCTGAAACCTCTTTTTTATGTGGTTTAAAACAAACTAAATGGAAAGTATGTTCAAACTTTAGTGGTAAATGTAATCCTAAGCTGTAAACAGCAAAAATCATGCACATTTAATATACCATTTCAGCAGCAGGTTGCAAAAACCTAGATAATGCAGAATTAAAACAGATTGAAAGCAGATACCTTTAAAGTACTGAAATACTGCCATTGTGAATTTTTCTGAACAATTTGTACTCATTTTAATAACTTTTGTAGCACTTTTTCAGCAGACCAGGATTTTAAAATTTGTTCCAGAAGTGCCCGAGCTAGGGTTAGGGTTAGGGTTTGACAGCACCTAGACATATTCTGATGCATTTGTTGTGCATTGGGATGCATTTGAAATACAGGAAAGGTGTTGGTTTTTAGTTTCCTTGAAAATTTAATTTTTCGCCATTTTCTCATTTTTTATAAGCCCCATGCCTGTCAGGCAAACACAGTCAACGCTGAATGTTTTGAAAACAGCCTTTCTACATGCTGAAACCTCTTTTTTATGTGGTTTAAAACAAACTAAATGGAAAGTATGTTCAAACTTTAGTGGTAAATGTAATCCTAAGCTGTAAACAGCAAAAATCATGCACATTTAATATACCATTTCAGCAGCAGGTTGCAAAAACCTAGATAATGCAGAATTAAAACAGATTGAAAGCAGATACCTTTAAAGTACTGAAATACTGCCATTGTGAATTTTTCTGAACAATTTGTACTCATTTTACTAACTTTTGTAGCACTTTTTCAGCAGACCAGGATTTTAAAATTTGTTCCAGAAGTGCCCGAGCTAGGGTTAGGGTTAGGGTTTGACAGCACCTAGACATATTCTGATGCATTTGTTGTGCATTGGGATGCATTTGAAATACAGGAAAGGTGTTGGTTTTTAGTTTCCTTGAAAATTTAATTTTTCGCCATTTTCTCATTTTTTATAAGCCCCATGCCTGTCAGGCAAACACAGTCAACGCTGAATGTTTTGAAAACAGCCTTTCTACATGCTGAAACCTCTTTTTTATGTGGTTTAAAACAAACTAAATGGAAAGTATGTTCAAACTTTAGTGGTAAATGTAATCCTAAGCTGTAAACAGCAAAAATCATGCACATTTAATATACCATTTCAGCAGCAGGTTGCAAAAACCTAGATAATGCAGAATTAAAACAGATTGAAAGCAGATACCTTTAAAGTACTGAAATACTGCCATTGTGAATTTTTCTGAACAATTTGTACTCATTTTACTAACTTTTGTAGCACTTTTTCAGCAGACCAGGATTTTAAAATTTGTTCCAGAAGTGCCCGAGCTAGGGTTAGGGTTAGGGTTTGACAGCACCTAGACATATTCTGATGCATTTGTTGTGCATTGGGATGCATTTGAAATACAGGAAAGGTGTTGGTTTTTAGTTTCCTTGAAAATTTAATTTTTCGCCATTTTCTCATTTTTTATAAGCCCCATGCCTGTCAGGCAAACACAGTCAACGCTGAATGTTTTGA
Organism: Lepisosteus oculatus; assembly: GCF_040954835.1. Classification (NCBI taxonomy): domain Eukaryota; kingdom Metazoa; phylum Chordata; class Actinopteri; order Semionotiformes; family Lepisosteidae; genus Lepisosteus; species Lepisosteus oculatus. The sequence goes on from NC_090718.1 coordinate 11,172,729, forward strand.
AAACAGCCTTTCTACATGCTGAAACCTCTTTTTTATGTGGTTTAAAACAAACTAAATGGAAAGTATGTTCAAACTTTAGTGGTAAATGTAATCCTAAGCTGTAAACAGCAAAAATCATGCACATTTAATATACCATTTCAGCAGCAGGTTGCAAAAACCTAGATAATGCAGAATTAAAACAGATTGAAAGCAGATACCTTTAAAGTACTGAAATACTGCCATTGTGAATTTTTCTGAACAATTTGTACTCATTTTACTAACTTTTGTAGCACTTTTTCAGCAGACCAGGATTTTAAAATTTGTTCCAGAAGTGCCCGAGCTAGGGTTAGGGTTAGGGTTTGACAGCACCTAGACATATTCTGATGCATTTGTTGTGCATTGGGATGCATTTGAAATACAGGAAAGGTGTTGGTTTTTAGTTTCCTTGAAAATTTAATTTTTCGCCATTTTCTCATTTTTTATAAGCCCCATGCCTGTCAGGCAAACACAGTCAACGCTGAATGTTTTGAAAACAGCCTTTCTACATGCTGAAACCTCTTTTTTATGTGGTTTAAAACAAACTAAATGGAAAGTATGTTCAAACTTTAGTGGTAAATGTAATCCTAAGCTGTAAACAGCAAAAATCATGCACATTTAATATACCATTTCAGCAGCAGGTTGCAAAAACCTAGATAATGCAGAATTAAAACAGATTGAAAGCAGATACCTTTAAAGTACTGAAATACTGCCATTGTGAATGTTTCTGAACAATTTGTACTCATTTTACTAACTTTTGTAGCACTTTTTCAGCAGACCAGGATTTTAAAATTTGTTCCAGAAGTGCCCGAGTTAGGGTTAGGGTTAGGGTTTGACAGCACCTAGACATATTCTGATGCATTTGTTGTGCATTGGGATGCATTTGAAATACAGGAAAGGTGTTGGTTTTTAGTTTCCTTGAAAATTTAATTTTTCGCCATTTTCTCATTTTTTATAAGCCCCATGCCTGTCAGGCAAACACAGCCAACGCTGAAAGTTTTGAAAACAGCCTTTCTACATGCTGAAACCTCTTTTTTATGTGGTTTAAAACAAACTAAATGGAAAGTATGTTCAAACTTTAGTGGTAAATGTAATCCTAAGCTGTAAACAGCAAAAATCATGCCCATTTAATATACCATTTCAGCAGCAGGTTGCAAAAACCTAGATAATGCAGAATTAAAACAGATTGAAAGCAGATACCTTTAAAGTACTGAAATACTGCCATTGTGAATGTTTCTGAACAATTTGTACTCATTTTACTAACTTTTGTAGCACTTTTTCAGCAGACCAGGATTTTAAAATTTGTTCCAGAAGTGCCCGAGCTAGGGTTAGGGTTAGGGTTTGACAGTACCTAGACATATTCTGATGCATTTGTTGTGCATTGGGATGCATTTGAAATACAGGAAAGGTGTTGGTTTTTAGTTTCCTTGAAAATTTAATTTTTCGCCATTTTCTCATTTTTTATAAGCCCCATGTCTGTCAGGCAAACACAGTCAACGCTGAAAGTTTTGAAAATAGCCTTTCTACATGCTGAAACCTCTTTTTTATGTGGTTTAAAACAAACTAAATGGAAAGTATGTTCAAACTTTAGTGGTAAATGTAATCCTAAGCTGTAAACAGCAAAAATCATGCACATTTAATATACCATTTCAGCAGCAGGTTGCAAAAACCTAGATAATGCAGAATTAAAACAGATTGAAAGCAGATACCTTTAAAGTACTGAAATACTGCCATTGTGAATGTTTCTGAACAATTTGTACTCGTTTTTCTAACTTTTGTAGCACTTTTTCAGCAGACCAGGATTTTAAAATTTGTTCCAGAAGTGCCCGAGCTAGGGTTAGGGTTAGGGTTTGACAGCACCTAGACATATTCTGATGCATTTGTTGTGCATTGGGATGCATTTGAAATACAGGAAAGGTGTTGGTTTTTAGTTTCCTTGAAAATTTAATTTTTCGCCATTTTCTCATTTTTTATAAGCCCCATGCCTGTCAGGCAAACACAGTCAACGCTGAATGTTTTGAAAACAGCCTTTCTACATGCTGAAACCTCCTTTTTATGTGGTTTAAAACAAACTAAATGGAAAGTATGTTCAAACTTTAGTGGTAAATGTAATCCTAAGCTGTAAACAGCAAAAATCATGCATATTTAATATACCATTTCAGCAGCAGGTTGCAAAAACCTAGATAATGCAGAATTAAAACAGATTGAAAGCAGATACCTTTAAAGTACTGAAATACTGCCATTGTGAATTTTTTTGAACAATTTGTACTCATTTTACTAACTTTTGTAGCACTTTTTCAGCAGACCAGGATTTTAAAATTTGTTCCAGAAGTGCCCGAGCTAGGGTTAGGGTTAGGGTTTGACAGCACCTAGACATATTCTGATGCATTTGTTGTGCATTGGGATGCATTTGAAATACAGGAAAGGTGTTGGTTTTTAGTTTCCTTGAAAATTTAATTTTTTGCCATTTTCTCATTTTTTATAAGCCCCATGCCTGTCAGGCAAACACAGTCAACGCTGAATGTTTTGAAAACAGCCTTTCTACATGCTGAAACCTCTTTTTTATGTGGTTTAAAACAAACTAAATGGAAAGTATGTTCAAACTTTAGTGGTAAATGTAATCCTAAGCTGTAAACAGCAAAAATCATGCACATTTAATATACCATTTCAGCAGCAGGTTGCAAAAACCTAGATAATGCAGAATTAAAACAGATTGAAAGCAGATACCTTTAAAGTACTGAAATACTGCCATTGTGAATGTTTCTGAACAATTTGTACTCATTTTACTAACTTTTGTAGCACTTTTTCAGCAGACCAGGATTTTAAAATTTGTTCCAGAAGTGCCCGAGCTAGGGTTAGGGTTAGGGTTTGACAGCACCTAGACATATTCTGATGCATTTGTTGTGCATTAGGATGCATTTGAAATACAGGAAAGGTGTTGGTTTTTAGTTTCCTTGAAAATTTAATTTTTCGCCATTTTCTCATTTTTTATAAGTCCCATGCCTGTCAGGCAAACACAGTCAACGCTGAAAGTTTTGAAAACAGCCTTTCTACATGCTGAAACCTCTTTTTTATGTGGTTTAAAACAAACTAAATGGAAAGTATGTTCAAACTTTAGTGGTAAATGTAATCCTAAGCTGTAAACAGCAAAAATCATGCACATTTAATATACCATTTCAGCAGCAGGTTGCAAAAACCTAGATAATGCAGAATTAAAACAGATTGAAAGCAGATACCTTTAAAGTACTGAAATACTGCCATTGTGAATGTTTCTGAACAATTTGTACTCATTTTACTAACTTTTGTAGCACTTTTTCAGCAGACCAGGATTTTAAAATTTGTTCCAGAAGTGCCCGAGCTAGGGTTAGGGTTAGGGTTTGACAGCACCTAGACATATTCTGATGCATTTGTTGTGCATTGGGATGCATTTGAAATACAGGAAAGGTGTTGGTTTTTAGTTTCCTTGAAAATTTAATTTTTCGCCATTTTCTCATTTTTTATAAGCCCCATGCCTGTCAGGCAAACACAGTCAACGCTGAATGTTTTGAAAACAGCCTTTCTACATGCTGAAACCTCTTTTTTATGTGGTTTAAAACAAACTAAATGGAAAGTATGTTCAAACTTTAGTGGTAAATGTAATCCTAAGCTGTAAACAGCAAAAATCATGCACATTTAATATACCATTTCAGCAGCAGGTTGCAAAAACCTAGATAATGCAGATTGAAAACAGATTGAAAGCAGATACCTTTAAAGTACTGAAATACTGCCATTGTGAATGTTTCTGAACAATTTGTACTCATTTTACTAACTTTTGTAGCACTTTTTCAGCAGACCAGGATTTTAAAATTTGTTCCAGAAGTGCCCGAGCTAGGGTTAGGGTTAGGGTTTGACAGTACCTAGACATATTCTGATGCATTTGTTGTGCATTGGGATGCATTTGAAATACAGGAAAGGTGTTGGTTTTTAGTTTCCTTGAAAATTTAATTTTTCACCATTTTCTCATTTTTTATAAGCCCCATGTCTGTCAGGCAAACACAGTCAACGCTGAAAGTTTTGAAAATAGCCTTTCTACATGCTGAAACCTCTTTTTTATGTGGTTTAAAACAAACTAAATGGAAAGTATGTTCAAACTTTAGTGGTAAATGTAATCCTAAGCTGTAAACAGCAAAAATCATGCACATTTAATATACCATTTCAGCAGCAGGTTGCAAAAACCTAGATAATGCAGAATTAAAACAGATTGAAAGCAGATACCTTTAAAGTACTGAAATACTGCCATTGTGAATGTTTCTGAACAATTTGTACTCGTTTTTCTAACTTTTGTAGCACTTTTTCAGCAGACCAGGATTTTAAAATTTGTTCCAGAAGTGCCCGAGCTAGGGTTAGGGTTAGGGTTTGACAGCACCTAGACATATTCTGATGCATTTGTTGTGCATTGGGATGCATTTGAAATACAGGAAAGGTGTTGGTTTTTAGTTTCCTTGAAAATTTAATTTTTTGCCATTTTCTCATTTTTTATAAGCCCCATGCCTGTCAGGCAAACACAGTCAACGCTGAATGTTTTGAAAACAGCCTTTCTACATGCTGAAACCTCTTTTTTATGTGGTTTAAAACAAACTAAATGGAAAGTATGTTCAAACTTTAGTGGTAAATGTAATCCTAAGCTGTAAACAGCAAAAATCATGCACATTTAATATACCATTTCAGCAGCAGGTTGCAAAAACCTAGATAATGCAGAATAAAAACAGATTGAAAGCAGATACCTTTAAAGTACTGAAATACTGCCATTGTAAATGTTTCTGAACAATTTGTACTCATTTTACTAACTTTTGTAGCACTTTTTCAGCAGACCAGGATTTTAAAATTTGTTCCAGAAGTGCCCGAGCTAGGGTTAGGGTTAGGGTTTGACAGCACCTAGACATATTCTGATGCATTTGTTGTGCATTGGGATGCATTTGAAATACAGGAAAGGTGTTGGTTTTTAGTTTCCTTGAAAATTTAATTTTTCGCCATTTTCTCATTTTTTATAAGCCCCATGCCTGTCAGGCAAACACAGTCAACGCTGAATGTTTTGAAAACAGCCTTTCTACATGCTGAAACCTCTTTTTTATGTGGTTTAAAACAAACTAAATGGAAAGTATGTTCAAACTTTAGTGGTAAATGTAATCCTAAACTGTAAACAGCAAAAATCATGCACATTTAATATACCATTTCAGCAGCAGGTTGCAAAAACCTAGATAATGCAGATTGAAAACAGATTGAAAGCAGATACCTTTAAAGTACTGAAATACTGCCATTGTGAATGTTTCTGAACAATTTGTACTCATTTTACTAACTTTTGTAGCACTTTTTCAGCAGACCAGGATTTTAAAATTTGTTCCAGAAGTGCCCGAGCTAGGGTTAGGGTTAGGGTTTGACAGCACCTAGACATATTCTGATGCATTTGTTGTGCATTGGGATGCATTTGAAATACAGGAAAGGTGTTGGTTTTTAGTTTCCTTGAAAATTTAATTTTTCGCCATTTTCTCATTTTTTATAAGCCCCATGCCTGTCAGGCAAACACAGTCAACGCTGAATGTTTTGAAAACAGCCTTTCTACATGCTGAAACCTCTTTTTTATGTGGTTTAAAACAAACTAAATGGAAAGTATGTTCAAACTTTAGTGGTAAATGTAATCCTAAGCTGTAAACAGCAAAAATCATGCACATTTAATATACCATTTCAGCAGCAGGTTGCAAAAACCTAGATAATGCAGAATTAAAACAGATTGAAAGCAGATACCTTTAAAGTACTGAAATACTGCCATTGTGAATGTTTCTGAACAATTTGTACTCATTTTACTAACTTTTGTAGCACTTTTTCAGCAGACCAGGATTTTAAAATTTGTTCCAGAAGTGCCCGAGTTAGGGTTAGGGTTAGGGTTTGACAGTACCTAGACATATTCTGATGCATTTGTTGTGCATTGGGATGCATTTGAAATACAGGAAAGGTGTTGGTTTTTAGTTTCCTTGAAAATTTAATTTTTCGCCATTTTCTCATTTTTTATAAGCCCCATGCCTGTCAGGCAAACACAGTCAACGCTGAATGTTTTGAAAACAGCCTTTCTACATGCTGAAACCTCCTTTTTATGTGGTTTAAAACAAACTAAATGGAAAGTATGTTCAAACTTTAGTGGTAAATGTAATCCTAAGCTGTAAACAGCAAAAATCATGCATATTTAATATACCATTTCAGCAGCAGGTTGCAAAAACCTAGATAATGCAGAATTAAAACAGATTGAAAGCAGATACCTTTAAAGTACTGAAATACTGCCATTGTGAATTTTTCTGAACAATTTGTACTCATTTTACTAACTTTTGTAGCACTTTTTCAGCAGACCAGGATTTTAAAATTTGTTCCAGAAGTGCCCGAGCTAGGGTTAGGGTTAGGGTTTGACAGCACCTAGACATATTCTGATGCATTTGTTGTGCATTGGGATGCATTTGAAATACAGGAAAGGTGTTGGTTTTTAGTTTCCTTGAAAATTTAATTTTTTGCCATTTTCTCATTTTTTATAAGCCCCATGCCTGTCAGGCAAACACAGTCAACGCTGAATGTTTTGAAAACAGCCTTTCTACATGCTGAAACCTCTTTTTTATGTGGTTTAAAACAAACTAAATGGAAAGTATGTTCAAACTTTAGTGGTAAATGTAATCCTAAGCTGTAAACAGCAAAAATCATGCACATTTAATATACCATTTCAGCAGCAGGTTGCAAAAACCTAGATAATGCAGAATTAAAACAGATTGAAAGCAGATACCTTTAAAGTACTGAAATACTGCCATTGTGAATGTTTCTGAACAATTTGTACTCATTTTACTAACTTTTGTAGCACTTTTTCAGCAGACCAGGATTTTAAAATTTGTTCCAGAAGTGCCCGAGCTAGGGTTAGGGTTAGGGTTTGACAGCACCTAGACATATTCTGATGCATTTGTTGTGCATTAGGATGCATTTGAAATACAGGAAAGGTGTTGGTTTTTAGTTTCCTTGAAAATTTAATTTTTCGCCATTTTCTCATTTTTTATAAGTCCCATGCCTGTCAGGCAAACACAGTCAACGCTGAAAGTTTTGAAAACAGCCTTTCTACATGCTGAAACCTCTTTTTTATGTGGTTTAAAACAAACTAAATGGAAAGTATGTTCAAACTTTAGTGGTAAATGTAATCCTAAGCTGTAAACAGCAAAAATCATGCACATTTAATATACCATTTCAGCAGCAGGTTGCAAAAACCTAGATAATGCAGAATTAAAACAGATTGAAAGCAGATACCTTTAAAGTACTGAAATACTGCCATTGTGAATGTTTCTGAACAATTTGTACTCATTTTACTAACTTTTGTAGCACTTTTTCAGCAGACCAGGATTTTAAAATTTGTTCCAGAAGTGCCCGAGCTAGGGTTAGGGTTAGGGTTTGACAGCACCTAGACATATTCTGATGCATTTGTTGTGCATTGGGATGCATTTGAAATACAGGAAAGGTGTTGGTTTTTAGTTTCCTTGAAAATTTAATTTTTCGCCATTTTCTCATTTTTTATAAGCCCCATGCCTGTCAGGCAAACACAGTCAACGCTGAATGTTTTGAAAACAGCCTTTCTACATGCTGAAACCTCTTTTTTATGTGGTTTAAAACAAACTAAATGGAAAGTATGTTCAAACTTTAGTGGTAAATGTAATCCTAAGCTGTAAACAGCAAAAATCATGCACATTTAATATACCATTTCAGCAGCAGGTTGCAAAAACCTAGATAATGCAGATTGAAAACAGATTGAAAGCAGATACCTTTAAAGTACTGAAATACTGCCATTGTGAATGTTTCTGAACAATTTGTACTCATTTTACTAACTTTTGTAGCACTTTTTCAGCAGACCAGGATTTTAAAATTTGTTCCAGAAGTGCCCGAGCTAGGGTTAGGGTTAGGGTTTGACAGTACCTAGACATATTCTGATGCATTTGTTGTGCATTGGGATGCATTTGAAATACAGGAAAGGTGTTGGTTTTTAGTTTCCTTGAAAATTTAATTTTTCGCCATTTTCTCATTTTTTATAAGCCCCATGTCTGTCAGGCAAACACAGTCAACGCTGAAAGTTTTGAAAATAGCCTTTCTACATGCTGAAACCTCTTTTTTATGTGGTTTAAAACAAACTAAATGGAAAGTATGTTCAAACTTTAGTGGTAAATGTAATCCTAAGCTGTAAACAGCAAAAATCATGCACATTTAATATACCATTTCAGCAGCAGGTTGCAAAAACCTAGATAATGCAGAATTAAAACAGATTGAAAGCAGATACCTTTAAAGTACTGAAATACTGCCATTGTGAATGTTTCTGAACAATTTGTACTCGTTTTTCTAACTTTTGTAGCACTTTTTCAGCAGACCAGGATTTTAAAATTTGTTCCAGAAGTGCCCGAGCTAGGGTTAGGGTTAGGGTTTGACAGCACCTAGACATATTCTGATGCATTTGTTGTGCATTGGGATGCATTTGAAATACAGGAAAGGTGTTGGTTTTTAGTTTCCTTGAAAATTTAATTTTTCGCCATTTTCTCATTTTTTATAAGCCCCATGCCTGTCAGGCAAACACAGTCAACGCTGAATGTTTTGAAAACAGCCTTTCTACATGCTGAAACCTCTTTTTTATGTGGTTTAAAACAAACTAAATGGAAAGTATGTTCAAACTTTAGTGGTAAATGTAATCCTAAGCTGTAAACAGCAAAAATCATGCACATTTAATATACCATTTCAGCAGCAGGTTGCAAAAACCTAGATAATGCAGATTGAAAACAGATTGAAAGCAGATACCTTTAAAGTACTGAAATACTGCCATTGTGAATGTTTCTGAACAATTTGTACTCATTTTACTAACTTTTGTAGCACTTTTTCAGCAGACCAGGATTTTAAAATTTGTTCCAGAAGTGCCCGAGCTAGGGTTAGGGTTAGGGTTTGACAGCACCTAGACATATTCTGATGCATTTGTTGTGCATTGGGATGCATTTGAAATACAGGAAAGGTGTTGGTTTTTAGTTTCCTTGAAAATTTAATTTTTCGCCATTTTCTCATTTTTTATAAGTCCCATGCCTGTCAGGCAAACACAGTCAACGCTGAAAGTTTTGAAAACAGCCTTTCTACATGCTGAAACCTCTTTTTTATGTGGTTTAAAACAAACTAAATGGAAAGTATGTTCAAACTTTAGTGGTAAATGTAATCCTAAGCTGTAAACAGCAAAAATCATGCACATTTAATATACCATTTCAGCAGCAGGTTGCAAAAACCTAGATAATGCAGATTGAAAACAGATTGAAAGCAGATACCTTTAAAGTACTGAAATACTGCCATTGTGAATGTTTCTGAACAATTTGTACTCATTTTACTAACTTTTGTAGCACTTTTTCAGCAGACCAGGATTTTAAAATTTGTTCCAGAAGTGCCCGAGCTAGGGTTAGGGTTAGGGTTTGACACCACCTAGACATATTCTGATGCATTTGTTGTGCATTGGGATGCATTTGAAATACAGGAAAGGTGTTGGTTTTTAGTTTCCTTGAAAATTTAATTTTTCGCCATTTTCTCATTTTTTATAAGCCCCATGCCTGTCAGGCAAACACAGTCAACGCTGAATGTTTTGAAAACAGCCTTTCTACATGCTGAAACCTCTTTTTTATGTGGTTTAAAACAAACTAAATGGAAAGTATGTTCAAACTTTAGTGGTAAATGTAATCCTAAGCTGTAAACAGCAAAAATCATGCACATTTAATATACCATTTCAGCAGCAGGTTGCAAAAACCTAGATAATGCAGATTGAAAACAGATTGAAAGCAGATACCTTTAAAGTACTGAAATACTGCCATTGTGAATGTTTCTGAACAATTTGTACTCATTTTACTAACTTTTGTAGCACTTTTTCAGCAGACCAGGATTTTAAAATTTGTTCCAGAAGTGCCCGAGCTAGGGTTAGGGTTAGGGTTTGACAGCACCTAGACATATTCTGATGCATTTGTTGTGCATTGGGATGCATTTGAAATACAGGAAAGGTGTTGGTTTTTAGTTTCCTTGAAAATTTAATTTTTCGCCATTTTCTCATTTTTTATAAGCCCCATGCCTGTCAGGCAAACACAGTCAACGCTGAATGTTTTGAAAACAGCCTTTCTACATGCTGAAACCTCTTTTTTATGTGGTTTAAAACAAACTAAATGGAAAGTATGTTCAAACTTTAGTGGTAAATGTAATCCTAAGCTGTAAACAGCAAAAATCATGCACATTTAATATACCATTTCAGCAGCAGGTTGCAAAAACCTAGATAATGCAGAATTAAAACAGATTGAAAGCAGATACCTTTAAAGTACTGAAATACTGCCATTGTGAATGTTTCTGAACAATTTGTACTCATTTTACTAACTTTTGTAGCACTTTTTCAGCAGACCAGGATTTTAAAATTTGTTCCAGAAGTGCCCGAGCTAGGGTTAGGGTTAGGGTTTGACAGCACCTAGACATATTCTGATGCATTTGTTGTGCATTAGGATGCATTTGAAATACAGGAAAGGTGTTGGTTTTTAGTTTCCTTGAAAATTTAATTTTTCGCCATTTTCTCATTTTTTATAAGCCGCATGCCTGTCAGGCAAACACAGACAACGCTGAAAGTTTTTAAAACAGCCTTTCTACATGCTGAAAGCTCTTTTTTATGTGGTTTAAAACAAACTAAATGGAAAGTATGTTCAAACTTTAGTGGTAAATGTAATCCTAAGCTGTAAACAGCAAAAATCATGCACATTTAATATACCATTTCAGCAGCAGGTTGCAAAAACCTAGATAATGCAGAATTAAAACAGATGAAAGCAGATACCTTTAAAGTACTGAAATACTGCCATTGTGAATGTTTCTGAACAATTTGTACTCATTTTACTAACTTTTGTAGCACTTTTTCAGCAGACCAGGATTTTAAAATTTGTTCCAGAAGTGCCCGAGCTAGGGTTAGGGTTAGGGTTTGACAGCACCTAGACATATTCTGATGCATTTGTTGTGCATTAGGATGCATTTGAAATACAGGAAAGGTGTTGGTTTTTAGTTTCCTTGAAAATTTAATTTTTCGCCATTTTCTCATTTTTTATAAGCCCCATGTCTGTCAGGCAAACACAGTCAACGCTGAAAGTTTTTAAAACAGCCGTTCTACATGCTGAAACCTCTTTTTTATGTGGTTTAAAACAAACTAAATGGAAAGTATGTTCAAACTTTAGTGGTAAATGTAATCCTAAACTGTAAACAGCAAAAATCATGCACATTTAATATACCATTTCAGCAGCAGGTTGCAAAAACCTAGATAATGCAGAATTAAAACAGATTGAAAGCAGATACCTTTAAAGTACTGAAATACTGCCATTGTGAATGTTTCTGAACAATTTGTACTCATTTTACTAACTTTTGTAGCACTTTTTCAGCAGACCAGGATTTTAAAATTTCTTCCAGAAGTGCCCGAGCTAGGGTTAGGGTTAGGGTTTGACAGCACCTAGACATATTCTGATGCATTTGTTGTGCATTAGGATGCATTTGAAATACAGGAAAGGTGTTGGTTTTTAGTTTCCTTGAAAATTTAATTTTTCGCCATTTTCTCATTTTTTATAAGTCCCATGCCTGTCAGGCAAACACAGTCAATGCTGAAAGTTTTGAAAACAGCCTTTCTACATGCTGAAACCTCTTTTTTATGTGGTTTAAAACAAACTAAATGGAAAGTATGTTCAAACTTTAGTGGTAAATGTAATCCTAAGCTGTAAACAGCAAAAATCATGCCCATTTAATATACCATTTCAGCAGCAGGTTACAAAAACCTAGATAATGCAGAATTAAAACAGATTGAAAGCAGATACCTTTAAAGTACTGAAATACTGCCATTGTGAATGTTTCTGAACAATTTGTACTCATTTTACTAACTTTTGTAGCACTTTTTCAGCAGACCAGGATTTTAAAATTTGTTCCAGAAGTGCCCGAGCTAGGGTTAGGGTTAGGGTTTGACAGCACCTAGACATATTCTGATGCATTTGTTGTGCATTGGGATGCATTTGAAATACAGGAAAGGTGTTGGTTTTTAGTTTCCTTGAAAATTTAATTTTTCGCCATTTTCTCATTTTTTATAAGCCCCATGCCTGTCAGGCAAACACAGTCAACGCTGAAAGTTTTTAAAACAGCCTTTCTACATGCTGAAACCTCTTTTTTATGTGGTTTAAAACAAACTAAATGGAAAGTATGTTCAAACTTTAGTGGTAAATGTAATCCTAAGCTGTAAACAGCAAAAATCATGCACATTTAATATACCATTTCAGCAGCAGGTTGCAAAAACCTAGATAATGCAGAATTAAAACAGATGAAAGCAGATACCTTTAAAGTACTGAAATACTGCCATTGTGAATGTTTCTGAACAATTTGTACTCATTTTACTAACTTTTGTAGCACTTTTTCAGCAGACCAGGATTTTAAAATTTGTTCCAGAAGTGCCCGAGCTAGGGTTAGGGTTAGGGTTTGACAGCACCTAGACATATTCTGATGCATTTGTTGTGCATTAGGATGCATTTGAAATACAGGAAAGGTGTTGGTTTTTAGTTTCCTTGAAAATTTAATTTTTCGCCATTTTCTCATTTTTTATAAGCCCCATGTCTGTCAGGCAAACACAGTCAACGCTGAAAGTTTTGAAAACAGCCTTTCTACATGCTGAAACCTCTTTTTTATGTGGTTTAAAACAAACTAAATGGAAAGTATGTTCAAACTTTAGTGGTAAATGTAATCCTAAGCTGTAAACAGCAAAAATCATGCACATTTAATATACCATTTCAGCAGCAGGTTGCAAAAACCTAGATAATGCAGAATTAAAACAGATTGAAAGCAGATACCTTTAAAGTACTGAAATACTGCCATTGTGAATGTTTCTGAACAATTTGTACTCGTTTTACTAACTTTTGTAGCACTTTTTCAGCAGACCAGGATTTTAAAATTTGTTCCAGAAGTGCCCGAGCTAGGGTTAGGGTTAGGGTTTGACAGCACCTAGACATATTCTGATGCATTTGTTGTGCATTAGGATGCATTTGAAATACAGGAAAGGTGTTGGTTTTTAGTTTCCTTGAAAATTTAATTTTTCGCCATTTTCTCATTTTTTATAAGCCCCATGTCTGTCAGGCAAACACAGTCAACGCTGAAAGTTTTGAAAACAGCCTTTCTACATGCTGAAACCTCTTTTTTATGTGGTTTAAAACAAACTAAATGGAAAGTATGTTCAAACTTTAGTGGTAAATGTAATCCTAAGCTGTAAACAGCAAAAATCATGCACATTTAATATACCATTTCAGCAGCAGGTTGCAAAAACCTAGATAATGCAGAATTAAAACAGATTGAAAGCAGATACCTTTAAAGTACTGAAATACTGCCATTGTGAATGTTTCTGAACAATTTGTACTCGTTTTACTAACTTTTGTAGCACTTTTTCAGCAGACCAGGATTTTAAAATTTGTTCCAGAAGTGCCCGAGTTAGGGTTAGGGTTAGGGTTTGACAGCACCTAGACATTTTCTGATGCATTTGTTGTGCATTGGGATGCATTTGAAATACAGGAAAGGTGTTGGTTTTTAGTTTCCTTGAAAATTTAATTTTTCGCCATTTTCTCATTTTTTATAAGCCCCATGTCTGTCAGGCAAACACAGTCAACGCTGAAAGTTTTGAAAACAGCCTTTCTACATGCTGAAACCTCTTTTTTATGTGGTTTAAAACAAACTAAATGGAAAGTATGTTCAAACTTTAGTGGTAAATGTAATCCTAAGCTGTAAACAGCAAAAATCATGCACATTTAATATACCATTTCAGCAGCAGGTTGCAAAAACCTAGATAATGCAGAATTAAAACAGATGAAAGCAGATACCTTTAAAGTACTGAAATACTGCCATTGTGAATGTTTCTGAACAATTTGTACTCATTTTACTAACTTTTGTAGCACTTTTTCAGCAGACCAGGATTTTAAAATTTGTTCCAGAAGTGCCCGAGCTAGGGTTAGGGTTAGGGTTTGACAGCACCTAGACATATTCTGATGCATTTGTTGTGCATTAGGATGCATTTGAAATACAGGAAAGGTGTTGGTTTTTAGTTTCCTTGAAAATTTAATTTTTCGCCATTTTCTCATTTTTTATAAGCCCCATGTCTGTCAGGCAAACACAGTCAACGCTGAAAGTTTTGAAAACAGCCTTTCTACATGCTGAAACCTCTTTTTTATGTGGTTTAAAACAAACTAAATGGAAAGTATGTTCAAACTTTAGTGGTAAATGTAATCCTAAGCTGTAAACAGCAAAAATCATGCACATTTAATATACCATTTCAGCAGCAGGTTGCAAAAACCTAGATAATGCAGAATTAAAACAGATTGAAAGCAGATACCTTTAAAGTACTGAAATACTGCCATTGTGAATGTTTCTGAACAATTTGTACTCGTTTTACTAACTTTTGTAGCACTTTTACAGCAGACCAGGATTTTAAAATTTGTTCCAGAAGTGCCCGAGCTAGGGTTAGGGTTAGGGTTTGACAGCACCTAGACATATTCTGATGCATTGGTTGTGCATTGGGATGCATTTGAAATACAGGAAAGGTGTTGGTTTTTAGTTTCCTTGAAAATTTAATTTTTCGCCATTTTCTCATTTTTTATAAGCCCCATGCCTGTCAGGCAAACACAGTCAACGCTGAAAGTTTTGATAACAGCCTTTCTACATGCTGAATCCTCTTATTTTATCTGATTTAAAACAAACTAAATGGAAAGTATGTTCAAACTTTAGTGGTAAATGTAATCCTAAACTGTAAACAGCAAAAATCATGCCCATTTAATATACCATTTCAGCAGCAGGTTGCAAAAACCTAGATAATGCAGAATTAAAACAGATTGAAAGCAGATACCTTTAAAGTACTGAAATACTGCCATTGTGAATGTTTCTGAACAATTTGTACTCATTTTACTAACTTTTGTAGCACTTTTTCAGCAGACCAGGATTTTAAAATTTGTTCCAGAAGTGCCCGAGCTAGGGTTAGGGTTAGGGTTTGACAGCACCTAGACATATTCTGATGCATTTGTTGTGCATTAGGATGCATTTGAAATACAGGAAAGGTGTTGGTTTTTAGTTTCCTTGAAAATTTAATTTTTCGCCATTTTCTCATTTTTTATAAGCCCCATGTCTGTCAGGCAAACACAGTCAACGCTGAAAGTTTTGAAAACAGCCTTTCTACATGCTGAAACCTCTTTTTTATGTGGTTTAAAACAAACTAAATGGAAAGTATGTTCAAACTTTAGTGGTAAATGTAATCCTAAGCTGTAAACAGCAAAAATCATGCACATTTAATATACCATTTCAGCAGCAGGTTGCAAAAACCTAGATAATGCAGAATTAAAACAGATTGAAAGCAGATACCTTTAAAGTACTGAAATACTGCCATTGTGAATGTTTCTGAACAATTTGTACTCGTTTTACTAACTTTTGTAGCACTTTTTCAGCAGACCAGGATTTTAAAATTTGTTCCAGAAGTGCCCGAGCTAGGGTTAGGGTTAGGGTTTGACAGCACCTAGACATATTCTGATGCATTGGTTGTGCATTGGGATGCATTTGAAATACAGGAAAGGTGTTGGTTTTTAGTTTCTTTGAAAATTTAATTTTTCGCCATTTTCTCATTTTTTATAAGCCCCATGCCTGTCAGGCAAACACAGTCAACGCTGAATGTTTTGAAAACAGCCTTTCTACATGCTGAATCCTCTTATTTTATCTGATTTAAAACAAACTAAATGGAAAGTATGTTCAAACTTTAGTGGTAAATGTAATCCTAAACTGTAAACAGCAAAAATCATGCCCATTTAATATACCATTTCAGCAGCAGGTTGCAAAAACCTAGATAATGCAGAATTAAAACAGATTGAAAGCAGATACCTTTAAAGTACTGAAATACTGCCATTGTGAATGTTTCTGAACAATTTGTACTCATTTTACTAACTTTTGTAGCACTTTTTCAGCAGACCAGGATTTTAAAATTTGTTCCAGAAGTGCCCGAGCTAGGGTTAGGGTTAGGGTTTGACAGCACCTAGACATATTCTGATGCATTTGTTGTGCATTAGGATGCATTTGAAATACAGGAAAGGTGTTGGTTTTTAGTTTCCTTGAAAATTTAATTTTTCGCCATTTTCTCATTTTTTGTAAGCCACATGCCTGTCAGGCAAACACAGTCAACGCTGAAAGTTTTTAAAACAGCCTTTCTACATGCTGAAACCTCTTTTTTATGTGGTTTAAAACAAACTAAATGGAAAGTATGTTCAAACTTTAGTGGTAAATGTAATCCTAAGCTGTAAACAGCAAAAATCATGCACATTTAATATACCATTTCAGCAGCAGGTTGCAAAAACCTAGATAATGCAGAATTAAAACAGATGAAAGCAGATACCTTTAAAGTACTGAAATACTGCCATTGTGAATGTTTCTGAACAATTTGTACTCATTTTACTAACTTTTATAGCACTTTTTCAGCAGACCAGGATTTTAAAATTTGTTCTAGAAGTGCCCGAGCTAGGGTTAGGGTTAGGGTTTGACAGCACCTAGACATATTCTGATGCATTTGTTGTGCATTAGGATGCATTTGAAATACAGGAAAGGTGTTGGTTTTTAGTTTCCTTGAAAATTTAATTTTTCGCCATTTTCTCATTTTTTATAAGCCCCATGTCTGTCAGGCAAACACAGTCAACGCTGAAAGTTTTGAAAACAGCCTTTCTACATGCTGAAACCTCTTTTTTATGTGGTTTAAAACAAACTAAATGGAAAGTATGTTCAAACTTTAGTGGTAAATGTAATCCTAAGCTGTAAACAGCAAAAATCATGCACATTTAATATACCATTTCAGCAGCAGGTTGCAAAAACCTAGATAATGCAGAATTAAAACAGATTGAAAGCAGATACCTTTAAAGTACTGAAATACTGCCATTGTGAATGTTTCTGAACAATTTGTACTCGTTTTACTAACTTTTGTAGCACTTTTTCAGCAGACCAGGATTTTAAAATTTGTTCCAGAAGTGCCCGAGCTAGGGTTAGGGTTAGGGTTTGACAGCACCTAGACATATTCTGATGCATTGGTTGTGCATTGGGATGCATTTGAAATACAGGAAAGGTGTTGGTTTTTAGTTTCTTTGAAAATTTAATTTTTCGCCATTTTCTCATTTTTTATAAGCCCCATGCCTGTCAGGCAAACACAGTCAACGCTGAATGTTTTGAAAACAGCCTTTCTACATGCTGAAACCTCTTTTTTATGTGGTTTAAAACAAACTAAATGGAAAGTATGTTCAAACTTTAGTGGTAAATGTAATCCTAAGCTGTAAACAGCAAAAATCATGCCCATTTAATATACCATTTCAGCAGCAGGTTGCAAAAACCTAGATAATGCAGAATTAAAACAGATTGAAAGCAGATACCTTTAAAGTACTGAAATACTGCCATTGTGAATGTTTCTGAACAATTTGTACTCATTTTACTAACTTTTGTAGCACTTTTTCAGCAGACCAGGATTTTAAAATTTGTTCCAGAAGTGCCCGAGCTAGGGTTAGGGTTAGGGTTTGACAGCACCTAGACATATTCTGATGCATTTGTTGTGCATTGGGATGCATTTGAAATACAGGAAAGGTGTTGGTTTTTAGTTTCCTTGAAAATTTAATTTTTCGCCATTTTCTCATTTTTTATAAGCCCCATGCCTGTCAGGCAAACACAGTCAACGCTGAAAGTTTTTAAAACAGCCTTTCTACATGCTGAAACCTCTTTTTTATGTGGTTTAAAACAAACTAAATGGAAAGTATGTTCACACTTTAGTGGTAAATGTAATCCTAAGCTGTAAACAGCAAAAATCATGCACATTTAATATACCATTTCAGCAGCAGGTTGCAAAAACCTAGATAATGCAGAATTAAAACAGATTGAAAGCAGATACCTTTAAAGTACTGAAATACTGCCATTGTGAATGTTTCTGAACAATTTGTACTCGTTTTACTAACTTTTGTAGCACTTTTTCAGCCGACCAGGATTTTAAAATTTGTTCCAGAAGTGCCCGAGCTAGGGTTAGGGTTAGGGTTTGACAGCACCTAGACATATTCTGATGCATTTGTTGTGCATTAGGATGCATTTGAAATACAGGAAAGGTGTTGGTTTTTAGTTTCCTTGAAAATTTAATTTTTCGCCATTTTCTCATTTTTTATAAGTCCCATGCCTGTCAGGCAAACACAGTCAACGCTGAAAGTTTTGAAAACAGCCTTTCTACATGCTGAAACCTCTTTTTTTATGTGGTTTAAAACAAACTAAATGGAAAGTATGTTCAAACTTTAGTGGTAAATGTAATCCTAAGCTGTAAACAGCAAAAATCATGCACATTTAATATACCATTTCAGCAGCAGGTTACAAAAACCTAGATAATGCAGAATTAAAACAGATGAAAGCAGATACCTTTAAAGTACTGAAATACTGCCATTGTGAATGTTTCTGAACAATTTGTACTCATTTTACTAACTTTTATAGCACTTTTTCAGCAGACCAGGATTTTAAAATTTGTTCCAGAAGTGCCCGAGCTAGGGTTAGGGTTAGGGTTTGACAGCACCTAGACATATTCTGATGCATTTGTTGTGCATTAGGATGCATTTGAAATACAGGAAAGGTGTTGGTTTTTAGTTTCCTTGAAAATTTAATTTTTCGCCATTTTCTCATTTTTTATAAGCCCCATGTCTGTCAGGCAAACACAGTCAACGCTGAAAGTTTTGAAAACAGCCTTTCTACATGCTGAAACCTCTTTTTTATGTGGTTTAAAACAAACTAAATGGAAAGTATGTTCAAACTTTAGTGGTAAATGTAATCCTAAGCTGTAAACAGCAAAAATCATGCACATTTAATATACCATTTCAGCAGCAGGTTGCAAAAACCTAGATAATGCAGAATTAAAACAGATTGAAAGCAGATACCTTTAAAGTACTGAAATACTGCCATTGTGAATGTTTCTGAACAATTTGTACTCGTTTTACTAACTTTTGTAGCACTTTTTCAGCAGACCAGGATTTTAAAATTTGTTCCAGAAGTGCCCGAGCTAGGGTTAGGGTTAGGGTTTGACAGCACCTAGACATATTCTGATGCATTGGTTGTGCATTGGGATGCATTTGAAATACAGGAAAGGTGTTGGTTTTTAGTTTCTTTGAAAATTTAATTTTTCGCCATTTTCTCATTTTTTATAAGCCCCATGCCTGTCAGGCAAACACAGTCAACGCTGAATGTTTTGAAAACAGCCTTTCTACATGCTGAAACCTCTTTTTTATGTGGTTTAAAACAAACTAAATGGAAAGTATGTTCAAACTTTAGTGGTAAATGTAATCCTAAGCTGTAAACAGCAAAAATCATGCACATTTAATATACCATTTCAGCAGCAGGTTGCAAAAACCTAGATAATGCAGAATTAAAACAGATTGAAAGCAGATACCTTTAAAGTACTGAAATACTGCCATTGTGAATGTTTCTGAACAATTTGTACTCATTTTACTAACTTTTGTAGCACTTTTTCAGCAGACCAGGATTTTAAAATTTGTTCCAGAAGTGCCCGAGCTAGGGTTAGGGTTAGGGTTTGACAGCACCTAGACATATTCTGATGCATTTGTTGTGCATTGGGATGCATTTGAAATACAGGAAAGGTGTTGGTTTTTAGTTTCCTTGAAAATTTAATTTTTCGCCATTTTCTCATTTTTTATAAGCCCCATGCCTGTCAGGCAAACACAGTCAACGCTGAAAGTTTTTAAAACAGCCTTTCTACATGCTGAAACCTCTTTTTTATGTGGTTTAAAACAAACTAAATGGAAAGTATGTTCACACTTTAGTGGTAAATGTAATCCTAAGCTGTAAACAGCAAAAATCATGCACATTTAATATACCATTTCAGCAGCAGGTTGCAAAAACCTAGATAATGCAGAATTAAAACAGATGAAAGCAGATACCTTTAAAGTACTGAAATACTGCCATTGTGAATGTTTCTGAACAATTTGTACTCATTTTACTAACTTTTGTAGCACTTTTTCAGCAGACCAGGATTTTAAAATTTGTTCCAGAAGTGCCCGAGCTAGGGTTAGGGTTAGGAATTGACAGCACCTAGACATATTCTGATGCATTTGTTGTGCATTAGGATGCATTTGAAATACAGGAAAGGTGTTGGTTTTTAGTTTCCTTGAAAATTTAATTTTTCGCCATTTTCTCATTTTTTATAAGCCCCATGCCTGTCAGGCAAACACAGTCAACGCTGAAAGTTTTGATAACAGCCTTTCTACATGCTGAATCCTCTTATTTTATCTGATTTAAAACAAACTAAATGGAAAGTATGTTCAAACTTTAGTGGTAAATGTAATCCTAAGCTGTAAACAGCAAAAATCATGCACATTTAATATACCATTTCAGCAGCAGGTTGCAAAAACCTAGATAATGCAGAATTAAAACAGATTGAAAGCAGATACCTTTAAAGTACTGAAATACTGCCATTGTGAATGTTTCTGAACAATTTGTACTCATTTTACTAACTTTTGTAGCACTTTTTCAGCAGACCAGGATTTTAAAATTTGTTCCAGAAGTGCCCGAGCTAGGGTTAGGGTTAGGGTTTGACAGCACCTAGACATATTCTGATGCATTTGTTGTGCATTGGGATGCATTTGAAATACAGGAAAGGTGTTGGTTTTTAGTTTCCTTGAAAATTTAATTTTTCGCCATTTTCTCATTTTTTATAAGTCCCATGCCTGTCAGTTAAACACAGTCAATGCTGAAAGTTTTGAAAACAGCCTTTCTACATGCTGAAACCTCTTTTTTATGTGGTTTAAAACAAACTAAATGGAAAGTATGTTCAAACTTTAGTGGTAAATGTAATCCTAAGCTGTAAACAGCAAAAATCATGCCCATTTAATATACCATTTCAGCAGCAGGTTACAAAAACCTAGATAATGCAGAATTAAAACAGATTGAAAGCAGATACCTTTAAAGTACTGAAATACTGCCATTGTGAATGTTTCTGAACAATTTGTACTCATTTTACTAACTTTTGTAGCACTTTTTCAGCAGACCAGGATTTTAAAATTTGTTCCAGAAGTGCCCGAGCTAGGGTTAGGGTTAGGGTTTGACAGCACCTAGACATATTCTGATGCATTTGTTGTGCATTGGGATGCATTTGAAATACAGGAAAGGTGTTGGTTTTTAGTTTCCTTGAAAATTTAATTTTTCGCCATTTTCTCATTTTTTATAAGCCCCATGCCTGTCAGGCAAACACAGTCAACGCTGAAAGTTTTTAAAACAGCCTTTCTACATGCTGAAACCTCTTTTTTATGTGGTTTAAAACAAACTAAATGGAAAGTATGTTCAAACTTTAGTGGTAAATGTAATCCTAAGCTGTAAACAGCAAAAATCATGCACATTTAATATACCATTTCAGCAGCAGGTTGCAAAAACCTAGATAATGCAGAATTAAAACAGATGAAAGCAGATACCTTTAAAGTACTGAAATACTGCCATTGTGAATGTTTCTGAACAATTTGTACTCATTTTACTAACTTTTGTAGCACTTTTTCAGCAGACCAGGATTTTAAAATTTGTTCCAGAAGTGCCCGAGCTAGGGTTAGGGTTAGGGTTTGACAGCACCTAGACATATTCTGATGCATTTGTTGTGCATTAGGATGCATTTGAAATACAGGAAAGGTGTTGGTTTTTAGTTTCCTTGAAAATTTAATTTTTCGCCATTTTCTCATTTTTTATAAGCCCCATGTCTGTCAGGCAAACACAGTCAACGCTGAAAGTTTTGAAAACAGCCTTTCTACATGCTGAAACCTCTTTTTTATGTGGTTTAAAACAAACTAAATGGAAAGTATGTTCAAACTTTAGTGGTAAATGTAATCCTAAGCTGTAAACAGCAAAAATCATGCACATTTAATATACCATTTCAGCAGCAGGTTGCAAAAACCTAGATAATGCAGAATTAAAACAGATTGAAAGCAGATACCTTTAAAGTACTGAAATACTGCCATTGTGAATGTTTCTGAACAATTTGTACTCGTTTTACTAACTTTTGTAGCACTTTTTCAGCAGACCAGGATTTTAAAATTTGTTCCAGAAGTGCCCGAGTTAGGGTTAGGGTTAGGGTTTGACAGCACCTAGACATTTTCTGATGCATTTGTTGTGCATTGGGATGCATTTGAAATACAGGAAAGGTGTTGGTTTTTAGTTTCCTTGAAAATTTAATTTTTCGCCATTTTCTCATTTTTTATAAGCCCCATGCCTGTCAGGCAAACACAGTCAACGCTGAAAGTTTTTAAAACAGCCTTTCTACATGCTGAAACCTCTTTTTTATGTGGTTTAAAACAAACTAAATGGAAAGTATGTTCAAACTTTAGTGGTAAATGTAATCCTAAGCTGTAAACAGCAAAAATCATGCACATTTAATATACCATTTCAGCAGCAGGTTGCAAAAACCTAGATAATGCAGAATTAAAACAGATGAAAGCAGATACCTTTAAAGTACTGAAATACTGCCATTGTGAATGTTTCTGAACAATTTGTACTCATTTTACTAACTTTTGTAGCACTTTTTCAGCAGACCAGGATTTTAAAATTTGTTCCAGAAGTGCCCGAGCTAGGGTTAGGGTTAGGGTTTGACAGCACCTAGACATATTCTGATGCATTTGTTGTGCATTAGGATGCATTTGAAATACAGGAAAGGTGTTGGTTTTTAGTTTCCTTGAAAATTTAATTTTTCGCCATTTTCTCATTTTTTATAAGCCCCATGTCTGTCAGGCAAACACAGTCAACGCTGAAAGTTTTGAAAACAGCCTTTCTACATGCTGAAACCTCTTTTTTTATGTGGTTTAAAACAATCTAAATGGAAAGTATGTTCAAACTTTAGTGGTAAATGTAATCCTAAACTATAAACAGCAAAAATCATGCACATTTAATATACCATTTCAGCAGCAGGTTGCAAAAACCTAGATAATGCAGAAATAAAACAGATTGAAAGCAGATACCTTTAAAGTACTGAAATACTGCCATTGTGAATGTTTCTGAACAATTTGTACTCATTTTACTAACTTTTGCAGCACTTTTTCAGCAGACCAGGATTTTAAAATTTGTTCCAGAAGTGCCCGAGCTAGGGTTAGGGTTAGGGTTTGACAGCACCTAGACATATTCTGATGCATTTGTTGTGCATTAGGATGCATTTGAAATACAGGAAAGGTGTTGGTTTTTAGTTTCCTTGAAAATTTAATTTTTCGCCATTTTCTCATTTTTTATAAGCCCCATGCCTGTCAGGCAAACACAGTCAAAGCTGAATGTTTTGAAAACAGCCTTTCTACATGCTGAATCCTCTTATTTTAAGTGATTTAAAACAAACTAAATGGAAAGTATGTTCAAACTTTAGTGGTAAATGTAATCCTAAGCTGTAAACAGCAATAATCATGCACATTTAATATACCATTTCAGCAGCAGGTTGCAAAAACTTAGATAATGCAGAATTAAAACAGATTGAAAGCAGATACCTTTAAAGTACTGAAATACTGCCATTGTGAATGTTTCTGAACAATTTGTACTCATTTTACTAACTTTTGTAGCACTTTTTCAGCAGACCAGGATTTTAAAATTTGTTCCAGAAGTGCCCGAGCTAGGGTTAGGGTTAGGGTTTGACAGCACCTACACATATTCTGATGCATTTGTTGTGCATTGGGATGCATTTGAAATACAGGAAAGGTGTTGGTTTTTAGTTTCCTTGAAAATTTAATTTTTCGCCATTTTCTCATTTTTTATAAGCCCAATGCCTGTCAGGCAAGCACAGTCAACGCTGAATGTTTTGAAAACAGCCTTTCTACATGCTGAATCCTCTTATTTTATGTGATTTCAAACAAACTAAATGGAATGTATGTTCAAACTTTAGTGGTAAATGTAATCCTAAACTGTAAACAGCACTAATCATGCACATTTAATATACCATTTCAGCAGCAGGTTGCAAAAACCTAGATAATGCAGAATTACAAAAGATTGAAAGCAGATACCTTTAAAGTACTGAAATTCTGCCATTGTGAATGTGTCTGAACAATTTGTACTCATTTTATTAACTTTTGTAGCACTTTTTCAGCAGACCAGGATTTTAAAATTTGTTCCAGAAGTGCCCGAGCTAGGGTTAGGGTTAGGGTTTGACAGCACCTAGACATATTCTGATGCATTTGTTGTGCATTGGGATGCATTTGAAATACAGGAAATCATTGGTTTTTAGATTCCTTGAAAATTTAATTTTTCGCCATTTTCTCATTTTTTATAAGCCCCATGCCTGTCAGGCAAGCACAGTCAACGCTGAATGTTTTGAAAACAGCCTTTCTACATGCTGAATCCTCTTATTTTATGTGATTTAAAACAAACTAAATGGAATGTATGTTCAAACTTTAGTGGTAAATGTAATCCTAAGCTGTAAACAGCAATAATCATGCACATTTAATATACCATTTCAGCAGCAGGTTGCAAAAACTTAGATAATGCAGAATTAAAACAGATTGAAAGCAGATACCTTTAAAGTACTGAAATACTGCCATTGTGAATGTTTCTGAACAATTTGTACTCATTTTACTAACTTTTGTAGCACTTTTTCAGCAGACCAGGATTTTAAAATTTGTTCCAGAAGTGCCCGAGCTAGGGTTAGGGTTAGGGTTTGATAGCACCTAGACATATTCTGATGCATTTGTTGTGCATTAGGATGCATTTGAAATACAGGAAAGGTATTGGTTTTTAGTTTCCTTGAAAATTTAATTTTTCGCCATTTTCTCATTTTTTATAAGCCCAATGCCTGTCAGGCAAGCACAGTCAACGCTGAATGTTTTGAAAACAGCCTTTCTACATGCTGAATCCTCTTATTTTACGTGATTTCAAACAAACTAAATGGAATGTATGTTCAAACTTTAGTGGTAAATGTAATCCTAAACTGTAAACAGCACTAATCATGCACATTTAATATACCATTTCAGCAGCAGGTTGCAAAAACCTAGATAATGCAGAATTACAACAGATTGAAAGCAGATACCTTTAAAGTACTGAAATTCTGCCATTGTGAATGTGTCTGAACAATTTGTACTCATTTTATTAACTTTTGTAGCACTTTTTCAGCAGACCAGGATTTTAAAATTTGTTCCAGAAGTGACCGAGCTAGGGTTAGGGTTAGGGTTTGACAGCACCTAGACATATTCTGATGCATTTGTTGTGCATTGGGATGCATTTGAAATACAGGAAATCATTGGTTTTTAGATTCCTTGAAAATTTAATTTTTCGCCATTTTCTCATTTTTTATAAGCCCCATGCCTGTCAGGCAAGCACAGTCAACGCTGAATGTTTTGAAAACAGCCTTTCTACATGCTGAATCCTCTTATTTTATGTGATTTAAAACAAACTAAATGGAATGTATGTTCAAACTTTAGTGGTAAATGTAATCCTAAGCTGTAAACAGCAATAATCATGCACATTTAATATACCATTTCAGCAGCAGGTTGCAAAAACTTAGATAATGCAGAATTAAAACAGATTGAAAGCAGATACCTTTAAAGTACTGAAATACTGCCATTGTGAATGTTTCTGAACAATTTGTACTCATTTTACTAACTTTTGTAGCACTTTTTCAGCAGACCAGGATTTTAAAATTTGTTCCAGAAGTGCCCGAGCTAGGGTTAGGGTTAGGGTTTGATAGCACCTAGACATATTCTGATGCATTTGTTGTGCATTAGGATGCATTTGAAATACAGGAAAGGTATTGGTTTTTAGTTTCCTTGAAAATTTAATTTTTCGCCATTTTCTCATTTTTTATAAGCCCCATGCCTGTCAGGCAAACACAGTCAACGCTGAATGTTTTGAAAACAGCCTTTCTACATGCTGAATCCTCTTATTTTAAGTGATTTGAAACAAGCTAAATGGAAAGTATGTTCAAACTTTAGTGGTAAATGTAATCCTAAGCTGTAAACAGCAATAATCATGCACATTTAATATACCATTTCTGCAGCAGGTTGCAAAAACTTAGATAATGCAGAATTAAAACAGATTGAAAGCAGATACCTTTAAAGTACTGAAATACTGCCATTGTGAATGTTTCTGAAAAATTTGTACTCATTTTATTAACTTTTGTAGCACTTTTTCAGCAGACCAGGATTTTAAAATTTGTTCCAGAAGTGCCCGAGCTAGGGTTAGGGTTAGGGTTTGATAGCACCTAGACATATTCTGATGCATTTGTTGTGCATTAGGATGCATTTGAAATACAGGAAAGGTGTTGGTTTTTAGTTTCCTTGAAAATTTAATTTTTCGCCATTTTCTCATTTTTTATAAGCCCCATGCCTGTCAGGCAAGCACAGTCAACGCTGAATGTTTTGAAAACAGCCTTTCTACATGCTGAAACCTCTTATTTTATGTGATTTAAAACAAACTAAATGGAAAGTATGTTCAAACTTTAGTGGTAAATGTAATCCTAAGCTGTAAACAGCAAAAATCATGCACATTTAATATACCATTTCAGCAGCAGGTTGCAAAAACCTAGATAATGCAGAATTAAAACAGATTGAAAGCAGATACCTTTAAAGTACTGAAATACTGCCATTGTGAATGTTTCTGAACAATTTGTACTCGTTTTACTAACTTTTGTAGCACTTTTTCAGCAGACCAGGATTTTAAAATTTGTTCCAGAAGTGCCCGAGTTAGGGTTAGGGTTAGGGTTTGACAGCACCTAGACATTTTCTGATGCATTTGTTGTGCATTGGGATGCATTTGAAATACAGGAAAGGTGTTGGTTTTTAGTTTCCTTGAAAATTTAATTTTTCGCCATTTTCTCATTTTTTATAAGCCCCATGCCTGTCAGGCAAACACAGTCAACGCTGAAAGTTTTTAAAACAGCCTTTCTACATGCTGAAACCTCTTTTTTATGTGGTTTAAAACAAACTAAATGGAAAGTATGTTCAAACTTTAGTGGTAAATGTAATCCTAAGCTGTAAACAGCAAAAATCATGCACATTTAATATACCATTTCAGCAGCAGGTTGCAAAAACCTAGATAATGCAGAATTAAAACAGATGAAAGCAGATACCTTTAAAGTACTGAAATACTGCCATTGTGAATGTTTCTGAACAATTTGTACTCATTTTACTAACTTTTGTAGCACTTTTTCAGCAGACCAGGATTTTAAAATTTGTTCCAGAAGTGCCCGAGCTAGGGTTAGGGTTAGGGTTTGACAGCACCTAGACATATTCTGATGCATTTGTTGTGCATTAGGATGCATTTGAAATACAGGAAAGGTGTTGGTTTTTAGTTTCCTTGAAAATTTAATTTTTCGCCATTTTCTCATTTTTTATAAGCCCCATGTCTGTCAGGCAAACACAGTCAACGCTGAAAGTTTTGAAAACAGCCTTTCTACATGCTGAAACCTCTTTTTTTATGTGGTTTAAAACAATCTAAATGGAAAGTATGTTCAAACTTTAGTGGTAAATGTAATCCTAAACTATAAACAGCAAAAATCATGCACATTTAATATACCATTTCAGCAGCAGGTTGCAAAAACCTAGATAATGCAGAAATAAAACAGATTGAAAGCAGATACCTTTAAAGTACTGAAATACTGCCATTGTGAATGTTTCTGAACAATTTGTACTCATTTTACTAACTTTTGCAGCACTTTTTCAGCAGACCAGGATTTTAAAATTTGTTCCAGAAGTGCCCGAGCTAGGGTTAGGGTTAGGGTTTGACAGCACCTAGACATATTCTGATGCATTTGTTGTGCATTAGGATGCATTTGAAATACAGGAAAGGTGTTGGTTTTTAGTTTCCTTGAAAATTTAATTTTTCGCCATTTTCTCATTTTTTATAAGCCCCATGCCTGTCAGGCAAACACAGTCAAAGCTGAATGTTTTGAAAACAGCCTTTCTACATGCTGAATCCTCTTATTTTAAGTGATTTAAAACAAACTAAATGGAAAGTATGTTCAAACTTTAGTGGTAAATGTAATCCTAAGCTGTAAACAGCAATAATCATGCACATTTAATATACCATTTCAGCAGCAGGTTGCAAAAACTTAGATAATGCAGAATTAAAACAGATTGAAAGCAGATACCTTTAAAGTACTGAAATACTGCCATTGTGAATGTTTCTGAACAATTTGTACTCATTTTACTAACTTTTGTAGCACTTTTTCAGCAGACCAGGATTTTAAAATTTGTTCCAGAAGTGCCCGAGCTAGGGTTAGGGTTAGGGTTTGACAGCACCTACACATATTCTGATGCATTTGTTGTGCATTGGGATGCATTTGAAATACAGGAAAGGTGTTGGTTTTTAGTTTCCTTGAAAATTTAATTTTTCGCCATTTTCTCATTTTTTATAAGCCCAATGCCTGTCAGGCAAGCACAGTCAACGCTGAATGTTTTGAAAACAGCCTTTCTACATGCTGAATCCTCTTATTTTATGTGATTTCAAACAAACTAAATGGAATGTATGTTCAAACTTTAGTGGTAAATGTAATCCTAAACTGTAAACAGCACTAATCATGCACATTTAATATACCATTTCAGCAGCAGGTTGCAAAAACCTAGATAATGCAGAATTACAAAAGATTGAAAGCAGATACCTTTAAAGTACTGAAATTCTGCCATTGTGAATGTGTCTGAACAATTTGTACTCATTTTATTAACTTTTGTAGCACTTTTTCAGCAGACCAGGATTTTAAAATTTGTTCCAGAAGTGCCCGAGCTAGGGTTAGGGTTAGGGTTTGACAGCACCTAGACATATTCTGATGCATTTGTTGTGCATTGGGATGCATTTGAAATACAGGAAATCATTGGTTTTTAGATTCCTTGAAAATTTAATTTTTCGCCATTTTCTCATTTTTTATAAGCCCCATGCCTGTCAGGCAAGCACAGTCAACGCTGAATGTTTTGAAAACAGCCTTTCTACATGCTGAATCCTCTTATTTTATGTGATTTAAAACAAACTAAATGGAATGTATGTTCAAACTTTAGTGGTAAATGTAATCCTAAGCTGTAAACAGCAATAATCATGCACATTTAATATACCATTTCAGCAGCAGGTTGCAAAAACTTAGATAATGCAGAATTAAAACAGATTGAAAGCAGATACCTTTAAAGTACTGAAATACTGCCATTGTGAATGTTTCTGAACAATTTGTACTCATTTTACTAACTTTTGTAGCACTTTTTCAGCAGACCAGGATTTTAAAATTTGTTCCAGAAGTGCCCGAGCTAGGGTTAGGGTTAGGGTTTGATAGCACCTAGACATATTCTGATGCATTTGTTGTGCATTAGGATGCATTTGAAATACAGGAAAGGTATTGGTTTTTAGTTTCCTTGAAAATTTAATTTTTCGCCATTTTCTCATTTTTTATAAGCCCAATGCCTGTCAGGCAAGCACAGTCAACGCTGAATGTTTTGAAAACAGCCTTTCTACATGCTGAATCCTCTTATTTTACGTGATTTCAAACAAACTAAATGGAATGTATGTTCAAACTTTAGTGGTAAATGTAATCCTAAACTGTAAACAGCACTAATCATGCACATTTAATATACCATTTCAGCAGCAGGTTGCAAAAACCTAGATAATGCAGAATTACAACAGATTGAAAGCAGATACCTTTAAAGTACTGAAATTCTGCCATTGTGAATGTGTCTGAACAATTTGTACTCATTTTATTAACTTTTGTAGCACTTTTTCAGCAGACCAGGATTTTAAAATTTGTTCCAGAAGTGACCGAGCTAGGGTTAGGGTTAGGGTTTGACAGCACCTAGACATATTCTGATGCATTTGTTGTGCATTGGGATGCATTTGAAATACAGGAAATCATTGGTTTTTAGATTCCTTGAAAATTTAATTTTTCGCCATTTTCTCATTTTTTATAAGCCCCATGCCTGTCAGGCAAGCACAGTCAACGCTGAATGTTTTGAAAACAGCCTTTCTACATGCTGAATCCTCTTATTTTATGTGATTTAAAACAAACTAAATGGAATGTATGTTCAAACTTTAGTGGTAAATGTAATCCTAAGCTGTAAACAGCAATAATCATGCACATTTAATATACCATTTCAGCAGCAGGTTGCAAAAACTTAGATAATGCAGAATTAAAACAGATTGAAAGCAGATACCTTTAAAGTACTGAAATACTGCCATTGTGAATGTTTCTGAACAATTTGTACTCATTTTACTAACTTTTGTAGCACTTTTTCAGCAGACCAGGATTTTAAAATTTGTTCCAGAAGTGCCCGAGCTAGGGTTAGGGTTAGGGTTTGATAGCACCTAGACATATTCTGATGCATTTGTTGTGCATTAGGATGCATTTGAAATACAGGAAAGGTATTGGTTTTTAGTTTCCTTGAAAATTTAATTTTTCGCCATTTTCTCATTTTTTATAAGCCCCATGCCTGTCAGGCAAACACAGTCAACGCTGAATGTTTTGAAAACAGCCTTTCTACATGCTGAATCCTCTTATTTTAAGTGATTTGAAACAAGCTAAATGGAAAGTATGTTCAAACTTTAGTGGTAAATGTAATCCTAAGCTGTAAACAGCAATAATCATGCACATTTAATATACCATTTCTGCAGCAGGTTGCAAAAACTTAGATAATGCAGAATTAAAACAGATTGAAAGCAGATACCTTTAAAGTACTGAAATACTGCCATTGTGAATGTTTCTGAAAAATTTGTACTCATTTTATTAACTTTTGTAGCACTTTTTCAGCAGACCAGGATTTTAAAATTTGTTCCAGAAGTGCCCGAGCTAGGGTTAGGGTTAGGGTTTGATAGCACCTAGACATATTCTGATGCATTTGTTGTGCATTAGGATGCATTTGAAATACAGGAAAGGTGTTGGTTTTTAGTTTCCTTGAAAATTTAATTTTTCGCCATTTTCTCATTTTTTATAAGCCCCATGCCTGTCAGGCAAGCACAGTCAACGCTGAATGTTTTGAAAACAGCCTTTCTACATGCTGAAACCTCTTATTTTATGTGATTTAAAACAAACTAAATGGAAAGTATGTTCAAACTTTAGTGGTAAATGTAATCCTAAGCTGTAAACAGCAATAATCATGCACATTTAATATACCATTTCAGCAGCAGGTTGCAAAAACCTAGATAATGCAGAATTACAACAGATTGAAAGCAGATACCTTTAAAGTACTGAAATACTGCCATTGTGAATGTGTCTGAACAATTTGTACTCATTTTACTAACTTTTGTAGCACTTTTTCAGCAGACCAGGATTTTAAAATTTGTTCCAGAAGTGCCCGAGCTAGGGTTATGGTTAGGGTTTGACAACACCTATACATATTCTGATGCATTTGTTGTGCATTGGGATGCATTTGAAATACAGGAAAGGTTTTGGTTTTTAGTTTCCTTGAAAATTTAATTTTTTGCCATTTTCTCATTTTTTATAAGCCCCATGCCTGTCAGGCAAACACAGTCAACGCTGAATGTTTTGAAAACAGCCTTTCTACATGCTGAATCCTCTTATTTTATGTGATTTAAAACAAACTAAATGGAATGTATGTTCAAACTTTAGTGGTAAATGTAATCCAAAACTGTAAACAGCACTAATCATGCACATTTAATATACCATTTCAGCAGCAGGTTGCAAAAACCTAGATAATGCAGAAATAAAACAGATTAAAAGCAGATACCTTTAAAGTACTGAAATACTGCCATTGTGAATGTTTCTGAACAATTTGTACTCATTTTACTAACTTTTGCAGCACTTTTTCAGCAGACCAGGATTTTAAAATTTGTTCCAGAAGTGCCCGAGCTAGGGTTAGGGTTAGGGTTTGACAGCACCTAGACATATTCTGATGCATTTGTTGTGCATTAGGATGCATTTGAAATACAGGAAAGGTGTTGGTTTTTAGTTTCCTTGAAAATTTAATTTTTCGCCATTTTCTCATTTTTTATAAGCCCCATGCCTGTCAGGCAAACACAGTCAACGCTGAATGTTTTGAAAACAGCCTTTCTACATGCTGAATCCTCTTATTTTAAGTGATTTGAAACAAGCTAAATGGAAAGTATGTTCAAACTTTAGTGGTAAATGTAATCCTAAGCTGTAAACAGCAATAATCATGCACATTTAATATACCATTTCAGCAGCAGGTTGCAAAAACTTAGATAATGCAGAATTAAAACAGATTGAAAGCAGATACCTTTAAAGTACTGAAATACTGCCATTGTGAATGTTTCTGAACAATTTCTACTCATTTTACTAACTTTTGTAGCACTTTTTCAGCAGACCAGGATTTTAAAATTTGTTCCAGAAGTGCCCGAGCTAGGGTTAGGGCTAGGGTTTGACAGCACCTAGACATATTCTGATGCATTTGTTGTGCATTGGGATGCATTTGAAATACAGGAAAGGTGTTGGTTTTTAGTTTCCTTGAAAATTTAATTTTTCGCCATTTTCTCATTTTTTATAAGCCCCATGCCTGTCAGGCAAGCACAGTCAACGCTGAATGTTTTGAAAACAGCCTTTCTACATGCTGAATCCTCTTATTTTATGTGATTTAAAACAAACTAAATGGAATGTATGTTCAAACTTTAGTGGTAAATGTAATCCTAAGCTGTAAACAGCAATAATCATGCACATTTAATATACCATTTCAGCAGCAGGTTGCAAAAACCTAGATAATGCAGAATTACAACAGATTGAAAGCAGATACCTTTAAAGTACTGAAATACTGCCATTGTGAATGTGTCTGAACAATTTGTACTCATTTTACTAACTTTTGTAGCACTTTTTCAGCAGACCAGGATTTTAAAATTTGTTCCAGAAGTGCCCGAGCTAGGGTTAGGGTTAGGGTTTGACAGCACCTATACATATTCTGATGCATTTGTTGTGCATTGGGATGCATTTGAAATACAGGAAAGGTGTTGGTTTTTAGTTTCCTTGAAAATTTAATTTTTTGCCATTTTCTCATTTTTTATAAGCCCCATGCCTGTCAGGCAAGCACAGTCAACGCTGAATGTTTTGAAAACAGCCTTTCTACATGCTGAATCCTCTTATTTTAAGTGATTTAAAACAAACTAAATGGAAGTATGTTCAAACTTTAGTGGTAAATGTAATCCTAAACTGTAAACAGCAATAATCATGCACATTTAATATACCATTTCAGCTGCAGGTTGCAAAAACCTAGAAAATGCAGAATTAAAACAGATTGAAAGCAGATACCTTTAAAGTACAGAAATACTGCCATTGTGAATGTTTCTGAACAATTTGTACTCATTTTACTAACTTTTGTAGCACTTTTTCAGCAGACCAGGATTTTAAAATTTGTTCCAGAAGTGCCCGAGCTAGGGTTAGGGTTAGGGTTTGACAGCACCTAGACATATTCTGATGCATTTGTTGTGCATTAGGATGCATTTGAAATACAGGAAAGGTATTGGTTTTTAGTTTCCTTGAAAATTTAATTTTTCGCCATTTTCTCATTTTTTATAAGCCCCATGACTGTCAGGCAAACACAGTCAACGCTGAATGTTTTGAAAACAGCCTTTCTACATGCTGAATCCTCTTATTTTAAGTGATTTGAAACAAGCTAAATGGAAAGTATGTTCAAACTTTAGTGGTAAATGTAATCCTAAGCTGTAAACAGCAATAATCATGCACATTTAATATACCATTTCTGCAGCAGGTTGCAAAAACTTAGATAATGCAGAATTAAAACAGATTGAAAGCAGATACCTTTAAAGTACTGAAATACTGCCATTGTGAATGTTTCTGAACAATTTGTACTCATTTTATTAACTTTTGTAGCACTTTTTCAGCAGACCAGGATTTTAAAATTTGTTCCAGAAGTGCCCGAGCTAGGGTTAGGGTTAGGGTTTGATAGCACCTAGACATATTCTGATGCATTTGTTGTGCATTAGGATGCATTTGAAATACAGGAAAGGTGTTGGTTTTTAGTTTCCTTGAAAATTTAATTTTTCGCCATTTTCTCATTTTTTATAAGCCCCATGCCTGTCAGGCAAGCACAGTCAACGCTGAATGTTTTGAAAACAGCCTTTCTACATGCTGAATCCTCTTATTTTATGTGATTTAAAACAAACTAAATGGAATGTATGTTCAAACTTTAGTGGTAAATGTAATCCTAAGCTGTAAACAGCAATAATCATGCACATTTAATATACCATTTCAGCAGCAGGTTGCAAAAACCTAGATAATGCAGAATTACAACAGATTGAAAGCAGATACCTTTAAAGTACTGAAATACTGCCATTGTGAATGTGTCTGAACAATTTGTACTCATTTTACTAACTTTTGTAGCACTTTTTCAGCAGACCAGGATTTTAAAATTTGTTCCAGAAGTGCCCGAGCTAGGGTTAGGGTTAGGGTTTGACAGCACCTATACATATTCTGATGCATTTGTTGTGCATTGGGATGCATTTGAAATACAGGAAAGGTTTTGGTTTTTAGTTTCCTTGAAAATTTAATTTTTTGCCATTTTCTCATTTTTTATAAGCCCCATGCCTGTCAGGCAAACACAGTCAACGCTGAATGTTTTGAAAACAGCCTTTCTACATGCTGAATCCTCTTATTTTAAGTGATTTAAAACAAACTAAATGGAAAGTATGTTCAAACTTTAGTGGTAAACGTAATCCTAAACTGTAAACAGCAATAATCATGCACATTTAATATACCATTTCAGCTGCAGGTTGCAAAAACCTAGAAAATGCAGAATTAAAACAGATTGAAAGCAGATACCTTTAAAGTACAGAAATACTGCCATTGTGAATGTTTCTGAACAATTTGTACTCATTTTACTAACTTTTGTAGCACTTTTTCAGCAGACCAGGATTTTAAAATTTGTTCCAGAAGTGCCCGAGCTAGGGTTAGGGTTAGGGTTTGACATCACCTAGACATATTCTGATGCATTTGTTGTGCATTAAGATGCATTTGAGATACAGGAAAGGTGTTGGTTTTTAGTTTCCTTGAAAATTTAATTTTTCGCCATTTTCTCATTTTTTATAAGCCCCATGCCTGTCAGGCAAACACAGTCAACGCTGAATGTTTTGAAAACAGCCTTTCTACATGCTGAAACCTCTTTTTTTATGTGGTTTAAAACAAACTAAATGGAAAGTATATTCAAACTTTAGTGGTAAATGTAATCCTAAACTGTAAACAGCAAAAATCATGCACATTTAATATACCATTTCAGCAGCAGGTTGCAAAAACCTAGATAATGCAGAATTAAAACAGATTGAAAGCAGATACCTTTAAAGTACTGAAATACTGCCATTGTGAATGTGTCTGAACAATTTGTACTCATTTTACTTACTTTTGTAGCACTTTTTCAGCAGACCAGGATTTTAAAATTTGTTCCAGAAGTGCCCGAGCTAGGGTTAGGGTTAGGGTTTGACAGCACCTAGACATATTCTGATGCATTTGTTGTGCATTGGGATGCATTTGAAATACAGGAAAGGTGTTGGTTTTTAGTTTCCTTGAAAATTTAATTTTTTGCCATTTTCTCATTTTTTATAAGCCCCATGCCTGTCAGGCAAACACAGTCAACGCTGAATGTTTTGAAAACAGCCTTTCTACATGCTGAATCCTCTTATTTTAAGTGATTTAAAACAAACTAAATGGAAAGTATGTTCAAACTTTAGTGGTAAATTTAATCCTAAACTGTAAACAGCAATAATCATGCACATTTAATATACCATTTCAGCTGCAGGTTGCAAAAACCTAGAAAATGCAGAATTAAAACAGATTGAAAGCAGATACCTTTAAAGTACAGAAATACTGCCATTGTGAATGTTTCTGAACAATTTGTACTCATTTTACTAACTTTTGTAGCACTTTTTCAGCAGACCAGGATTTTAAAATTTGTTCCAGAAGTGCCCGAGCTAGGGTTAGGGTTAGGGTTTGACAGCACCTAGACATATTCTGATGCATTTGTTGTGCATTAGGATGCATTTGAAATACAGGAAAGGTGTTGGTTTTTAGTTTCCTTGAAAATTTAATTTTTCGCCATTTTCTCATTTTTTATAAGCCCCATGCCTGTCAGGCAAACACAGTCAACGCTGAATGTTTTGAAAACAGCCTTTCTACATGCTGAATCCTCTTATTTTAAGTGATTTGAAACAAGCTAAATGGAAAGTATGTTCAAACGTTAGTGGTAAATGTAATCCTAAGCTGTAAACAGCAATAACCATGCACATTTAATATACCATTTCAGCAGCAGGTTGCAAAAACTTAGATAATGCAGAATTAAAACAGATTGAAAGCAGATACCTTTAAAGTACTGAAATACTGCCATTGTGAATGTTTCTGAACAATTTCTACTCATTTTACTAACTTTTGTAGCACTTTTTCAGCAGACCAGGATTTTAAAATTTGTTCCAGAAGTGCCCGAGCTAGGGTTAGGGCTAGGGTTTGACAGCACCTAGACATATTCTGATGTATTTGTTGTGCATTGGGATGCATTTGAAATACAGGAAAGGTGTTGGTTTTTAGTTTCCTTGAAAATTTAATTTTTCGCCATTTTCTCATTTTTTATAAGCCCCATGCCTGTCAGGCAAGCACAGTCAACGCTGAATGTTTTGAAAACAGCCTTTCTACATGCTGAATCCTCTTATTTTATGTGATTTAAAACAAACTAAATGGAATGTATGTTCAAATTTTAGTGGTAAATGTAATCCTAAGCTGTAAACAGCAATAATCATGCACATTTAATATACCATTTCAGCAGCAGGTTGCAAAAACCTAGATAATGCAGAATTACAACAGATTGAAAGCAGATACCTTTAAAGTACTGAAATACTGCCATTGTGAATGTGTCTGAACAATTTGTACTCATTTTACTAACTTTTGTAGCACTTTTTCAGCAGACCAGGATTTTAAAATTTGTTCCAGAAGTGCCCGAGCTAGGGTTAGGGTTAGGGTTTGACAGCACCTATACATATTCTGATGCATTTGTTGTGCATTGGGATGCATTTGAAATACAGGAAAGGTGTTGGTTTTTAGTTTCCTTGAAAATTTAATTTTTCGCCATTTTCTCATTTTTTATAAGCCCCATGCCTGTCAGGCAAGCACAGTCAACGCTGAATGTTTTGAAAACAGCCTTTCTACATGCTGAATCCTCTTATTTTAAGTGATTTAAAACAAACTAAATGGAAGTATGTTCAAACTTTAGTGGTAAATGTAATCCTAAACTGTAAACAGCAATAATCATGCACATTTAATATACCATTTCAGCTGCAGGTTGCAAAAACCTAGAAAATGCAGAATTAAAACAGATTGAAAGCAGATACCTTTAAAGTACAGAAATACTGCCATTGTGAATGTTTCTGAACAATTTGTACTCATTTTACTAACTTTTGTAGCACTTTTTCAGCAGACCAGGATTTTAAAATTTGTTCCAGAAGTGCCCGAGCTAGGGTTAGGGTTAGGGTTTGACAGCACCTAGACATATTCTGATGCATTTGTTGTGCATTAGGATGCATTTGAAATACAGGAAAGGTGTTGGTTTTTAGTTTCCTTGAAAATTTAATTTTTCGCCATTTTCTCATTTTTTATAAGCCCCATGCCTGTCAGGCAAACACAGTCAACGCTGAATGTTTTGAAAACAGCCTTTCTACATGCTGAATCCTCTTATTTTAAGTGATTTGAAACAAGCTAAATGGAAAGTATGTTCAAACTTTAGTGGTAAATGTAATCCTAAGCTGTAAACAGCAATAATCATGCACATTTAATATACCATTTCTGCAGCAGGTTGCAAAAACTTAGATAATGCAGAATTAAAACAGATTGAAAGCAGATACCTTTAAAGTACTGAAATACTGCCATTGTGAATGTTTCTGAACAATTTGTACTCATTTTATTAACTTTTGTAGCACTTTTTCAGCAGACCAGGATTTTAAAATTTGTTCCAGAAGTGCCCGAGCTAGGGTTAGGGTTAGGGTTTGATAGCACCTAGACATATTCTGATGCATTTGTTGTGCATTAGGATGCATTTGAAATACAGGAAAGGTGTTGGTTTTTAGTTTCCTTGAAAATTTAATTTTTCGCCATTTTCTCATTTTTTATAAGCCCCATGCCTGTCAGGCAAGCACAGTCAACGCTGAATGTTTTGAAAACAGCCTTTCTACATGCTGAATCCTCTTATTTTATGTGATTTAAAACAAACTAAATGGAATGTATGTTCAAACTTTAGTGGTAAATGTAATCCTAAGCTGTAAACAGCAATAATCATGCACATTTAATATACCATTTCAGCAGCAGGTTGCAAAAACCTAGATAATGCAGAATTACAACAGATTGAAAGCAGATACCTTTAAAGTACTGAAATACTGCCATTGTGAATGTGTCTGAACAATTTGTACTCATTTTACTAACTTTTGTAGCACTTTTTCAGCAGACCAGGATTTTAAAATTTGTTCCAGAAGTGCCCGAGCTAGGGTTAGGGTTAGGGTTTGACAGCACCTATACATATTCTGATGCATTTGTTGTGCATTGGGATGCATTTGAAATACAGGAAAGGTTTTGGTTTTTAGTTTCCTTGAAAATTTAATTTTTTGCCATTTTCTCATTTTTTATAAGCCCCATGCCTGTCAGGCAAACACAGTCAACGCTGAATGTTTTGAAAACAGCCTTTCTACATGCTGAATCCTCTTATTTTAAGTGATTTAAAACAAACTAAATGGAAAGTATGTTCAAACTTTAGTGGTAAACGTAATCCTAAACTGTAAACAGCAATAATCATGCACATTTAATATACCATTTCAGCTGCAGGTTGCAAAAACCTAGAAAATGCAGAATTAAAACAGATTGAAAGCAGATACCTTTAAAGTACAGAAATACTGCCATTGTGAATGTTTCTGAACAATTTGTACTCATTTTACTAACTTTTGTAGCACTTTTTCAGCAGACCAGGATTTTAAAATTTGTTCCAGAAGTGCCCGAGCTAGGGTTAGGGTTAGGGTTTGACATCACCTAGACATATTCTGATGCATTTGTTGTGCATTAAGATGCATTTGAGATACAGGAAAGGTGTTGGTTTTTAGTTTCCTTGAAAATTTAATTTTTCGCCATTTTCTCATTTTTTATAAGCCCCATGCCTGTCAGGCAAACACAGTCAACGCTGAATGTTTTGAAAACAGCCTTTCTACATGCTGAAACCTCTTTTTTTATGTGGTTTAAAACAAACTAAATGGAAAGTATATTCAAACTTTAGTGGTAAATGTACTCCTAAACTGTAAACAGCAAAAATCATGCACATTTAATATACCATTTCAGCAGCAGGTTGCAAAAACCTAGATAATGCAGAATTAAAACAGATTGAAAGCAGATACCTTTAAAGTACTGAAATACTGCCATTGTGAATGTGTCTGAACAATTTGTACTCATTTTACTTACTTTTGTAGCACTTTTTCAGCAGACCAGGATTTTAAAATTTGTTCCAGAAGTGCCCGAGCTAGGGTTAGGGTTAGGGTTTGACAGCACCTAGACATATTCTGATGCATTTGTTGTGCATTGGGATGCATTTGAAATACAGGAAAGGTGTTGGTTTTTAGTTTCCTTGAAAATTTAATTTTTTGCCATTTTCTCATTTTTTATAAGCCCCATGCCTGTCAGGCAAACACAGTCAACGCTGAATGTTTTGAAAACAGCCTTTCTACATGCTGAATCCTCTTATTTTAAGTGATTTAAAACAAACTAAATGGAAAGTATGTTCAAACTTTAGTGGTAAATTTAATCCTAAACTGTAAACAGCAATAATCATGCACATTTAATATACCATTTCAGCTGCAGGTTGCAAAAACCTAGAAAATGCAGAATTAAAACAGATTGAAAGCAGATACCTTTAAAGTACAGAAATACTGCCATTGTGAATGTTTCTGAACTATTTGTACTCATTTTACTAACTTTTGTAGCACTTTTTCAGCAGACCAGGATTTTAAAATTTGTTCCAGAAGTGCCCGAGCTAGGGTTAGGGTTAGGGTTTGACAGCACCTAGACATATTCTGATGCATTTGTTGTGCATTAGGATGCATTTGAAATACAGGAAAGGTGTTGGTTTTTAGTTTCCTTGAAAATTTAATTTTTCGCCATTTTCTCATTTTTTATAAGCCCCATGCCTGTCAGGCAAACACAGTCAACGCTGAATGTTTTGAAAACAGCCTTTCTACATGCTGAATCCTCTTTTTTTATGTGGTTTAAAACAAACTAAATGGAGAGTATATTCAAACTTTAGTGGTAAATGTAATCCTAAGCTGTAAACAGCAAAAATCATGCACATTTAATATACCATTTCAGCAGCAGGTTGCAAAAACCTAGATAATGCAGAATTAAAACAGATTGAAAGCAGATACCTTTAAAGTACTGAAATACTGCCATTGTGAATGTTTCTGAACAATTTGTACTCATTTAGGTTACTTTTGTAGCACTTTTTCAGCATGCCAGGATTTTGAAATTTGTTCTACTGTGTACGCTCAAACAGATTTTCCTAAGACGGCACAAAGAAAACTTATAAATCTTAAGAAAAGTAAAGATCCTAATAAAATAGATGTCTTTCTACTAGTAAATACATCTAAAAAAAATGTTGCAGTAAAAGAAAAAAGGATTTTATTGATAAAAGGATACAGGAATTTTAGAGAATATGCAATGAGGTACAAAAAGATGAATTTCCTGAAATTAATTGTAAGGACAGACTGAAAGAATCTGCTGGAGGATTTTCTCCAGAAAATAATTTTGGCTCCAGAGACACTATTGCTCTTAATGTACAGAATATAAAACTATGAAGATTTCACTCAAGCCATTGTGAGTATACGGGTAGGTATGCAAAACAAACAGACAAGCGTAGATGAACTCCATGGTCAAATGTACGAGGTTCTGCCCTCTAAAAGCAAAACATGTTTCCCAATTAGACGTACATTTGGGATTTTGAAAAGACACTATTTAATGAGAGTGCTTGGAAAATGGCCCTGGTAGTCATTTGATTACTAGTTACAGATACTGTAATGAGTGTTTTCCCCAGAATTTTAATGTGTATGAATGAGGTTGATTGTAGTTCAAATTCACTTCAGCGAGAATGTCTCACAGAACTGAAAATGTGCTGTAGATATGATTTTGTTTTTTAAAAATAGTGACATACGGAACACACGACTAAGTCAATCTGCAGAGGTGGTTATGTGAAGAACTTTGGAAACTGTGCTTGTGCCACATGAAAGATAAGCTGCCTTCAGACTAAATACATCCTGCAGTTAAATCTCTCTCTCTGCACCCCCGATGCCACAAACTAAATGGGAGCCTGCTCCCTAAGCAGGAAAGACATTTCTAACTGAGGTATCTTTTATCCAGGTAACCTAAGTGCCCTAAAAACACAA
Source organism: Lepisosteus oculatus (assembly GCF_040954835.1). Taxonomy (NCBI): domain Eukaryota; kingdom Metazoa; phylum Chordata; class Actinopteri; order Semionotiformes; family Lepisosteidae; genus Lepisosteus; species Lepisosteus oculatus. The sequence continues at coordinate 11,214,174 of NC_090718.1, forward strand.
AGAATAATAATAATAATTGCTTACACTTACTGTATATAGCGCTTTTCTGGACACTCAACTCAAAAAGCTTTACAGGTAATGGGTATCTCCTTCCCCACCACAAGTGTGCAGCCCCACCTGGATGATGCGATTGCAGACATAAGAAAATAATTACTACAACAACTAATGTTTTGTGTCTGATAATGACCCTTGAGTGTGCTTTTATTGCTTACTTATCAAATAGTTCAATTCATTTTGCTCATTGACAGTAATGAATGATGGCTGAGAAGGGGCTATGGTGGTAAATAAATGGTTACAGAATTAAAAAAGGGTCTTGTTCTGTTTATATTCTGGCCTCTTTTGATTGGGTTGTGTTTAGATAAATTGAACCCGGCCCAGCAAAGCTTGTTTTCTGAAAAAGAGAATTGCAATTAAAAGAAACCAGGTGTATTTGTGTTCTTAGAATACAGAGCACAAAAATCCAGGCCTGAGAAGCTTGAGATAACCTAAATACAATGAGATATTTAAAGTACTTTTTAAGACTTTCTTATCAAACACAAGCAAAATCCTACTTAATTCCTCTAATATTAGGGAATTTAAATATTTTGTTTAAAATAAACAGAGGAGTAAATGTTCCTTTACCATTTGCTTAGTATCTCTAGTTCTTTCCACGCATAACAGCAGTAGAACACACCTTATGAGCTGCATGGACTCTCCAGCCAAAAGACAAAATCTTTTTTTTAAAATACCCATTTTATGCAGTATTAAATCTCTACAATTGCTATTCACAATATTCTTGAATTATGAGAAACCTAAATCCTACTCCAGAGCTTAAATTCTCAAAGGACAATGTTCCTTCTGGAGCATCACTAAAGAAAACTGCCTGTTAGTGTACTGTATAGCCTTGAGATTTCCCTGTGATTTTTGAATCGCAGGAGTTAATGGATTCACCTTCGGGTTTTTGAAAGTATGTCTTTTGATGAATTATTTCCTGATCAGCTAAGGTGTACGTTGTCCTCAACGTCTGTTCCACCTGGAAAACATTTTCTTTTTTTTTTTTCTAAGACAAGGAATCTGTTAATTTTGCTGCAGTCCAGGGGATCTTGAGACTGACAAGACTGTCAATATTTAAAGATCTCATGACACCAATAGTTTGGGACGTTAGGAAGTAAGGAAAATGAAAAACAAGGTAATTTAAAGCTGTCTCTGCCTTCTTTCCTTAAGTATTACCCCAGCAGGATACCCAATGGAACAGAAAAAGGCCCAGATTTGCTATTGATGTCTATAAATGTGTCCCTGATCTTGAAACCCATAAAACCTAATTTATGTGAAAGTTATGTGAAAAATGTGAAAACTATATCACATAGTGCATGGAAATGTCTTGAATGGAGTATTTCTGTTTGTTTTTGTTTTTTTGTGCTACATGCAGAAACAGTTTGCGGATCTCAAATAAAATTAAGTAAAATAAAAATAAGTTATGAAATGCCAATAACAAGACAAAATATTAACCAAAATAACATAAAGACTTGCCTGCTTTTGAACTCAGATGCTGTACAAACAGCTCACTTTATTAACATGAGAGGAAACCATGTGCAATGTCCTATTTCTTTTTATCAAGTATCTTATTTGTCATTATCATTTTTTTAGGAATTCAAGTTCTCTGAAAACTCCGACCCTGAAACACACACCCAATGGTCTTAGCAAAGAGCAAAACACCAAGTCCTCTGTTCAACAGCAATATCTAACTCATGACGTCTCTAATGAAGGTATGGCAGTTGTACAGTACCTCCTTCCTTTGATTAAAGACAGGTAGCATTTGACAGGCATTGAGTTTTTGCATTTGGGGGCCATTAATCAGAGAAAGGACTGATGGCATCAGTTAAGCCTCTTTTCTTTGCCGTTACCATGGTACTCTGATTTCTCATATTATAAGACAGAATGTTCTATGAATTACAAACACAGTGTCGGTTCCGTCCAGTGTCATAGACCATTATGAATACCCAGTGAGAAAAACCTCAGTGTAAAAACTTAAATCTCAAGGCCGGTATATTACTTTGGCACTTCAGGATAAACAGTTCTACCACTGCAGAAAGCACTTCACTCAGCAGATGTCTAACCTTGTCTCCAGCATGTGCTTTGAATCTAATTAATAACTGTCTGACCTGGGGGGTAGTGGTTCCAGTCATAAAATGGCTCCTGAGTCTCATGGTCTTCAATTGACGTCATGGCTGAGATGCTTGTTTTCTTGGTACCATGTGAACAGTTCTTTAAACAGCAGTTTAATGAAAGGCAAGCCCCATTAAAACGGCAGGATACCTGTTATTTAGAGGCCATAATAGGAGACACTGAAAAACATTTCATGTTAAAGAGCAGGCTTGGCATTTATAAAGTCCCATTTTACAGCTGCATTCCTCATTCCTATAGTATCCTTTCCGTGCTAGTGGCTTATATCAGATTAAAATACCGCACGGCCTCTGGAAGAGTTAATCTTTACAAGTTAATTCAGCCATCCATTATTTCTTTTAATATCACTAGATGCACTTGCTGAGTGAGTACCTAGCATCTTCTCTTAACTAAAAGTGTTGCTTTAGATAGATAGAGAACCCGAAAGAGGTTCCAAGTGACTGAACTGTGCTGCGCAAACAGTTCAGATAGTAACTGACGGCAAATCTGTCTGAAATGCTTTAAAAAAATAAGGCTTACATTTTCAGGGATGTTAGAAAAGATCCCAAGGTGACAAATTGAACTCTTTGGGCAGCAACCGATAAATCAATGTGATTTACAAGCAAATACGATTTGTCATGGAAACATTTAAGCTCAGAGGCGGGATGTGACCTTGTGTTCAGAAAATTGATTCCAAAGCTCACGATACATTAATGGACATGTCCCACACATGTTGGCACAAGCTACAAAAGTAAGAGTTACAAATGCTCCATCGTTGCTCACAGGCTCCACAATGTGGTGGTCAGCTGTGGAAGCTTTTTTTTTTCAAATATTGCACACTGTAAGAAGCCATGCATGAGCTACAGGGTCCAGTCTGAGGAAAGCACAGACGTCGTCTGCAGTCTGCCGGGCTCTGCTGCTTCCCATCTTCCTTGAAGGAGGATCATTGGTTTGACAGGAGTTAGGCTGAGACATGCCTTTCCTTGCCAAGTTTAAGTTCTTTTAAGAAGTCATTCCTCCAACACAGAAACCCCACTAACCATTCCTTTTGTAATATAAAACAGGCCTTCAGAATAAACAAGGATTTACACTTTTCTTTCTATCTATCACTTCTCCCTCTGGTGATAAATCAAAGCACATGTCTAAGGCAATAATTTCACTGTTATCTTTTGATAAGAGGGTTTCTGTGGAACTATTTGTAAATGAGGGACTTGAGTGCTGGAGGAACAAGCCTTCAAATAAAGACCTGTCAGCGGTGGAGTAGTGTATTAAGCCATGTTATATTACATCAGGATCAATAAGGTTATGTAATCATGTTGTTAGCAGCAAGATGGTCAAGATGTGCCAGTTGGCTTCCAATGGTTTATAAACTTTCTTGGAAAGTTCCATGTCATGTCACAGCAGAGCCTAGTTCCAATTGCAATATCTGTAAACAGCTAGATCTCTACTCAGCTCATGGCATCTCAGACTCACACCTGGTAGAATGTCCTGGGAAGAGACAGCTGTGCCAGGCAAGGAGTGTTAGCACAGGAAAAGCTTAAATGTAACTGTTTAAACTATATGTGAATTCATAAATGGTGTTATCTAACAGGAGATCGGGAGGAGATCAGATTCTAATGTCACACTTCCGGACCTTTTAATTACACACATTTAAATACTCTTACTCAACCAATCGACCCAACCATCTCTGTTAGTGTTGTTCAACAAAAAGACTAAGGTGCTCAATGCAGCAGGTTGTATAAAACCAGAAATATGAGAGGTTTAAGTGAAGCAACATTAGGGGATAGCACATAATGAATTAATTAGGTCTATAACAAAAAAACATTCTATACGTGGAGGCAGTGGGGTTATGTTTAAGTAACATTAGGAAACATAACTGACGCATGAGCCAGTTTTTTCCAAGGCCTCTTATTTTTATATGGTTTTCATTTGTATTTCCTCTTCCACATGTGCACAATATCAGAAGAGAGAAGGAGGAAAAAAAGACTGAAATCTAGACCTTTGGGAACCGTGTTCTACTTTTTAATCATTCTTGTGCAACACAGACATGTTTCATCACAGAGGGCTGGCCTTTCAACATCTGCACTGACGAAGGGAGCCCGGTTCGTGGGCTGCTGTCTCACCTTGCTGTGATGCACCCTGAGCTGTTTGATTTGTGGCGCATTCACAACATTGTTTTCGAGTGACATGCTGGGTAAGTTTCTTCCTGTCCCAATCTGAGAGCCTGCCCTTTCAGAGAACTTGGCTGCCATTTCAGGGAGCTCTCTCTAACAACCCTGAAGAGAGGACGTCTAGAGAGTGGAAAGTATGTGGAATAGTAAAAATTACAAGTGGGTTCTGAAGGCTTCAGTATCCGTTTTCGTTTTAAGATGCTCAGTATCAAAGTCATAGTTATTTTATCATTACAGCATTTTCATGTAGCAGGTCTCTGCAGTAACACTGAAAATGAATATTTAAGAACAAACGTATGACACTGAAAATTATGTCAAAGAAAGTCGAAGAAGTGAAATTCTAATTGCAGCAAAATGAACCCAGAAATATAAAGAGATAGCATACTTACTATTTTGACATTAAGTTGTCTGAGGACAGGAATGACAGCACTGGTTGAAGATCAGTGCTGATGCAATCCTCTCACTTATGAGGAATGAGCGACGGAGGCAGCTGCAATGCTGAAGTTGGAATGGAGGGAGAGAGTGCTGAAAAGATGCTTGCAGAGTATTTATTCGTAAAGGACCAGAAGTATCTCCTCCTTATTTCCTGTTAAATAACACCATTTATGAATTAACACATATAGCTAACTGTTTTTAAACAGTTACATTCAAGGTTTTTCTGTGCTCACAGCTGTTGCTTTCCAGGACATTCTACCAGGTGTGAGTCAGGCCAGATTGGAGTAGTGGTTAAGACTCTAAAAGAATTTCCAGAGATTAAGGTCAAAATTTGTGGAGACTGGTGCTGTATGCTTTAGGAAGTTAGTTTACCCAGATAGCCCTACTGAACCAAGTTATAAAAACTGATAACAATATACTCTAGAGGGTTAACCTATGTGCCATCCAGAGAGAGTCTCACTGTTACCTGCTTTCCTTAAAACTGCAGAAACAGAACAAGGCATCGTCCATTTTTTTTTACCTAGAGTTGTGTAGAATATCAACCCTTCACCCAAGCCAGTTTGTCAGAACTGGTAAAGGACTACCAAGTTCATTCCTGGCTAGTTATGTTGGCACGTTATGGTGTTGTTTGTTTGTGGTCATTCTTGTGTTTTAATCCCGGCCTTACTCCTTTCTCATGAGATGTACAAGTGGAAACTTGCAATGATTCGTTCAGTTATTCCGTCTTGTTTTCTTATGTAAACACCAGTTTTAATTTATATCAATATCGTAAAATTCACACTCAAAGCATTACCACACCAGCGTCAAATCCAAGTTAAGCAACCGCTTGATTTGTTACAAAGTATTCTTTTGCCTTTTTGAAACACAATCCTGTTAGCTTCTGAAGATTCCCTCATTTTTAAACCTGCAGCCTGCGTGGAGTTGGCTGACTGAGATATCTAACACATGGTTACCATATGAGTGCGGTCTATAGCCATTTACTGCTGTAATTTAAAAGTGCTTCGAGATAGCATACGTAAAGTATGGAAAAGTTTTATTTTTTTAAGGATTAATTTTTTTTTTTATGAGGTTCAATAATGAAGTCAAAGGAAACAGTGACAGTAAATTTCACTTTAAGCCTCAGTGGTTTACTTCTCAATGATGCAACGATTGAAGACTTACTGTAACAATGGGGATTTTCAGAGCTTGCGAGTTTTCTGAAAACAAGTATTAAAAACCTTAACTTAACTAGCCTTAACCTAAATCTTAACTAGCAACAGGTAATGTACAGTATGCATAGAGAACAGAAATAGATATCACTCCCACTAAAATACAGTTAGGGATTTTTTTTAGTCCTGTTGTTTCAAGATGAAATTTAGAATCTTTTCTAAGAAAGACAGCCATATGAAAGTATGGGAAGTACAGTACCAGACCTTAGTATGAAATGGCACAGCCTCGGTTAACCTGATTATTTTAATTTGTTCAACTTGGTCCAAGGCCAGTGATAAAACTCTCTACCTGATCAAATGTGATTATATCAGTCTTAAAAACCTTTATAAAATAATCATATTAAAAGGTAATATATATATATAAAGCCCGAAATTAAGTGATTATTTTTATTTTAAAAAGAAACATTGACAATGAAAAAACATTTCTTTAGTTTATTTGCTGAAGCGGTGTGATCTATCGTAAATTGTATGGGTTTTGTCTCGTTTAAACACCATTTAAAAAGATATTTAAAAGAAATAACAAGAAGCTAGATGGCATTATCCGTTTCAGAGGTGTTTTTTATCGCGAATCCAAGTGGTGAATGGAATGTCTCATCTGAAATTTTGAATCTTACATTTTTCTTGTATTTGTATCAGGTTTTTTTTTTTCAAATATGATTCGGTTATTTACATATTTATTTATCCAGCAGTAAGCGTGCCTTACAATGCCTAAATTAAATGTGTGTGTTGTGCTTCAGAAGGTGGGTAATTTCGTGTAGCGGAATTGCACAGCTGTCTGCAATTTCCAATCAAGTCTTGGCGTTACTGCACCGCAAGAAACTGGGTACAGAAAAATACGAGGTCAGAGAACTAATAGGATTTACTCATTACGACTTTCTGCTAACAAACATTTTCATTCTCATAATCTCATTGTGCGAATATACCGAGATCTTGAGTTATGTAGTGTAGGAGTTTAAGAATACACTTTCCGGTATTCAGGGAGAAGTGTAAAATTATCACGTGAACTCAAAGTAAAGGACATCACACGCAGTCGCTTTTTTTGAAGATATGCGCGTTATTACCATGTATCGTAGCCTTTGAATTGATATCTGATACCTTTAATAGCGTTTCAACCAGAGCTATCATTACTTTAAATGTACGTCATGTCAACTTGCAGTTTATCCACTGCTGAAATGTGACTGCAGTCTGTAGCAGTAGATGATCGGTTGTTAGCAGTATTGTTATGCAGAGCTCTTCAGAGTAAACATTTACTGATCATTATCAATTTAAATCTGAATTGACTTTGTAATATTTAGGATAGAGGGAAAGGGTAGCAAAGATTTTCACTTCTGCCATTTTTATCTCTTTATCAAGTTACTTTCGCTTGGAAAAACTGAATTGTACTGAAATTATGACCAGAATTATTTAAGAGAGTCCAAAGAGTTTGAAAAAATGGAGTTCCTTTTGTAGTGGTTTTCACCTCTGAGTCTGTAGTGTCAATATGACAAATTTTAATTTGGAATGAACTATCCAATATCGTGGTGGTGACGTATGAGGGACAATAACAAGGTTAATCCTTTTTGACAGTTCCTTGAGACAGTACAGAGCTTTTCTTTTCATCTGGATAAAGTACTACAATATTACAAAATGTAACCCTGACTGATACAAAGGATTGGAAAGCAAGAACCATTCTTCACAGTAAGGTAAACCTATGTTTGAAGCTAGGATGCTTCCAGATAAGATGAGTCAGTGTCAACTAATTGACTGCAGAGGTGGCAAGAGCCATTGCCTCTTTGAGGTTACACACCAGAAATGAACTTTATGATATAAGGTTTGGGAGGAAATTGAGATCATAATCTGCTCTCCTATGTGTATATCTTACACTCAGGGCTTCCCTCTCGCACCCCTCCTGCCTCCCCATCTACACCCTTGAAGCAACTCCCTAGCTCATTCCTCACAATAGTGAGGGGCAGAGGGTTCATGGAGTCTCATCCTCGCGAGTAGACTGCCTTTTCATCAGCTAGGTGAGTTACGTCAGATATGCTCTCTTTGCTCTTTGGCCCTCTATTGCAAGATGATAAGGATGTTAGTCCACTTAAGAAATAAAATCTCAAAATAAAATGAAATATGAAATGTCACATTCACCAAAAACTCTTGTCTAAGGACCTGAAAGACAGATGTGTGACTTGCTTGGAGAGCAGAGGCCTAAAAATGAAATCACCACTCAACTTTCTTTCGCTCATAATGTGGATTGAACCAATGGCTTTGTTTTTCACAGTTATGAAATCTGAAAAAAAAAAGTGGCAGAAACTTTTTAATTTCTGCAGAACAGATAATCCCTTTCTGCTTCTACGCAATCACTGGCAGTACGAGACCAGCGTCTTTAAATTAATGTCTGACTGGAAATAACAAGGTGACATCTAATGAAAAGAATGAAGTGCAATATGGAATGTGTTAGGTTTGCTACATTTGAACAATTACACTTAAAAAACTGGAGGACGATGAAGTGATGAATCAGACCCTGGGCATTCAGAGCTCCATCCAAGAATGTTTAATTCCTACAACAATGCTGGAATCAGATTTCTGGCATCATTCTTAACTGTACAAGACTTACTCATATGGTGCTGCACTATTTACTGAAGTCGTCATGGAAACCGTGCACGTATTTCACTTGAAACTGAATACAGAAAGAACTAGGAAGCTGTCTTATCTCTCAACTTAATCTTTAGAAATGGGGAGGATTAAATTTGCCTGGGTCATGAAGAGTTGTCTCAAAAGTACCCTTTTTTATATATTCTTATAGTTTTGCTTGAAACCCAAGTCACCTTAGTACTGTTATACCACACATGCAGAAGCAAAACCTCCAATTTAATGAAGTATATCAAAAAAAGCATAAAAGAATGATAAAAGTGAGCAGGTGGCACACTGTGTACACTTGTCATATGTCTGGCTGAAGTGCAAAATTCTAATTGCAGCAGCTATCACTTCTAACCATATAGAACCAGTCAACATTTGGAGACTGAATGATGATGTGTAGAGCTTCTTCCTTACCACAGAGTGTGACAGACATATGGAGTTTATTAACAACACAGATTAAGCATCTGAGAACTGAAGGAGCAATGCTGGATATTGTTGACCTTAATTGCCTTCATTTTTAGTCTCTTTTTGATAAGAATTGTACAGAATAAAAACATCTAAAACATACTAGTCAGTTAAGGGGTGTGTACAATAATTTCTAAAACCTGAACCATGTTGTAATTTAGAGGGTCTGAGTCTTGCTTCAGTCTTGCTAATATCACCCTATCAGTTATTTTTGGAAAATCTGCATGCATAATTTAGGGTGAAATCTGAACAAATATGAAATACATTATCTTTCTTTGATTCAAGCTTTCCATTCCTCCTTTAACGGCTGCTACTTGTTGACTTTCCACTAGAAACCAAACCACATTCTAAAACTTTTTCGTATTTGTTTGATATAGACTTCACCATAATTTCTGGTCTGTATCCCAACACAAAGAGCTCAAGCAATCAAATGCAAACAACAAGTGCAGGTGTTATCAACAGACCGCCTTTATAGCGTCAGTTAATCCAGCTGTTGGGTCTCTAAAAAAAAAAACTCCTGTGAAAAGTATGCCAACTATGGCATTACACTCTAATGTACAGATGTTCCTTTTTTCTTTTTTAGAACTTTACTTGAAACACTTCATTTATCTATACAGTATGTGGTCCACGTTGTTTTTTTCATGAGATTGTCTAAACTAGGTTTCAATGAGCAGGAGTGGTTTTTCAGATTACCGTGCTTGAAAAGCCTTTTGTTCAATCGCTTGTTCTGCACTCTTGACCTTTCCTATTTCACAATTTGGCAAAACCTCCTATGAATGCAAACTCCTATTGACTATAAAAACATATGCCATTTGATTCCCTTGGTGAAGTTACTTCAAAACATTGGATTTATGTCACATCTTTGATAACAATCCACCCTATTGTGCTGTACAGCAAATGCAAAATAATTCAGTAACTTGAAACAAACTACACACAAGTCATTCATTCACCTTACCTAAACCAATTTCAGACAGGTTTGAGTGGTGAGGTGCTGGTTCAATGACTTGCTTTTCACTATTAATCAAAATTGTTTTCGGTGTATGAGTTTCTCCATTCTTTATCTAACCTCTGAATGGGATTCTCAAGAACCACGTGATTCAGAGTATCTTCTGAGTTGCCCCGATGTAATCAGAAAATATATATACCTTCCTTTCAATGCCAAAAGGCTTGTAAAGTAACATTATAATATTAAACTTATTTAAATTCAGTTACCTGGAAATTTAGATTAGATTGTGCCATTTAGAAAATCATGATGCCAGGGACAGTTAGGAACGATTAGTATTTTAACCAGAAAAACAAGTGAATACTGAAGTACATCTTGCACTTAAGGGAGATTGTAAAGCAGTGAAGGTTTTCAAAGGATTTTTAATCATCCTCTAGAGTCTGATTACCAAATTTAGTCTAGTTGGTGAAGTCTAAAGTGCCGGTTCACTAAAAGACAGGTACAGTGGTCCTAGAATAGTGATTAGTTTTAATAGTCTGGTACAGGTAGGTCACCAATTTAGAGTATCATTCTAAGGCTTTTAAAATAGGTAAATTAGACAACTGGTCTCGAAAACATCTGTGCGCAACACTTCCAGCACGGTAAACAGGAGGAAATGACAGGCCCACACCATGTGATCATCGTATTTGTTAAACAATGCTTCTGGCAAGGAATCTGTGCAGTAGGAAAGGCAGCTTCTCAAATTCCATTCGTCTGAAAAGATTTTCCATTTTTCATGGCAGGCACTTTCCATTGCATTTTTAGGGAGTAATGGAAAACTGACCCTGATGCCGATGACAGTAAAAAGCCCACGACACCTGTGACATTTTCCAGTACTTTTAATGTCAGCTAGCAGATGTAGCCTATTCATTTGTCTCTAGTACAGCCTGCCTGGCTGCGTGTGTTTTACGGGAATCGTAGTGAAAGCATTTTTCATAAGAGTATAATTAAATGCTCAGTTGCCAAGTATGAACACAGCGCAAATACAGTGGTGCTACCGGAGAATCATTAAAGCCTGGCTATGTTGAAGCCCAGACGTTGTCAAGGTTTGAAAGCTCTGAGACCCGTGTGTTTGAAAACTTTTACAATTCTGGGACATTTCTATTCCAGCTGAACGCACACACTTAACCTCTGGTGCTGTATCTTAAGTTCTTAAGAACATAAGAAAAAGTTTGCGAGCCAAAGGAAGCCATTAGTTCCTTGATAACTTGTTAGTAGCTTAAAGATCTCACAATCTTGTGCAGCCATTTCTTGAAAAAACCCAGCAATGTCATGAGTAGGGTAATCTCCAGAACAACGGTATCTGTTAACAAATGCAGTGTTAAAATAAAACATTTTTCTATCGTGTGTAGATAAATTCCAGCCTTCATTTTTTCTGTGTTCAGGTTTCTCAGCATACAATTAGAACCTACATATACTCTGTTCATTTACTGCCAATGTCTTGTAGAGGTCCCATTTTACTACAGTGAGTGAAAAAAAGCAAAAAAAAAATATTTAGCTAGTCATTTAGCCAAGTGTTTCCCAGAAATTACCAGTCACGGAAACAAAAAAGAAAGCTCTGATTTTTTATTGAAGGCTGATGGGCCCTAGTGCAAAAGCCATTTGGACCAGGATATACTTCAACAAACATGTAAAGATTTCAGCCATTTTAAAAACCTTTGGCTCCAACTCAGCCATTACCAGTAAGATGTAAAATGAGGCAAAATGGAAAAGCTCCATTAAGTTGCAACTTCTATGTTTATATTCAACCTACTATACGTTACTCTTTGAACCCTGTGTCTATTAAAGTCTTACACAGATGCAGCTCTGTAAATCCCATTTTGACTCCATATGCTCTCTAGCTTTACCTAAATTAATAAAGCAGACAATAGGAAAAAAAAATGCTAAAAATAACTAAATAAAGAAAAGGATAAAGATTTTTGCTGACTGTTTTGATAAAACGTCTTTTTGAGTGGAAAAGGAAAAGTATTTACAAGGTGATTTACTGTTCTTGTAATGTAACCAGTTAAAGTTTATGGGCCGGGTACAGTGGAAATTGGATTAAGTAACAGTTTTAAAGGTAAATCTATCATTTTGGAAAACCGGTATTCATTTTCTTTTCAGGAAAACATAATTGAAAAGGATTTGGCTTGTAGGAAAGATAAATATTTGCAATGACTGTTTTGCAGATAGTAGATAAAACAGAAATGAAAGTCTGCAATATCCGATATGCCACTGTATGGTTTGTAACTTTACTCATTTATATTTTATAAATTATAAAATAAGAAGACAGAGGATGACCATTTATGACTTCCAGATGATGTGGGCAGGAGTATGAGATGGAACATTTTCATAGTATGGCAGGAAAGGTATCTTGGATGAAACTGTAGTGTGATACTGTATATCTGCAAAACGTTCAACCTGAAAAAACAATGTGTTTCCAACAACGTTCAGACGGAACAGGCACGTAGAAGAGGCCTTTGGGTCCATCTTGCTCATTGCTAATGGAAACACCCAGCCTTTTCTTGAAATGATCCTGGTGAATGCGTTTCAACAGCATAGCTGGGCAGCTTGATCATGACACCCTTTAGGTATACAAGTACCACCTGTCCTCAATCCCAAATACACTTTGTGTATCCAAGCAAAATTGACTCACAAAAGCAGAGGATAATGTCCTTCATATTTCAAACAATCTCTCTTCTTGGCAGGATGGACACTCACACTCAAAGTTGTCTGTTAATCTGCCTTTACTGACATAAGGCTTTTGAATACACTGATATAGCTGCCTAGGGTTTGTCACCACCTCACTTTCCTGTTCCTTGTCTCCGCTGTCTCAGGACTCACTCACTCACTACAGTCCCCAACTGTGGGTTTGTACATGACAGTGAGACTGTAGTGTACAAACCCACTACAGTCACTGATTCCCCAACTCACTACACAACCGTTGTGCAAACTCTCACCACTGTCACCACCGCAGGATGCAGAGGGACCTCCTAGTAATTGTGGAGCGCCGAAATGTAAGCTCGAGTTCTGGGCTGTTAACCTGTTTCCTAATTTCTACACCTGGTCCTTCTGTTCTTTTCTACTTAAGAATTTACTCCCGCCAACATGCTTGGCTTCAATAAAGTGGGTACAAGGAGAACCTCCTGCCTAAATTTGCCATTCCAAACAGTTTGTAATTTCATGCCTGGGGAACAGAACAGTACATGTTGTACATGCTAGAGAGTCAAGAAACGTTACCAGGAATAAAGGCTTCTATACAAAATTAAGGCATGCTAAGAGTATGGTATAATATGGCAACATTTTAAAAAAACAAACAGGGTTAATGCACAACATGATCCTTTCCATGGCTGCTTGGACAGGCGACCTAAATAATGAGAATATTTTTTCACTTAACACCTCATTAGACCTAGAGCTCTTGCCAATTTCTTTCTTGAAATAAACACTAGCTAACCTCATCAAATAAATAAGAAAAACACTGTAAACACAGAACCATTTCATAAACAGAGAATCCAGGAAAGAAAATTAAGGGAAGTTCAGAGCAGGTCTCTTCTCTTTGCTGTACAACACTACCCTGTTTAGATATTTACAGTTCCTGATATGACAATGCCACTGACCATCCTTCAAAATAATTTTTCCAATGAAAAAGATTTTTATGTGACTATATGGCCTGGCAGATGATATAACCTCCCAAGAAAAGCATAGTAATTATTCAGCAAACACTTGCTTGGAAAGCACAAGCACTGTGTATAGAAGGCAGTGAAGATCATGATAAAAAAGCTACAACAGTGACATGGCAACAGATATCTGCAGTTAACACTGCAAATGTACTCAACCTGGAAAAGAAGTGAGGAGCTTGAGAAAGGACAGAGGGAGCAGATGAAGTTCAGAAAAGGGACCTGGCTCTTTGCACACTAATAAAAACAAACTTTACATCTTTGCACAGCTATGGAGCCCTCAGACAAGCGGTGCTTGTGGCAGACCTAAAAGTATCTGGAGGAGGTGTCTTATAGTGGAGATGAAAGAGATGGCATAACATTGGAATAAAACACTCACAAGGCATTGAAAAGAGAGACTAAGCACCTTTCATGCCCTTAGTGGAAGTCAGTACAATAACTGAGTTAGTAAGTAGAATAGCCTACATGGATATTTAGGGGTCACCGGCTTAAAATATAGGTTGTCAAGGTTTATATGTAGGTCACATTTTTAATTAACTATGAGCTGCCAAGCTGCATGTTTATTGTCTGAGCTCATTCAGGCACCAGCCTATTAATCGGTTATATAAACAGTGTAGCAAAGGGCATGAGGTTTGACATGGCAAATGTAGTAAATTATTTTATATAACAGTGCTTTTTGAAGTTAGACAAATGCAGTGCATGTTATTCTGATGTGAAAACACAGTAGAAAGTACTTTCGTATACCAGTTTTCAATAGGCTCTTTGAGCTCCTTCAAAAAACAGTTCAATTAAAATAGTAAAAGATAAACTGTTTCAAGAAGTGTAACAAGGGGTATTAAGTTTGAAATGCCAGATGTAGTAAATTATTTTATATTATAGAAGGTAGGGACTGTTTTGAAAATGTCTTCAGTACCGTATTGCCTGACTTTAAAAGGACATGCAGCTTCCCAGATGGGAAGATTTTAGATGGGGAGCAGTGTTTCATTTCTAAAAAAAAAATGAGTGCTGAGGCAGTTTCTAGATGTGATGGCATCTGTAAAAAATTCTGATTTACTTGGCATCCTGTAAGTGACTTCATTTTCCAAAAAAATATGTTCCCCAGACCTGGAAATAAACACGAAACATGACAACACTTGAGATTCCCAACGGCAGTACAGTATATCATATGTGTAATGACGAAATGAGATATTCGACTGCTCTTTAAAGGGAGGTTTCTTTGATATATTCTCTTTTGAACCTCCGGATTTTACGGTTTGCTGGGGCACATGCTGCATCTTGGTTGCTGTGGAAACACCACATGAACTTCATTAAACTGAGAATGATATGTAGAGGCCAGCTCTGACCCCCAACAACCATATATAGAGAGCTTTCCCTTACAGGTTAGTGGAAAAGGAGCACTCCATAATCTGGAACCAGTCAATCTCATATAGTGTAACTCTCATATCTGTGTCTGCTTTGTATAACCGAGCAGCATATGACAAACCATGGTCCTGGGTTTAATGATTATTTATCTGATGTGCGATGCCCAGCAGAGTTTCGGAAAACACACTGGGTAAGAGATGGCCTTATAAGGGTGTTCCGCTCATTGGATTTTGCAATGCACTGTGCCTTCCAAGCAAGCACAGTGAACAAATAAAATCATCTTCTTTTTCAAGGTGTTTATTTTTGACATCCGCACCTGAGACTCGCAAGATATAGATAGCTTCTCTATGTGTGACCGCTGCTGCACTTGTTTGGCTGCAAGGTGTAGGTTTGCATGCTAAAAGACAAAATGACCCAGAGAGCGGAGATTCTCCCAGGAAGGTTGTGTGTTGTCTTTCCCAGCCGGTAACACGACCGCCCAACCAGAGCGACGTCTTACACGGGGACAGAGAGAGGAGCCGACAGGTAGAAAACGAAATCATGTGGTGGGAAAAACAGATTAGATTTTTTTTTTTTTTGTGGTGGCCCAAAAAACAAATCTGCCCTTCTTAACGTGCAGTTCCTGGGAAGCCAGAAGATGCGCGAGCTAGTCTGATCGGCAGCCTGGCCGGGCCGCGCCAGCGAGCGGAGCCCCTGGGCTCCTCTTTCGCGAAAGAATGCGAGACCTGGTCCAAACAGCTTGACGTCAGGAACGGACCCGCGTGGCCGAGCGAGATCTTAAACTCCTGCATCCCCGGACTTTGCTGGGGTTGTATTTCATGAGCCTGCTTGCCAAGCGCTCTCTCATATATTCCTGAACCACCAGGGAACATCCCCACCAAGTTTCACTGCCGGCACACAGAAAAAACCTGTATTTTTTGTGACTTTCCCTCCACGATCATTTATATATTTATGAGTTTTACTCCACTGGACTGTGTTTTTCATTCCAAATTTATTTTAAAAATCCTTATTCCAAATACAACTCCCCCCCCCCGATCTGTTCTTTCGTTTAAATTGCCTATTAATAATTCCATGGCAACAGAAGCTCTGTGGCTGATGTCACTATAGGAACAAGGTGCTGCTAGTAAGGTCTTTAGCCGCAGTCAACTTTAATGAATACTTCCCGGCCCATCCAGACTCAAATTTCCAGGACTGAGTTTGTACATAGTAAATTACAGGGAAAAGGAATGAACGGCTCCTTGTCATCAAGCTGAAAATTAACCAGGGGAGCATTAACACCTCGGACATTTCATTATTTTTTTCACACCAAGGGAAGCTTCAATTTAGGAATATGCAAACAGCGACACACTGTATTCAACAAAGAATTCACACAAGGTGAAGAAATATTCTTAGCAGAATCATTGCTGAGAGTTTCCATCGCCTAGATTTCATTAAACTATGCTTGTGAAAGTGGCATTATTTTTGTGCTTAAAAATGTAGTTTAAAAGTTGGATTATTTACAGACATGTAAATCCTAGCTTAAAAGTTGAATTATATATATATATTGTGTGAGTATTTACATAGTTTAAGAGATCCATTGTTCAGTCATGTCACATACTGTACTTTCAGAAGCACATAATCAAATTAAATACAAATAAAGGATGACAAGCATTTTAAATGTATAATTGTGTACTGAATGCACTATTAACTTCTGACTGAGGCAAAAATGTAATCGTTTAGACACTTGCATGTGTACCGTTTGCAATATGCACTCCAAAAGGGAGAGTAACTGGCTTTGATAGAATCTGCAATTCCACTAAAAACAGAAGTGAAACATTTTTTTTCCCCCTCAGTCTCTGGGGGAAAACGTTTAGACTGCTTCTTCCCGTCGTAAATAAAACACCTCCTAACGTTACTAAACTCAAATTCAGCCACTGAGAAAGTTAATGACACTTCCACCTGTATTCTTTTCTTATTCCTTTGACAGCTTTCACAGATCCCAGCAATTGGAGCTCAGAGATTTTTCCTTCATGCAGAAGAAAACACTTCCCCCCTCTATTGTGAAAAAAAGTTATTGCCTATTACAATAGGTATATACAAATACAGTATATAAATAACCAACTTTTCATATTACAATGGCAGAAAAAGAGATATTTATGTAAGAAACAATAAACAACTCATAATTCCTGCTTGTGAGGGTGCAATGTCATAAATGACTTCTTATTTTTTTAATTGATGCATTTGAAGCTCCTGTCCTGCTCTCACAAATATTTGGACTATTCCTTGGAAGCTGTGTTTTTATACCATGAATGAAATCAATTATTTCCAGACCATAAGAACAGAATAAACTCGGCTTTGTCCTCTTCGTGCATTTTGAAAGCAAACAGTGAAAAGTAAGCCATTTAATGAAGTCAGCTTTCCTTGACTCTACTCCAATGTCTGTGATTCATAAGAAACAGCTCTGGACATTTTGCCAAGTGCCATAACACCTGTTTGACAGAAAGGCAGGTCTAGACAGGTAGGTCAAACTACTTCATACAGCTGTATTTTGAACCGAAAAGACTCTTAACTCAACTGACATGACTTTTTAAATTCAAGTTAACAGTACAGTCATTCAGACATAGAATGAACACTAGCTGTGGTTTTGAAAAAAGCTCTAAGCTGCAATGGCTTTTTGACACATGGGCATGCAAATATTTTCTTAGTTAAGGGGTTAAGTGTCTACCAGATGATGGAGAATAAGGGAAGAGTTTTAAATGGAAACCTCTGTCAGATGGGGGTGGCTAGAGAAAGATTAAAAACGTCTGCCATACACGGAGTTATTCAGGAAAAAAAAGACCAGCTTGCTTTCTCCACTTTATTTATTTAGAAAAACTATGATATCTATGACCTTAGTGGAATCAAATGAGTATTTTACTAATGAGAGGATATAACTCAGCCCAATGGGGCACTTTATTCTTGAGACCCTCAAGATGCAAGTTTAATGAGGACGTTTCACTTCAGGAGAAAAGTATACTCTGCAAAAGTCCTCGCAGCCTGAGCTCGATCACTCCTCCACCCCTTTGAATTTGTCAGGTCAAATTGAATGAAGAACAAAGTGACAAAGCTGTCGTGTACAGAAATGCACCACATACAGAGATACAGAGATGCGAGGCATCTAAAAATAACAATTTATTAAACAAGAGAACGCCGTGTCACGGCAAGCATGATAGGCCGTCTCCATTACGGACACTCTTCACCATGGCAACCAGTGGAAAAATAAATCGAATACATGGGCCTAATAATAGAGCAACCACCGGAAATCTCACCACATGTACAAAAAATAAAAATAAAAACACTGATTAACAGCGCATTCAAATAACAATTTTTCAATTGAGACTTGAAGGAACCCAGTGTTGTGGCCTGCTTCACTAGCAGGCTTCATCTCCAGCTGGGTTCAGACGGTTTGTTTTTTTCAGAGAGTGAAAAATCCATGTATCTTAAAGAACATACCAGGATGTGGAATAAGAAGCTCCTGATGTTATAATTAACTTTCACCTTGAAGAGTTTGTGTTTATTAAAAAAAGCTTTTTCAGTATCAATGTGATGAGTCTCAATAAAGCAACATGACAGTTTCTGAACCTGTGCAGTGCGTTAAACAATGGCGGTGTGAGAGAGCAGTCTCACAGCTGCATTTTGAACAAGTGGAAGCAGCCTGATTTTAGTAGAAGGAAATCAAGAGGCTAGAAGCCAGAGGCAGTCATATACGGCATTAACAAATTGGAGGAATGTATAACTATGTGACTCACAAGTAATACATTGTCCAAAAAAAAGAAGAAGAAGCCTCAGTTCTATTTTTTTTAATAATAAATTAAGTAATAGGGCAGTACAGTGAGGCAGACTCAGAGCTTGCCCTCGATCGCACATAAGGCTATAGAAGACGACTGGGTGTGCTGCGTTGCAGAGCTCAGTAGTTTCAGACACATCTGGAGATCAACAGCTTGCAGATTGAGAGGGGGCCAGAGGTGAAGAGGCAGCTGGCAAGTTGTGAGTAGGCAGGGTTGCCTGGATGTTTTGTTTCTACAAGCCTCGAAAAGGATCCTGTAATCCCTTATTTCCAAGCCATTATTTTCCGTTTTTTTGGATTTCAATGAATAAAAAAAAAAACATTGAAAGAGATCATGTGAATGATCATGCCTTGTGAATGCGGCCTTTGTTTCAGAACAAGGTATCTGTGTATGTGAGAGAATGCATTGTATTCCAAAACTCTCAACAACCCATGTGTCACAGTTTAGACTCAATCCTGACACAACAAGCAAAAAAAACAGACAGGTCCATGGCATGTTTTATGCATTTTGTTATGGAACCCTTACATGTATAGTATACAACCCTGAGGGATAATTAAATACACAAGCAAATTACTGGACATCAAAACACTGTGGTTTATTCTACACCCCATTTCATTGTGCCTGTAGAACAGAGAAGAATTGACATAACAATAGATAAGAGAACGGCCATCAACATAACCTACAGGGTTTTCATAGAATATGACAGCCAACTGTGAAACAGAATTAATATTGATAACAATGCCTGGAATTATCAGTGATTGTATCCTTGCCTATAGCGATAATGGACTTTTGGGCCAATAATTGTGAAAAAAGGAAGTTTGCCAACATTTTGAGTAGTACAAATTGAAACATCATGATCCAGACTCCCTTAGGTAGACAAGATATTGTTCCCATTTGTTCAAACAACAACTGCTGCAGAAACTAATATTTTTCAGTGCTTAAGTCAGCATGAAGTGATTTCATGTTGTGTCTGCAGGAAGTGCCAAAGGAGGATGAAGTAACGTTTATATTATTGTGTACATAGATAAGACACAGCATTGCGTAATGCCAAAGTAATGGAGTCCTTCAGGCAAGCTGACATCACTGTTTCTAGAAAATGTTATGGATACTGAGCTCAGGAATTTCAATCTGATGCTCCAATAATCCACCCCAAACCCACTGAAATGTCTGCAGCATGTCTGTGACTCCTTTGACATGTTTATTTGTTAAACAACAGACTCATTAACTAGGTACACTGCGTACACGTATTTTTCGAGAAAACAATGTCTGACTAATACTTTCTTCGAAATCTGCAGTTACTTAAAATGTATGAAAACCCTAGCATCAAAGCCATCAAGAAAACGGCGGTGTCAGGTTCATGTTAAATAGATTCGGGTTCTATTATTATTCAAGTTCGATTAGTTCTGTGTTTAATGTTCGCAGCCTGAGCTTCTATTGTTCGTACAGTAGTGGCAAGAGCTCTCTAGTAATGCTAATGGCAGCAATGGAACCAAATCCAGATAATTTCAGCAGATTTCAGT
The DNA here is from genome assembly GCF_040954835.1 of Lepisosteus oculatus. NCBI lineage: Eukaryota > Metazoa > Chordata > Actinopteri > Semionotiformes > Lepisosteidae > Lepisosteus > Lepisosteus oculatus. The sequence continues at coordinate 11,234,537 of NC_090718.1, forward strand.
GCTTTTCTAAATTTGTGTTTTAATCAGATTTGCTCTGTAATTCTCCTTGAAACTTTTCAGTGGCATTATAATGATTTCAAAGCAACAGGCAGATAAAGACCTGTCCATTGTCATTGTTTAAAACAAAGTTAATTATTATTTATTAGAACTACTCTGCTTGTATCCCAAGTAAGTTAGAGTTAAACTATTCAGCTTGAAATCACTGTGGCATACAGTTTTTTGAACTGGGCTTTGGCTGAAATATTCACTCACTCACTGGCGGCTCCTTGCAGTTGAGGATGTTGTCTTTCTGTAAATCTGAAGGTAACTGACAATACGGGATGCTTGCACAGGATGTCGATGTCGGGTGATATCAGGTCATGTACTGTGCGGTTTGGTCATGGTGAGGTCTCTCCGACGGTCCCGTTTGCTTCCTTGTTCTGGCACCTGGGAAACTCCCCAGATGTTCTTCCTCCATCTCCTTTGGTCAAGGGTCACCACCTCATGGGAGTTGATTTTGGTGTGAAAGTTCTTCAAGTTTGCTTTGAAGCACTGCTTCAGGCCTCCGCTGGTGCACTTGCCTTGGCTAAGCCAGGCAAAGAGAACCTTATTGTGTAAGACAGTTGACAACACAGCCAACCCAACGGAGCTGATGATCATTGTCTCAATGCTGGCAGTGCCTCCTTTGCAGAGAATCCTGTCTTTGGTGCATCTGTGCTTCCTTCTTGATATGGAAAACCTTCTGCTGACAGGGTTGGTGATATGACTTCAGGTTTTTCAAAGGTCTTGATGCTTTAAGTTGTCAGCGTTTCAGCACAGTAAAGTAGAAGTGTGGTAGACCCCCATCACTTTTGTTCTGGTGATCCTCAAAAACCCACTTCCTCTAGTCTGATACAGAAAATTCACATGAGCCAGCGCAGTGCCAGCACTGAAGGAGATCTACTATACTGTACTTTATCCTCACCTTCACCCTGTGAATGCCAAGCTTGCATGACTTGTTCCCCAGGTTTCGCAGTGAGGATGAGGGGGTAGACTTTGGAACCTGGCTGAAATATCTGGCCGGAAGCACTCTAACAATTGGTGACACTTTACACGTGTATTATATTTTGAAACACTGGCAGAAATTACTTACAGAATTTTCATTAGATTTTTCATTATAACAGATTAAATTGAGCTCATTTTTCAATATGGCATTAAGTGAAATAGAGCTGATTATAGCCATTTAGGAGCCTCCAGTTTAATTCTGGATTACTGTAGAATGTTAGAAAGTGGTTAAATTAGCATCTGATTCTTATTAACCAAAAAAAGAGCTGGAAACTGGTGGGTTTACACAATGGTCCTGTAGATCCTGTTGAAAAAGAGTAGATATTTGCTCTCGCTCAACAAAAAACAGTGGCAACCTCATCTCCAAATTAAGCTCATTTTTGGAACATCTTCAAACCACTTTTTTCCAGTGATTTATTTAACACAGATGACACACCTATACAACAACCAGACCCCTGACAGATTGCATTAAAAGCAAATGAAAGGTGAGCTCTGCATTTGTGGCATTCCACTAATATAAACCTAAATGAAGTAAAGCTTTTTATGATAATTTTGTTTCTGGAACTATTCGCTTTTTCCACTATGGATGTCTGTTGATACATTATGCTCATTTAGACTGTACATTTCAATCAGTGATATTTAATTGCAGTTGGCATGTGTTACAAAGACAGCGATGCACATTATAAAGGCAACTCAAGGCTTCTAGGGGGATAAATACAGTACCTATAGCAAGTGTTTCAAAATGAAGTTTGAAAGGCATTGCTGGACTACGATCTCATGGCCGGGTTTCTGCAATGCTGCTTCACAGATAAACAGAGACATCTAGTGGGAATATTTCAGATGAATAACAACTATCCCCATATTTCATAGCTAAAACCCTGAGTCAAATATTGAAATGACATTATTATTTATTCTACTTAATCACTCTAAAATTTGCCTACTTATATTTATGGACAAACACCTGATAGATATGAGCACAGTTCATGGCATTCACTCAGGTTATTGACAGTCTGCATTACCCCTAAAGGTACTACAAACAACAGAACAATTATGCCTTTATAATAACTTATTTAAAGTTTACATTCCTTTTCACGTCAAGGCAGGTACAGCAGACATGTGGCTGTCATTTAATTACTTGACTGTCAGAATGACACGTGATTCTCCTGTTCAAAGTAGCCACAGAGTGCAGGCTGCCAGGCTACTTTCATTGTTTGGTCTCCACACAATCTGTGTACTGTATTAGATTTTACAGTTTCATTCTGCCTGGTGATGTGCTTTTGTCCCTCTTGCAACTTGTCATGAATTTATGTTTCATTTCGATAGCTTATTGCACATGCATGGTCATTAACGTAAATTCCATTGATGTATAGCAAATCATCTTGGATAAGGGCATCTGCTAAACACATACATATCATATAAATATAGTTCAGGTGGGTAGCTGCGTCAGCATGCGTAGGCTGCAAAGGAACAAGTAATAAGTTTATTCCATGCTGAAAAAAAGAAGAAAGAGAACACAACGTTTCGGCCGTGGAGCCTCCCACACCTGAAGAAAGCTCCACGGCCGAAATGTTGTGTTCTCTTTCTTCTTTTTTTCAGCATGGAATAAACCTATTACTTGTTCATATAAATATATATAACATATAAACATATACAGTATATATCATTGTAGTAATGTATTGCTTTCCTCTAATTCAGGTGAATTGTTCTTTGGATCCTACAAAAAATTAAATTAAATGGAAATTATGACAGCTGGACATTGCGTTCATAGAAAAACAACTTATAAACTGCATTTTTATGCATGACTCAGCCCTGGCCTTGACATATACTGCATGCATAAATAAACTAGATGTTAGCAAATAGTGTTGGAAAAAAAGACATCTGATTATTCTGAAACAAAATAGAACATTGGCTGACATTCTGTGTGGACTGGATCAGGCATACTAGTTTAATGAACTGCAATATTAACATAATGGACTGTACCCAGTTTAAGTCAAAGGTAATTTACCCAAAGAAGAGCATACATCTTTGTAGGAGATGTTACTGTAGCTCATACTAAATAAGAAATGCAGAGATATTTATTTACCTGTGTCCATCAAGAGGAATAAAAAGAAAACACCCTGTTGGTCTTCCATGATTTTAGAATATAATGTGTGTTTGTGGGATAAAATGAAATCTGTAAATCTTTCCTCAACAAACTGTAAACTGCCATATTATTCTGGGTTAGCTAAGGTCCAGACCTACATCCATATCCTCTGTAACACATGAAACTGGGTTAGAAAGGGGAAACTATGTGCTCCACAACATGTGACGTACTGAATAATGCATAGAGCTTACCCTGATCAGGCTTACTTACCAGGTTTTAAGAATGCACTATAATGTCCTGATTTTTCTTTATGTTGTAGATGTAGAGTATAATGTAGGGTAGAATTTCTCTGACAATTAAGCAATACATTTTTACAACTTCTACAAGAATCGAGATGAGCCTGAATTCAAAAATACTTCCCATTAATTAAGCTCTCTATAATTGAATAATAAATAACACCAGGACAAGGCTGATACTAAATTGTTCCAAAGTATAATAAATATTCTAGTGTTCTGGTACAATATTTTCCATATGCCCTGGAAAGCAACAGTTGCTTCGGCACTTGAAATTGACAAATTGAGTACAAGCCAGAGCAACAAAAACAAAACACAACAAAGCAAAAAAAAAACTGTTAGCAAACCCCCACAAAGAAAATTCGAAATAAAAAAGAAATGACATACGTGCTTGACAGACACACAGTCTCGGGATTTCCCTCCTTGCATTCATGATCTGTTGGCTTGAAATGATTAGCCTGATCACTAACAAATGCCATTTTTCATCTGGAGAAACGTCTAATTCCTAGCCATGATTTTCTGTACCCAAAATCTAAAACTGAGGCCTGAATCGAAACATCCACCCACCCCTCAGTTGTAGAGTAGAAAATGCAGCACTTGAAGAGGACCGCGTTTCATTTATTAGAGGCTTGCAGATTCTTCCTCAATGGACACCCTCGATCCAAGTTCACCACCATTGCAAACAAGTACAGATTAATTCTGCAGCTTGCAGACTCGATGCTCTGCATTCAACTGGTGGTTGATTGATTACAAAATGTACAGGACAGAGCAGGGGATGTGAAAAACCAGAAGAGTGGAGTGTGGAATTGTGCATTGAAGTGAAGATATGAAGCTAATCTGACACATAGTCAATGAGCAATTGTGGATTTTTTTAAATGGGTACAGCACCCCAGACAGACTGATGTTTTCAAACCGTGGAAACAACATGTCAGAGAATTGTGCCCATTAACCTGAAGCAATAACACTAGAGTTTGGCCTCAGATGTACATTCAAAAAAATAATATTTAATGGACATTACACATTTCTCTGGTCGTCTTCTCATTTTCAGCCGTGTTCCAGTTGGTCTTTTCTGTCTCGTTACCGAAGTCAAAATTTCTAAATCCACAGCAGACAAAGGAAGACTGATTTAGGGCGTGTGCTTTTGTATCAAGGGTAGCACTGTTCCTTGAAGATAAAAATATATTTGGGGGAAACTGGTGAAGCCATGTATGTTTTGTTTTTTTTACGTAAATACAACAAATTCGAAGAGAAGCCAGCCAGTAATGTTACCATAGTCAAGACTTGAGCTGTCTTGATTCATGAAGAAAGACTTTAATATGTCATAAATGTAGATCAGACAAACCCAGGCCTGGTGCCAACTGGGAACAAAGATGTTATTGCCTGTAAATCCTTTGTTGTGCATGAAAGACAAAGGCACTACTGTCATTCAGGTGACGTTCTCTGAAGGCCAAATACAAGTGCTCAAAGCCGTTAATTGACTGAAAAAAAAAGCCAACAGCATATTTTCCATTGAAATAGTTTGCTTTTTCTACATAACGTATATACAGTACAATAGATGTACAATAGAATTGTACATGGGCCATGAATTTGTTTGTGCAACATATAAATGAGCACATTGTGCAAGTGTCAGAGAAGGTATAAATCAAGATTCTGGCACTTCTGAAACTAAAATTCAAAAATTAGTCTAGATTTGAATACTAGATTTATGCACCCTGTAGTCCATATAAGACACCATGCTATATGAATTTGGACTTATTTTTTTTTAACTATGACACCATCATGGATAATAAGTACAATTTAATTTATCCACTCCTGTATGTAAGGCCAGACCTGAAACAACCTGTCATTGTAGAGTAGGTTAAGTGCAATTAAAAAGACAAACATTTTTAGAAAAAAAATAGTTTTTTTACATTTCTATTCAGTGGATTTTTTCTATCGCTCTGTCCATTAAGAAGCAGTGAGCAGTTAACTCTCTTAAATTGATATTCCGGGAGAGATCCTTTAACATTCTCATCTAGATTGCCTAAATCTAGCAGGTTTAAATAGTATGCAATAATAAACTAAATAAACAAATAATGTCACTTGCACATACAGACTAATTTCTTTTCGAAGGTATCGGCTATTGCTGTCCTAGAGTTTTGCTTTATTCGAGGAGTTTGCTAAAAAGGTTATGTGAGCATTTACTTTAAAACAAATGCAACTGGTTATAAAGCAGGCTTGAGATATATCAGTGTCATTTAAATTCTGCTGCCACTTATTTTGGCAAGTCTGTGACATGCAATTCGCCCTTTGTGCAGAAATCCCTGGTCTGACTTCTGTATTATTAGCAAGTAGAGCTGTCAGCATCTTAAAATAAAAGCCTAGCCAATCATTGATGAAAAATTAAACTGAACACAAGCCAAAACCTTGTGTCACTCTTGTTTCACCTGACTCTGATCTCTGAATGTGAAAAAAGGGTCATAAGCCCTCGACAGCTGTTGTCTGTCCTCGTGGCACTTTGAACTTGACAATGTCTTTTCTGAGCCGGTCTCAGATCTGCCCCAGGTACTGCAAAAAAAAATGTAACAATATTAATGATAATGATAATTTCAGGCATTTCCTGCCAGGGGGAATGACTCCACAGCTTCGGGCCTGCTTGAACATGAAAGGATGTTTGATTCCAAAGCCAGAGATTGAAGGAACTGGGGCTCCAGATAAGAGCTCTGTGAAGCCCCTTTCTCACACTTTGCCCCTCATGCCCTTCCTGCAGTGCGCGGCAACAAAGCAAATTAGGTCCACTTTTAAAAAAATACCGTTCTTGTTTTAGAAATCGCAGACCGAAGCATGACTTGAAGCTTCACAATGGTCAGTTCACTCTGAAGTATTTCTTGGTTGAAGGCCTGAGATGTTTGTAACCACCAAGCCTTGTTTTTGAGACCAGAATCCTCTCAAGACTCGGAAGTTCCAGCTGCACCTGTACATACTCTGACCTGTCCCTGAATGTGTAATGACTGCTGAATCTTACATCTTACTTTATAACTCGCAATATGCTTTATACTGAACTTTTTTTGGCCCTCTAATCCCATGAATATTTTGCGGTTAAGTAATTGTTTTGGAAGTAAGTTACCTTGGATAACTTACTTGGATAGTTGTAACGTCTGAATAAATTAATAATAATAACGGAGTGGCCTCCGAGGGAATTTTTATCAGAGCAGAACAGGAATGTCTAAAGCATAACAGTGAATCACCCCTCAAAATTTCAACACATGCTTCGGTGGACATAGAATGCAGTACTGGCTTCTCAAATGAGTCATTGGTGCAGTTTTTAATTGAAGACCAGTTTGTCAGCAGGATGCAGTGAAGTGGACAGGTTACCACGAAGGGGTGGGTGACTGTGGGGTAACGACACTCACTTTAGTCCCAGATATAAAGTGGGTCTAAAGCTCCACTCTAATTAAAGATTAAGAACCCCACACACACAGTACAAAGGATTGGTCTCCAATTGCCTGGTAAAACCTGATTTCTTTAACTTTGTCTCACATTACTCATGTCTTTCCCTCCACCCACAACGCACTGTGGAACAGGAATACGTCTTCAGAAATCCTTTATACATTCAATCCTGTTAGAAAAAATCATGCAGGGATCATATCTGTTTCGTGTGAGCCTTTATTTAATGTCGACACCCTTTATATATTAAAATGTATAAGTTCTCCACATTAACAAAGGGAAAGAAAGAATTGTCTTAAGACCACAGACAAATCTACAGTCACACTCAGGTAATAATGTGCCTGAAAAAAACAGAACTACACAGGAAAAAGTTTCAGGTCACAAGAAGACATTTTCTTGTGTAGAATTAAAAAGAAGAGAAAAAATGCCATGTTTTAGTCACACGCAGAATGAAATATATTTGAAAATATACACAGACAAACAAAGACCTTTTCAGTCCAGTTAGACATTCTCTAATGATGTGTCACTAATTAGTGACTCATTTTTAACAGGAGACAGATAAAGGTCTGAGGTGTCTATTTCATCCAGAAAATTCAGCTGCACGAACTCAGAGTTTGGAACGAAATGCTTCAACCTGTCAATGTCCCAAAAAGCCTTTTTTACAGAAAGACTTGTTAGGAAAGGCCAGTCTGACTCAATGGTTTCCCACCATTCATTACTAAGTGGCAACTAAGCTGTTCCTAGGAGTATGCCTGTTCTTTTGAAATTCCCATAAAGAGTGGGCACTGGGTGGCCTGGTGGATTAATGCGTTGCCTTTATGCAATTATCCATTTCGACTACCAAATCATACACGTGAATTAGGGACACATCAAAGGGATTCAGGGAATTCATTCTAAGCTGGCTTGTCAGGGGGCTGGCTTCCCATACGTTGGGGGAAAGCGCTCAGCTCTTTTTCCATCCTGGAATTATTCCATCCCAGGCACTCAGATCCACAGATGGACAGACAGCTATGGGCAGACACGGACAGTCACAGGCACAGAAAAAATGGGATGGCTTTAAAGTGGCTTGGTAGCCCAGTCTCGGCAAAGGTTCCAAGTTCCAAAAGTGAAGGTTGAACTTCCAAGCCATTACGACTAATCTTCTATTTCCAAATTTCGAATCGGTCATTTAAAACCAAGTCCGTGAGCACATATACAAATATTTTGGTCTTCATTTTCTTTTCTTAAACATGTGTTTTTGTTTTTAAAGCCGTTTGTAAATTTGCTGTCCGGCACTCTGCTTCGTTATACACACACACACAGAAACATTCTGACGCCGCTTAAAGAAATTAAAAATAACAAAAAGGTGTCCATCTCGCTGTTGTTCCCTTGACAGTCCACCGCCGAGTCACAAAAGAATTGTGAAGTGGGCCTGGAGACATTCCCCCCCTTTTGTCCACTAATGGCAGATTTATGACAATATGAATCATTACCTTCAGAAAAAAGATTGGTGTGACAGACACGGAGGAACTCCCCTAATCCCCTAATTAAGGCTCTGGGAGCATTAAACCCCTCAGGGGCTTAAGAAGTGCAGTGGTAAGAGTAACTGCTGTAGGTAGGTGCCATTCCCACTGCGGCCATTTCACCCGGAGCGGTAGAGCCGGAGCCGTTCCCACGTTTCGGCTGTCATTCCGAAGGCCCCCACTGCAAGGGGAAGGGGCGAGCTGAGTGCCTGCCGCCAAGGCCTCTTAACATCAAGGCGTTTGAGCAGTAGAAGAATTTCAGTTCATTAGGAAAAGACTTCTTGTGCCGAGCGCCATTCTTCAGCGCTCCAGACAAGCCATCCAGACAAGTGAGCAGAGCGAGAGGACCGGACCACGACGCTGCAATGAGTGTAGAAACATATAGAACACGTGTGTTTACTGAATTATTTCAGATATAGTTCATACTGTAATTCAGACCAGAAATGCAGCAGTGTTTTTTTTTCTCTTGATAGAGAAGAACGATGTCTATTTTATTTTTGTTTTTTCAGCACGCACGAGCCGAGGAACATTTTCAAGCAAACAAACACTGGCTGGAACGAATGCAAAGATTCCCAATGTGAGGAAACTGGTGGCGTCAAGGAATTAGGAATTTAAGCATCTGACCATCTTTTCCACTTTAAGCTGATGTTACAGTTCCATCATCTCCTTGACCAATATCCACAAATTTTTCCCTGCTTCTTTCTGCTTCCTGTACTCAAGAGATCCGTATCGCTGACTGAGAACAACTCTGCTTAGTTCCTCTCTCTAATTAAGTGTGCTGACAGGCAATGTCAGTGTTTAGTGCTGTAAGAACCACCTTCAAAGGTCACTTTGTTTCAGACACCCTGTAACAAGTGAATGCTGGTCGAAGTAGAGCCGTCTGGTGGTGAACAGACAACTGCAAACTATCATACACTGTTCATATTTAGATCATTCATTTGTGAAATTAGTTTACAGACAATTAAAACCCTGTATTCTGGCCTTTTCCACTGTTGTCTCAAGTCTCTTTTCCCACATAAATGTGTATACCCTTCCATTGAGAGCATAGCATTTTTACTATGCCTTAACAGGATACTGTATCTCTTCCATAATCCAAAAGTAGGGCTTAATACTAAAGGAGAACTGAATTTTCTTCCTTTGAATAAGAAGTGGGCCGATGTAAGACCTTATTTATTCCCTCACTGTCAAGAGAGATTTGTAAAGCGAAACAACGATGGGAAATTGATGCATTGATACATTGGGCTACAATACAAAAACCAGCAAAGCAAGGCCTAGATTATGGCCTGTCAGTTGCAATTTGTTAACCCAGTTCTTGGTGGAAAGTTTCCTCTGGGCGACAGAAAGATTCCACTGGTAGATGAAGAGGCTGGCTTGAAACATCCTTGGTTTGAAAAATGTGATTGGTAGAATACTGACTTTTAATCTTTGTTGTGTAGCTGTGCTAAAGACTGTCGTGGCTGGGCAAGAGAACTGTGTTTGTTAATGATAAGTTTTCGGATCTTTGATTTTATGAAGAACTAAGTCTTCAGCTTTATAGTTGAATTGTGTCCACGTCACTTATTGACCAGAGTTGCGAGGATACTTATTAATTTTCATATGCATGAAAACAAGCACAAATATGTACAGAAGATGAGTATAAAAGGCTCATGGTAATGTTTATGAGGACTGGACTTTTTTTTCTGAAGTCTTTTGCATGGCCAAATGCTTCCCGAAATATTTAATGCTCTTGTGTGCTTCTGACAACTGCTTTATTGTTGTAGGCAAGGATTGGCTTTCATGGTATGTATTGTGCAAAAACGTTCTTTGTGTTAAATGGACAGGTGCCAGAAGGTTTTCAATTTCTCTTGACTGCTATTAAAAAAATACAGTAAACCCATTATATAATCTGATCGGCTGGAACCACTGCTAAGGCGCCAGGTTGTACTTTATACTTTTCAATTACTGTGCAGTCTCTGGCACCAGAAATGTAAAGAGACATATTTCAAAAGCTGTTAAAAGGAAGTGATCAGATTTGGTCAATGTGATATAGCAGCAAAGAGAAATAAAATATATAATTGTCCAGTTTATTTCTTACCTAAGAAATAAATGTTTCAGTGTAGCATATATCAGTGATTGGAACTGGTAACATCAGATGCAGAAGCAACACTTAGCGACATGTTTCTAATTGTGTTTATCAAGTTTTTAAATACAGTTTTGTTCATTCTTGTCAGTCACAATTTTGCTGTAGACTACACTAAAGTACAGTAGGTCCTTAGGTGATGTGAACTGAAGATCATTTTCTCGATTTGAAGGATTTATATTTATTATCATACAGAAAACAGCAGTCAAAATATTTATCAAGATATTGCCATGCTTAAAGTCAAATTGCTTTCTGTTTCCAAAACTGCAAAATGGAAAAGTGTGTATTTTAATTCAATGCTCATACTTGGCAAAGCCTATGTGTGTGGATATAAATCTGCTGTATGTGTCTGATAACGCAGCTCCACTTTATAAAATGTAATTAATTCTCCTCTAATGGCAAATCCTCAAGAAGATTAAAAATCTGCTCTCTCTGAGAGTGATAAGCAAACAGAGAAACCTTTGAAAAATAAGACAATCACAAGATCTTTTTGTGCTGCCCTTTGTCTACTGGAGGCACATTTGCGAAGAGAAAGAAATGAACTGTCAGCCAGATTTTGTTGCTGATATTTTATTTGCTTGGTCCGGAGAAAGACATCAGCTGTGATTTATGGTCTTTGGGAGACAAACAAATGAAAGACTCTTATGTATTCATCAAGTTGTGACTTAGTGCCTTTTTCCTTTTGGGAGACATTGGAAGATCTTCTGGCAGTTCTGGAGAAAATAGTTGCTGGAGTTCCTCCCACAGTTTCTGTTATAGTATGTAGAAACCAAGTAATTTTAATAAGCCTACAGTATATTTTGTTTTTGCTGTTCATGTAGCTCTACTTTTTAATGAAAGGCTTGAGTAGAGCTTTCATTACAGGCGAAATTAACACGAAGAAACTGTCTCGCACATTGTGACAATATAACTAATAACTTATTTATAAAGAGCCTTTCCCCGGATGCTGTGCATAGTGATAAAGAAAAAGACTACGAAAGTACAACAAATAATAAAACGAAAAATGAAACACACAGGATAGAATTGAGGAATATCAGACATAAGCCATAGTAAAAAAGGGTGATTTTTTCATTTAGATATAAAGAGAGTCAAAGAATTTGTCTCTCAAAGAGTCGGAGGAAGGGCATTCCATAGAAGAGAAGCAGTGACAGAACAGGCACAGTTGCCACAAGTCCGAGAGTTAGTGTTAATGTAGGTACAGTGAGTAGGAGACCAGCCTCAGATGAATGGAACCTACGAGAGGGAGTGTAAACATGGAGGTGATTTATGATGGAGCCATACAGACTCAATTCTTTCTCACATAGATAAAAAAGAATCAATTGACCCCCCATTTTGGTGAAAGGTAAATAAAGGATGCCATCTCTGCTCCAGGAGTGTTGTATAAATGTCTGACCCTGCGCTCTGATCCCAGGCTTCTCTCCCTGTCTGTGTGTCTCACGGAGAGCAAGTTGGGGTATGCAAAAAGACAAATTCCTAATACAATAAATTGTATATAGCCAATAAAGTGATCTTATCTTATCTTATTTTTGCAGTGAGTGATATTTACAGTTAATTTTAGCCCTGCGTTTGGACAAATCTGAAGAAAAGTGTCAGCATCTGGATGGATCAACAATCACACAAACACAAAGGCTGGAATGTGCACAGACTATACTCTGTTGACAACAGGGAAATGCAGGATCAGTGAAATATCATCTTGGAAAGGGCCAAAGAGGAGAATGATTCATTAGCATCATTAACACAGATGACAGCTGGCTCAGGAAAGGATGGAGCAGTTTTGTTAGCAACATAGGCTACAAACAAGCAAGAAAGTGCCATTACGTCACCTTGTTTAGTGCAACAGAAAACAATTATGCATTTTATTGACACATTGCAGAACTGCATCATATTCCATATAATTTTACATTCGTATTTATACTGTAAATATTAAACATAACATACTACCTAGTGGAAAACCGATAATGTTTTTTCATAGCTGATGTAGATATGGTAATAGATTTAATGTTTTCCTTTACTTTATACTTCAAGACAGGATCCTCTGAATTAAATATACACCGTACCAACCAAGTTTCATCTAGTAAACTTTGCTTAACTTTGCCCTTGATTCTCTAGATATGTAGTCCTTTACTGCCCTCTACAGATGTTGTTAATAAGCCTCACTTCAGCACCAAATGGTTGTAAGAGTGGGATTTAACCTGTAATCAACACAAACTCTTTGGTTTACTTTTGATTTATTATGAAACATGCATGTATCCCTGAAGAAAGAAGTGTCATCTGCAAAAGTAAGTGGTATTGCATTGTGGGAAGGCTGAAATATCGCCTCAATAGACAAAAATAAAACAAGCATTTAGGGTAATACAACACATGCTCTGGTTGAAGGACACCAGGAAAAAATACTGATTTTTAAACACTGCAGACACAGATGCTGGAAATTAAACTGAGAAACTGTATTAGAATATTCTGCAGAACTCTTTTCCCAAGAAAACAAGTTTTCCCATCTTGGCCTTAAGGATCGGGGTTCAAATATGTCTGTGTGGGGCTGTTCTTTCCAAGACAAACGATCAGTTTACACACATATTCTAATGGAGGTGTAATGTCCCCATAAACTATTCTACAATTCAATCTTAAAATATTAAAGGCACAGCTTCACTTCAGCTTGTCCACAGTATGTGTTGTCTGCACAGATGTGCACACTTTGAAAGAATATTTATGATACAATCAACTGGTAGTGATTTGTTTCTTGGGACTCCTCAGGGTTTCTTGATTGTAAATTAGTGGCATTAAAAATCAGTTCAGTTACATTTAGTAGTTGACATTTATTTAGAGAATACCAGTAAAAATAAAGCTTAAACCAGCTAACAGTCAGAATTAAACACTGTATTAAGATCGGACTCTGGAGGGCAGTATAAACATGTACCTTTCGCTGGCTTCTGCACAATAAGGTGGGAGTTCCAACTCCTGATCCTGATCCAGCTCTTAAACATGTTGGAGGTTGTCTTGTATCCATTACATTACAGCCGATACATTCGTATAAAATTCCACACCTGTGAGTTGAAACAAAATTGCAAATGTTAGTTATGGCTTCACTTAAGTAATTGAATTTATTTGGAATGAAACCCAGCTGGTATATTGTGAGGTACAGAAAAAGAGTGCTAAAATACCTTAAAGGAAATTAAAGAAAATGGCATGAACATTTTGGGCTCTCAGACAACTAATGAAGATTTTTACATGTTGGTTTCTTAGTAATTTCAGCTTTCTTTCACTCAGTAAGGTTTTGTTTTTTTCTTCATTTCTACTTCTTTCTGCGGTTGGGTATCCCTACAATTCTGCAAGTGTTAAAGAAAGAGTGTCAAAGAGGCAGAGAGAATATTGTTCAAATGAGATGTGAAGAAGACTCTACAGCTCAAATGTTGTGCCTCCTTTCTTTTCAGGATGGAATAAACCCATTTTTACCCATTCCTTTGCACCCGTTGCATGCCGATGCAGCTCCCTACTTAAACTTCTGTCTCACACATGCAGACCTTGAGACATTTTAAAATATTTTCACGTGAAATAATTGAACATATAAGCGTTTTTTTTTTTAAGTGTAATAGGGTTAAGTGCTGATGGAAAATCAGCAAAAAGTATTTGCACATGGGATGATGTAGTTTCTGAATGCTTGTATTCTTAATTTAACAAGGCAAGGCCTCTTCCACTGCTCATTTCACCCTGTACACAAGCTGATAGGGGTCTTTGAGTCCACTTGTTGCCAAATGAAGATGGAGCAAAACTATTTGTTCAAAACATTTCATTGCAAATGAGCTTAATGTTACAGGATAGAAATCTTTTTACTCAACAAGTTTTTTTTATTGATTGATAAAATTGCAGATGTTTTCCCACAAACACAGAACTGTAGATATGTACAGTGGCTTTTTGGAAAAGTTTACAGAATACAGGATTAGGTTGTTCTTGACATTTCGGCACAGCGTGCCCTTCCAGATTTTCGAGTATTTATTTGGAAAAACACATGGCCCCCCCTTGTTCAGATGTTATAGTAAGGGGAGATGCACCAGTGAGCCCAATTACACATTGAAAATGGGTTCTGCTGGTCTGCTACTCTTGAACCAAGCAAAACAATTGTTCATTTACAGCGGGGTGTGTGCTGAAGCAAGCTGTTATGGGAGACCTGGTCAATCATGGTTTTGATACCACACCTTCTGCACATGATTTCTATTCCTTATGTTCTCCACCTTGGATTTATAACCTCTTTAATCCTGTTTCAATTCTTCCTACATCTTCCTTTGAATCACTATTCCCCTTAATCTATCATTAGTTTTGAATGCCTGTTCTTTCTCCACCAGCAATTTTTTCCATCTTTGAGGTCACCCAGGGCTTACTGTTTGCATAGATCATTTGTTTAGAGGGGATTACATTTAAATATAAAATATATATTGGAGAAAACAGCCTGGTCATTAACACAATTACCTTCCATTGTACATGTACACTCAAAGCTTGGACACTTTCATGATCCCATGCATACACAATTCTCATCTTGGGCTTCACTGTTTTTAAATTATTTCAGTACGATGTAATAAGTTTACAGATCATTTAGGTCAGATCATCCTGTCAGTAGTTTGATAAGAACTTTGGCATTCTTACGGTTTTCATAGCAGAGATCTAATTTTCTAAAACCTTTTGTGTAGCCTTTTACATATTGATAGTTAGGCTTAAGCAAACAGCCATTAAAATCTCCCAGAATTAATTTCAGGACATCAAGTGATATTTACGCAAGGTCTTAAATTAATTTCAGAGGAAGTTTTATAATTAGCATCAGGAGGAATACACACAAGAGTTACGTACACCTTCCCAAACTCCCATGGCAGGTAGGTGTTAAAGAAACAGAGGGTATTTCCAGATCTGGAAAGTTTAAGGCGTTAGATTAAAATGTTTGTGCTTTACCATGTTAAACATCTGAGTTCAATTTAAAAGACCTGCAGTCGCACAGGTGTCTTGTTCTACTACTGAGTGAGCCTGTGCTGCCATGGTCCTGTCAATACTAGTGTTCATCTACAGGTCTTAGGATATTTAATCTGTGCAGTGGTGGTGTGACAACTACATAACTGAAGCTTGTTGGTTACTGCAAAGTCTGGCCTAACCAGTATATCCCCCAAATTCCCTCATTATACAGATTACAATCTAGCAATTTTCCTCCAGGTGGCACTGTTGCCTAAGAAAACTATCCCTCAACGCGCCCTGTTGTTAACAATTCCTGTCCTCCCACTGGTCTTCAGCTCAAAACAGATTATCTAGTGGTACCACAACTCATTTTGTTCATAGAAGATGGAGTTCATAGATGGTAATTTTATTGCACAAACATGATACAGTTTTCACTGGATTAAGGACATGACAGGTCAGAGGATCACCATACAAACCAGATATCTTTGTTCCCCTTTACAGACACAGTGTTGAGGATGTCCCATTCCTCTTGTAGAGCTTCAGCTGCTGACCTCCATTCTTCCCACCTGAACATGGCTCCACCTTAGGACAGACCCACAGCCACCTCTCCTTTGTCTCTTGGAAAGGAAGGGGTTACATGACCAAGTCCTGACACTGTTCGTCAATGTAGCATTGTCTCAGAATAACGGGTCAATACAGTCCCGTTATGCCAGCAATTTTGTTGAAACCAACTGCTTGTCTTCTTTGGAGTAATGGCTGCATGATAATATAAAACTGAGAGCAGTAACCAAAAGGGCAACATGGATCCAATACTGTCCTCTCACTTAAACTTTCTCATGTCCTAGTAATTTCTTACATGAACACATCTGCTGCATGACTAATTAGAAGTACAAAGGTACTAAACTGAGTGTGTGATAAATGTTTAAAGAGGAAAAATGTCTTCTGGGTGCAGTGTTAAGATAAATCAGGTGACAGAACAGTAGGTGTCCTACTATAAACTTAAGACCCCACAGCTCACCTCCATATTTCTGAATTCTCTCATTCATATTCCCGTGGCCCTCAAATATTGTTAAAAGGCAATGGAAAAAAACGATTTTGAAACCTGTAACTCATGGATGCTTCTCAAAACGTGCGCGATTGCATCCAGGAAAAGCCAAGAAAAAAAAGTTACCTGCCCCGTCAGTCTGTACCCACGCCCACTTGAATGACATCTCTCGCAGGCCACGCCCCGCACACCTGTTCGCCGGCTTCTGCGAGAGAGAAGGGAGCTGGGTGAGTTTGTTCCGCGTTTTCTGTGGTTATTTTTTAATTTTTCGTTAGTATTTGAATTTAAATAAAATTTAACTAATGCAGTTATATAGTCTACACCTCACAGGAGAAAGGGGTAAAACACGTATTTTCGATAGGGGCTAAATTGCATTTGTAATGTCTTCTCCCCCGATTCTCTTGTTTTTAACAAGCCACTTGTTTTACACAGATAACATATTTCTTTTACACCGAAGAAAAGCTCTTTTGTAGCCGTAAAGACTATTGGCTTTTATGTGAGTTTCTTTATCTTAATCTTTATTAAACACCTCTTCTCTCAAAATTAAGCGTGCGCAAAACCGAAATTAGCCAACCTAGAACTGCACTTCTTCATTATATTCCAGAGTATGGTAGGTGATTATGTCCTTATATTCGTGATAAACATTTGACTTGCAAAGAATACTTCTCAGTTTAAATAGTATTCCAATTCTTAATCCTGCTTTTTTGTGTGTGTTTTCAGTTTAGGATCTTCGGGCAAAACATGGTTCGCATTAAATAATGGGAGTATAAACGTAAGTATAAACACTTTATTCGTTTCTTTATCCGCATCTTACTGAAAACATTTCTGTTTTATCTATCTTGGTGTTTGCTTCTAAGAAACCTTGCTTTAAATGATCGTCTAAATGTTTTCTTGTGTTTTCCAGTTGGGCGTCTTCGGGCAGGACAAGCTTGGCTCAGGTGCTGCAATTATCTATGTGAGTATAAACCCTTTTATTCTTTTACACGTATCACATTGAAGTATACTAAATACTGCAATTCCCGCAAATTATTGTTGGAAAACGTGATGCACCTTTTGAAAAGGAGACTCAGACTAGGCAGTATTAGATTAGATTTCTCCAAGGCAGATACGGTTCTGAAGCGACAAAAAAAAACTATCGGCCTCCTGTTTATTGAAAGCAATTTCTGCTAAAACTGCGATCACATTTGCTTTTTCGATGCGCAAAATACAGATTCAGAAAAAAACGTTTTGGCTTCCAAATTGCTTCACAACCATTAAGATTACAGAGCTTATAAAGATATGGATTCGTTTCTCATGCGTTAATTCAGGTCTTTCAGAAAAAGAACATGCTAACCAGAATGGAAGAAAAACAGTAGAATGTGGTAGTTCTGTCTAATCGACACATGTAGCTGTATTGATTGTATGTTGCTTAGGTACTCTACACACTTCAATACCCTGTTAAACAGGAACATGTCCCGTTACCCAGGCTAAGCGCTTTATTCCAAGCTCAGCTCATACGGATTTCTGTTGTTTTGCAGGAAATGCAACAAAGTTCCAGTCTTCATTCTGGTCGCTGCCTCGACAGATTCCTTGGAGAACCAGTAACGTGCCGTATGTTTCTGTGCTTTTCCATGTAGTTGCGTGCAACTCTTTTCGTACCCTTTTTACTTGTAAAAGCATTTAGCGTAAATGTATCCGTGCTTTGACATTTTGTAATTTAAATCCATGTTACTTTTCACTACAGATCCTGTGCATCTGTCGTATGTAATGGCATGCGTTGTTTAATGTTGCATGTTAATGTTTTTGTACTCTGCTTACTTGTAAAAAGTCTTTAGTGTTAATATAGCCTTGCTTTGACGCTTTGTAATTTAAGAGGTGTTAATTTTCATTTCGAATCTGTGCATAGCTCGTACTGGAATGCTTTGTTTTGTATGCAACTTTCGCTCAATAAATTGTTGATTGGAGTTTGATGTGTTTTGTTGTTTCTGTTCTCATGCAGAGTTCCGTACACCCTTGGTCCTGAAAAAGCCCGGTGTTGGTGAGTTTTTTGGCGGAGAGACTTTACTAACAGTTTCCGAGAAGCAATGCGAAGGGCTGTTTTTTCCTTGTTGTCACTGACCGCAAGGGGACACCCTATCGCTTTGTGACTTGGAAACTGCAGAGGCTACCCCCTTGTTAAGTCTGTCCAGATTTTCCCGCCAAAAAACTTAGTATATACCGGGGCTCTTGCAGGGCGTGGTCTCCTCCCATCAATCAAACCCAGCCCCGTCTACTCCTCTTTTTGGAGAGAGGGGCTGGGTGATTGACTGCAGCTCTAGCCAAGCCCACTCACTCCCAGCAGCAGGGGAAGGCAGGTTGGTGATGGCCGAGGTCCCTGCAGAGAGGCAGGGCTCCTGGTGTGGACTTAGAAGTCTGTTGGTTGCAAGCTGTGACTGATAGGCTGAGTCCGCCCTGGGTGCCTCCTCTCTCTCGGGCCAAAGCCACCTCCAGCCCGTCTTCCTCTCAGCTGGGAGTGAGGGGGCTTGGCTAGAGCTTCCCTCCCTTCTCCTCCCCTAGGGGCTGTACCTCGGCTCCCTCCTAGGGACCCTAACCCCCCAGAGACTATCTAAAAAGGCGGGAAAATCTGGAGCGACTTAAAAAGGGGGTAGCCCCCGCAGTTTCCAAGTCACGATGCGATAGGGTGTCCCCTTGCGGCCGTGGCGCAAAGTACAAAACAACCCATCGCATCGTTTCTCGGAAACTGATTGCTCTCTCCAGATTTTGCAGCCAAAAACTTACAGAAGTGAGACACCAGCCCAGAGCAAACCCTTCCAACACACCTTGAAAAAATAGCAGACATTTCAGAAAATGCAAAGCAACGTTTTTTTTTATTTCAGAATGCACAGCACATACAGTAGCAGCAGTCAACAGGAAACAGTTAAACAACATAACGACATTAAGAGCAAGATACAACACTGAATCGGTACATTACAGTCACTGTTCTCAAAAATAAAATTTAAGGAAAAGTACACATTGTCAACAATAACTTGCCAATGCACGACGAGTTGCTGGAGTGGAAACGAGATCGACGGAGCGCTGAGGATCAGGAGCCGCAGAACTGAAGGCAAAAGAAAAAACACCAAGTTAACAAAATACGGGCTTTGCAGAATGGATCCACTTGATGTGCTAAATAAAAGTTAAACATTTAAACATGGTGCTTGAATATATATGTATATAAATACCATGAAATGCAATGAGAAAAAAAACATTAAATGAGAAAGCAAAGATAGATCCCTGTCCCGCTACTCCAAAAAACTCCAGAACATACGTTCAGCCACATAAGAATTCAATTCCGTTGAAGAAAGCGTCTTAAGAGTTTGCTTTTTCCGTTCAACAAAAGCACAACGAAACGAAAAGCAGCAATGTAGTGAATATATGCCTGTTCCGGGTAAAAATGTGTGAAAAGCAGGCAAAATGTGTCGTCTTAACAAGTTACACAAATATTAATAGAAAAGCGGAAGGTTGGAATATAACTTACCGTTAAAAAAAAACACTTTTCATAACTGGTATCCCGTTCTTGAAATCCTTTTGGCACCTGGAGAAATAAAAAACGAACGAATTAATCAGTTTAATCTTGACAATATTTGCATCATTTCGGAACGAAAAACGTTCTTTTAGCCCCAATCCGCCAAAGGACATTACACAGCTAAGGACTTTAAAAAGTTAATATTAGAAGAACAACTACAGCCCCAGACACCTAGAGATACCATGTTTTAAAAACATACAATGAAAGTACAAAGCATGATAGTATAAGAACCTTTATACAAACTTTTCAAACTTCGAGAGCACGCTCCAACGGACAGGACACTCATTTCGGCGTCCTAAAACACAAAGAAAAGAAAAAACATAACAATTAACAACAGTAGCAACAAAATACTTTTCATCTTGCTTTCCCCAAAGTGAAATTTGATTTTTTTGCACTTAAAATCAGAAAATTCGAAATAAAACGCAAACGCACCTCGAGCCGCCCCAGCTCGTCCCGCCGCCATCTTGCCGAGCGCACCTGTGGAACAGGTGGACGGGGCGTGTCCGCTGAGGAAGGTCACTCTGGAGGCGGGCTCCGGTCCTGACGGACAGCTGCGGATTCTGTTACAAGGGCTTCAACACTGACGTTACTGGAGATCAGCAGAAACTTCAACTCACCAGATCATACATAAAGCATTTGTCGGCTAAAGGATTTTCAGAAAACCTAAAACAGTAACACTCCCCTACGAGGCTGTGCTCGACGGGAACTTCTAGCTTGCGGCCAGCTGACCGAATCAAGAGGAATGTGCTGGATAGGGACCCCTGCCGCTCCTAGTTAGGACTGCACCTCTCTTTCACTGCTAGTGCCACACCCGTCCTGCAGGTGTCTCAGTGGTATAAGGGGCTGCTTTTTAGAATTCCGTTCATTACTATTCATTCATAAAGGACTTAAACCCCCCATTTTCCCTGTTTTGGAGGGCCCCGAAAATGGAACCCCCCAAAACGGCCGGCGTGGTAGAGAACAGCCACCTACACAAACTCACCCCGACAGCACGAGAGCTACACCCGGGGCTTAGATCTCAGACTGACGGGGAGGCTCGGGGCTCGACTTTAACTCCCCAGCGTCTCTGGGAGTCGATCCAATTGTCTGGACTTTAGAAAGTGCCCGATGGGTTAGCCCACGGAGCCACCAGGCCGGCCACGCTAAAGATCGGCCATGTGACTCTCTTATTCAGTCTTAAGCCAAGTCACACTTAGGAGACGAGGCAGTTCCCCCTGTTCAGTCAGAGGGGGTAAAATGTAAAGTTTTTTTTTTTTTAAATGTCTGAAAAATTTTAAAGATAACATTTTAGAAAACTACATGAACGATTTAATTGTTCTCAATGTTTTTATGACCCGGCTGGTGTTAGGGTAGAGTATCCCTTCAGTTCCTTTATACTAATAGTTGTCACGACATGATCTGTTTATATTTCCATGGGCGTTTGACAAGGTTCCAAATCTAAGTTTTATTCCCTCAGATGAAAGATGAAAAAATCAAAAGCTATGCACGTAAATAGAATGGGAACGAGTGTATGCATAGAAAACAGAATAGTGATAAGGATGTAATAACTAGTTTTGCAATCAGTGGCTAATCACATCACTCTTAATATTATATATAAGAAGCTAATATTCAATATTCAATAAGATAAGAGAGTTACTGTAGTCAAGTGAAAAGAGTGCAGGTGGTTAGAAAACGTTTTCTATGAATATCAGACGGCTGGCACTATTTTGAATAATTAAAAAAGTCATGAGAATTCTATATACTGTTATTCACTGGGTACAAAGGTATAAACAGGGATATACACAGTGTACAGTGATGAGGAACCACTGTCAATGAGTGATGTACAGTACAGTAATCACAGGTGAGATTGACTGTCAGACAGTAGCAGTTTAATTCTTACTGTTAAAAGACGGGAATTCCGAAACTGTTTCTAACGCAAGGATCGCGCTAATTTCTAACCTTTTACTATTCACCAGCTGAATCCCTGGGGAAGAATAAAGTATTTTGAATTGAAATGAAAACAAATCTTAAATGTTCAATTAAAGTTGAATAAAGTTACTTTATCAGCGGCTCAGTTGAAAATGTGGAGTGGGACTGTACTCCAAATTACTTGCGTGGGAAGGACCATTTCCAAAGCGGAGACGGCCAACTCCAGAATCCAATCCGGGTTTTAGACGTTTCTAATTAATTAAAAGCCAGAAGCCAGGTGTGATTCATCTCGTATCAGCCGTCAATTGGTCTCCTTTAAAAAATGTTCTGGTAGGCGCATGTCGTCTTTAGCTTTATATAGGGGTTTTGCAGCCAAAGGAAAATCATGTCGGACAAAAGTCTCTTTGTATTAGGGAAGGAATAGCTCAAAAGTAATCGAGAGAAGGCATCTGAACTTCAGAGTAAGGAAGAAAGCAACTCGCTGGATTTTTGAAAATTCATTCGAGTTTTCAAAGAAACATTAATTGAAAATAAACCAACAACTTGCGTACCGCTAGCAGGGGGCGAACTACAACGTATCGTTTTTGCTACTCCTTAATCCAGCTGTTTGTGTTTGTAGACCTTGGTCAGGTATGTTCCTCGTGTTTCGGCAGGGCTCTCATTTAATGCAGTTTCTTCTCTCCAGCTCCCCAGCCTTCCTGTCCTCCACAACCGTCTGAAGGCCGAAGCGCAGCGCTCCCGTGTAGCGTGAAGCTGTGGAGATGAGCGGCGAATTCAAAGGTGAGAGAATCCGACCGGTCTCTGCTTTGCTTGCTTATCGAGACTCTTTAAACGTGAAAGCACGTCGTGTGCCTGTACTTGGGTGGGGGAATTACCCCGTGAAAATGGAGCCAAGCTTTTTTTTTTTTCTCCCCCTCTTTTTCTAAACCTTATTTCTGCCTTCAAAAAGTGGTGCTACCTTTGTATGGGCTTTGGTAAGAGGCCGAGATTTTGCACTTGAGACTGGTATTGGAACGCGAAACGCTTTCTCTCCTGTGTTCAAGCGGCAGTTGATCCCGGGGAGCAGCCGGACTCACCTCGCAGTCCCGGGTTACCCACCGTCTCTCCGGCTGTGTCCTGAAAGAAGCGCTTCCTCTCCCGGGGCTCCAGACTGCGGACCGCCTGAGCGATGTTCAGTACTGGATATTAACAGCCAGCCGGGTTATTCCTATGCGGTTTCCTCTTGTTTAGTTATTGCAATAAACTCGTGTCCTTGGATTGCTTTTGAAAGGCTGTGTGAATTTCTCCACTTTTGATTATCCTCCCGGTTATTTTTTAATATTCCCCTTGCAGGCTGTTAAGGGTGCTTCGTCTTCCTCTGGCGTAGTTACTGCGCAGACGTCTTTCCTGCAACTCGGCTGTAAAATACAGCCATTACTTGTATGTATCTAAAAAAATGAATCTCCACATTAAATTGGATAGCGTTTAATCTTGTTAATACTGCTCTTGGACAAAAGACTCTAACGCGAATTACAAAGTACTGTGTGTAGAAATGGTTCATGTGTCGTTGCCAGGAACTTGAGAGAATGCAAATATGTTGGGGTGCTTGAACTTCTTTCGTGGGGCTGAGCACATCATGGGGGAGGGGGGATGATCACAGCACTTTAGGAACCAATCAGACTGTCCTCTGAAACAGCATTACACAGTTAATCATGGGCCTATGTGGTGCTGTCACACACACACACACCCACGATCTATGGTGCAACACTTCAGCTCTGAACGCTGTTCTCCTTTTAAGTGGAGGTTTAGAGAACAGACTCAATGGAAGCAGTTGATCTTTTAAAGATCTGTATATACTGAAAAGAAGTACTCAACTCTTCAACCATTAACTATCATTCAGTAAGAGAAAAAAATAAACTTTTGATATTCAAGGAATTAACTTTTAATGTGCATGAAATCCAACTCTGGGGCCCTTCCTTAACACAAAATATACTGTTCACTACTTTTGACAAATGTAAATCAATATGTATCTCTGTCCAGTTCCCCAAAGAGATCTGTACAGTACTCCCAGCCTGCACACAACCGACTGTAACTGCTCTTACGGTGATTGTATTTCTCAATTCTCATTAGTGCTGAGAATCATTAACCATGGAAACAGGATCATTTCTCCGATCGATGCACATGAAAACAAATTTCATTATGTGACAAGGCTACTCAGAACCTAAACTGCTTATGTAACCATTGCATGTCCATTTAAATGTAGTAAATTGATATTGAACATTATTATAACCTTTATATCAGTTTATTTCTCAAAAGTGAAGGTTAACCTATTCAACATCCCTCTGCGTTACACAGACAATAACTGGCCTTTTCCAGGCTCGGTTTACATTGTCCCAGAACACCTACAGTACAGTGTGTACGTACAGAAGCATGTTTAACTGCAGATACATACACATACATATATACTGATGGAAAACAGAAACTCAACACCTCCTCCTCCACACTCTGTCCCTCCCGTCTGCGTGGAACAGGCTGAAGAGTGACTCATCTGTGAGGAGGACCTGATCCCACTGCTGACGAGTCCATCACAGCCTCGTAATATGTTGCACTAAGTATTCAATGAAAACTAAATGAAAGTATGATACTGTGAGAGTTCAGTCATCTTTTGGGTCAGTTGGTAGACAGAACTCAAGTCCAGAACACACTTTAGGCAAATTACAGTTAAAAAAAACAAGTCTTCATTTCAGAGCGAGAAAAGTAATCAGAAAAATAAAACAGATCCTTCTGGTAGGCATATTCTTCAAAAATAGCCTCTGTATGGCAGAAGCTGGTCTACTGTGATAAATTAAAACACAATAACAAAAAAAAAAAACCTGACACCAAAACACTCTAAAACAGATAATTCTCCTGGATCAAAATACACAATTCTTCTCAAAGCTAGAAAAATAAATTTCAATTTTCTCCCTCAAAAATAGATTCAATCTTTTCTTCTTACCAATATAAAATAAACTGCCTTATAATTGGGCGTTTCTTATATTCCTTTCTTTAATAATTAAACCCTGAATTCAGAGAGAAACTACAGTATGCATGCTTGTTAAGTCCATTTTATCTTTCCAATTTCTTCATTCTCTTTCAGTCTCTTCTACAGAGTACTATGAATGAAATGAGTGAAATAACCTTTATTTTCTCAAAGGCAGCTTGTCTTGCTGATCAGGAGCACATAACATACAACATATATGACAATAATACAATATTACAAAGGTGCAATACTATGATGCAAATCAACATTGCTCAGTCAGAGCTCGATCCTATATCATAAGATTAAAAACAGACAACTAGCTAGTAAAGTGTCTGAAATACCAACAATAACAATAGGAACCCTACCTCTGAACGATCTTTTAACTGCTCCACAATTGGATGCCTTTAGGTGGAAATGAAGTAAATACTTGCCTAGTCTTTATACAGGGGATCTGGTACCTCCATCTAGGGGATAGGGGAGTATAATCTAAAAACAATGAATGACAGGGGACATGTAAGATTTTATGTGCAAGATTAATAATATGTCGCCCCATTAGACATGTTCTTGAGTCCAAGGATGTGCCGGTAATCTTGCCACCAGCCCTGATCGCTTTGTTCAACTTGTTTCTGTTCTGCCAGGACAAGGCCCCGCCCCAGCTCTGAATACTAAAGCTTAAAATACCTGGAATCAAACTGACAAATAGTGTCAAACATTGTGCTGTCTACATTACAACTCCTTACGTTCCTTTGGAAATACCACCTTTGCTGCATCTTTAAATACCCTGCCTCTGTATTGGCGATCCAAGTTATTTTACAATCAATAAGAGTGCCAAGGTATTTATATTCATTTACTGTTTCACTATCTGTTCCATTCAGAGTTACAGAGTTCAGAGGAAAGGAACATTTCTTCCTGGATTCAATGATCATTTCCTTTGTTTTGTGTTTAAAAACTTATCCTGACACCAATTAGAAAAAGGATTTACTGTATCTCCTGTGTGTAATTGTATCATCACAATCACCAGTGTACAGTGTGAAAAGCAATGGGGACAGCACACAGCCTTGGGTTACCCCTGCGCTGGTGCTGATGATGAGAGACTTCCCCAGGATCGCTCATACATACTGTTCCCAATGAGTAAGAAAATTGTAAGTGTATGATGTACTCCTATATCCAGAATCTTCACTATCAACCTGTATGCCTGAATAGTGTTAATTAGTAACAAAACGTCCTGTATGTGCACATACGATGATGAGGTTTCTAAATGCTTTAATACTTGACTTAACAAGGCAAGAGACTCACTTTCCACTGCTTGTTTCACCCTGTACACAAACGGTTAAGGGACCTTGAGGACACTGTTGGCCAAATGAAGATGGAGCAGAACTTTTGTCCAAAACATTTCTTTGAAATTAAACTTAAGTTTTCAGGATGGAAATCTTGTTATTCAACAGGTTTTGTTCTTTTAGATATTGGTATCACTGCAGATGTCTTCCACAAACTCAGAACTGTAAATATTCCAGTTCCTTTTGGGAAAGTTAACAGAATACAGGACTAAGTTGTTGAGGACATTTCTGCAAAGTATTGCCTCCCAGATTTTCCAGGCCCATTGATTTTTGAGTACTTATTTGCAAAAACAGACTCCCCACTTCTTCAGATGTTACTCTTTCATGCTCCAACGCATGCATAAGTCTGGTCTTTGGCTTCACTGTTTTGAAATTCTGTCGGTACAATGGTAATAGGCAAACAGATCAGATCATCCTGTCAGTGGTTTGATAAGATCTTTATAGGCATTCTTAATATTTCAATAACAGAGATCTAATGTTCTAGAACCTTTTGTGTAGCCTTTTAAGTATTGATAATAATTAGTCTGAAGCAAACAGCCAGTTACACTCCCAGAATTAATTTCGGGGCATATTATTTAAGATCTTGAATATAACTGTAAATAATTTCAGAGGCAGTTTTATATTTAGCATCAGTAGGAATATAAGAGCTACAAACACCTGCCTAAACTCCCATGGCATGGCTAGTTGTGAAAGAAACAGATGGGGAGCTCCAGGTCTGGTGACTCTAATTTTGTCTATAACTGTCTTATACTATCTGAGGGTCTCTTGCTCATCTCTTTACCTTTTTTGCTTCCAACACAATCCCTTTATGTCCTTTTCCAAATGGGAAACCATATACTCACTGAATACAGTCAAATGTAATTTATGTGCAGCTTGGCTTCAGTAAGCACTGTACTTTCTACTCTCTGCCATCTCTGGGTTAGATTTATATGGCCTGCAGGTAGGAGCACACCTGTGTCTTGTTCCACTATTGATGTCATTGCGGCGATCTATGCTGCTGTACCTCTGTTCTGCCATCTGTGGTTAAAAGTCTCAGAGAAATCTATGACACTCCTGTTTCAGCGAGCTCAATAACAAAGACTGAGTTCAAATTATGTGTTGTTTGTACACACTGTGGCGACCACACCTCTAGATCACTGCAACACACAACGCAACACACAGCTCTTTTAGCAGCTCAATTGAACACAGTATTTGTTAAAGGTGGATTCTATTGTCAAACATGATAGTTATAAGGGCTCTGCCTAACTAATTTGTGGTCATTTTAATGCTGAGTTTTTATGAAGATGTAAAAGTTATTCATGGGTTAGAAAGTTGCCTTCTATTTAATTTGAGCAAAATGTGTATTTTTGTTATCCTACCAGGTCTATATTTTCAGGAACTTCAAACATCTACTTTCATAGAGAAGTGTATCAAGATTGTCATCTAGTTTTGTCACTGATATGATTGGCTGCTCAGCTCCTTATGTCTGGCCAATCGGAATTGAAAAGATGCCTCCTCTTATCGACCAATAGGAATTGCTCTTCAGTATACTGTATGAACAACTGATCAATAGGAAGTACATGTACTTCAGCTCCCTCCCCCAGCTGACAACAGACCTAGGCATGTGGTTTCTGAGCTGAGCCCAGTAAAATCTCCTCACCTTTTCAGTAAGGAAGCAGATCTGGAAAATAACCTTGTAGTTTGGTCTTTTATTAAGCAAGGCTAAGCCTACTTAGGACTGGTACAGAAACTAGAAATCTATTCTGTTTCTGCAATTGTTGTGTTGGGTGAGAGAGACCTGTTGGTGTCGTTTTTCCATCTTATCCCAAAAAGATTTGATCATTTGGATGATAAGTTTAAGCAAGGTCCCTAACGATTAATGGGTGTTGGTGTTAACCCCAGAATCCTGGTGAGATACCTGCCTAGACTAACAACCTGGGCCGTTTAATATTTCCCATTTATTTAATTTCTCATTTCTGTACCTATTAGAGGGTCTGTTGGTGCATCTCACCAGGTACTGCTGCATTGTTTGGCAAACACTAATCTACAGAAAAGGACTTAGTCTTGTACTTCTTTTGCACAGTGGTGAAATGACTGCAGTAGGATAAATCCTTTAAAAAAATGAAGATGAGGTCCTGTAATGTTGAGGTACAGCTCAGCTCTACAAGTATTTCTAAAGACATGTCTGCATGTGTGACAATAATGCAATCTTTGTAAAATCCCCTGCATTCTGTATTAATGCTAAATTACATAGTAACTACATGCCTGCCTCCAGCACACCTCCAAAATGCAAACTACATGAATTATTTATACAAAATATCTCAAGAAGAACGGTAATTTTGCCATGTACCAGACAGCAATTACATCTAATAAATTAAAATAGTTGTACTCAAAAAATGCACTTCAGTAACAAAACTGTGTATGCTCTAGACTAAGCAGAGACTCTCTCAACCCTGCTTTTGGGGAGTCTGAGCTCAGCAGGTTCTATAATTTATTACTAAGTGATCATTGCAGGACCTGCACTAACCAATGCAGGTTAGTAAATGTGAAATTCTGAAAGAGTCGATGGAAAAAAAACAGAAGACCCAGAAAGGTAAGGAGATCTTATCAGTGAGTGAACAAATTACATAAACAGCACAATAACTTTCAAAGGTGCTCCTAGTTTAACAGAGGGTGACTTGGAACACTGCCTCAGTCGATGTTCTTCTGGATGAGGTAGGAGATCCCGGCTCTAGTCCAGCATTTTGCAGGAAACAGATCTTCAAAGAGTTGAAGGTCACTGGGGCAGCTTATGGTGGGATTGCAGGGCTGGGTCTTTACACTGTTTGGAAATGCATGGTAAGCTACTCTGCATCTTTGAAGAAGGAAACTGCCCTGCAGCTGTGGTGGGAACAGACCAATTCCAGCCAGGAAACCCTGTCAGCTCCCAGCTTGTCACCTTGGCTGCTGAGCTTTAGCAGCGCTGATAAGCCTGTGCTACCCTGGTCCTGTCAATACTAGTGTTCATCTACAGCCTCAGGATATTTTATCTGTGCAGTATTGGTGTGACAACTGCATAACTGAAGCTCCTTGGTCAGTTCACGGTGTGATTTGTCTAAGACCTAAGCAGTAAATATCCCCAACATTCCCTCATTATACTTATTACAATATAGCAATGTTCCTCCAAATGGCACTGTTACCTAAGAAAAGCTATCCCTGAAGATACTGTTATCATCAATTACTGTCCTCCCATTGATCTTCAGATCAATATAACATTGGAGATTATCCAGTGCTACCATAACACCAGAGGACAATTCATAGAAGGTAGTAGTAGTAGTATACCAGAGAGACTTCAGTGACACCTTTATTTTATTGCAGCACCGACATGGTACAGTTGTTACAGGATCAGGGTCAAAGACATGACAGGTCAGAGGATCACCATACAAACCAGACATCTTTGTTCCCCTTTACAGACCCAGTGTTGAGGATGTCCCATTCCTCTTGTAGAGTTTTAGCTGCCGGGCTCCATTCTTCCCACCTGAACAGGGCTCTCCATTTGAGATGGTTCAATGCAAGGTGTTGTACACACTCACAAAGCCTCAGTTATGCAGAATGCTCAGTCTTGTGCTTAAGAATGTACTGCCTCCAGAGGCAGTACAAAAGAGCAGCCAGCTAACCCTGATCTAAAGCAAGTATTTAAAATATTTAAACATTAAACACACCTTGTCCACATTGCTTCGTTTTGAATGCAACACCCTCAACATCTGAACAGATCATCACTGAACAGAAGTTCTGCAAAAGCAATTTACTGCACAACTTCAACCCACCCCAATGGAATTTCCCCATGATCTGGTGCACACACACCACCTCAGCACATGGGGCACTCCCTCCTAGACAACATCGCTTACTGCATTTCCAAGCCACAGTACAGCTTGTCAGTCCCACCGATGATCAGCTGGCTCCAGTAACAGTGTTCTGGTAGAATATTCCAAGCCATTGACATCCTGCTCTTCTCACTAACCAGATCTCAATATTCCAGAGCCACAGAAATATTGTTAGTACAGCTCACAATAAATAATTCTTATGTTCCCCTCCAACTCAAAGCACAATCTTTTCCTCCCAAGCTTCATTTTTATAAGCCATTAATTACAGATGCTCAAGTAATTCCATTATAACCTTTCCCAAAAGCTCTAAAATCCTCATGTGGAATGCCCAGGTGTGTCTAGCTCAATAATACACACCTGTTTCGAAACTTCCTGCCTGCTTAGAAACCATCTTGACTCAGAGAAACAGCACAGCCTGGGCTTCAGCCAAAATGCTTTCCTGTAACAGCCTTCTAGGGACACTACAGCATTGTTTGAAGAACTTTTCCTTGAACAATATAAGAAATGTGTTCTTTCTAAACTTTTCAGTATCCTCAGTCTATTTCAGAAAAACGTTTGAGTGAAAGATAGTGAATTGATTATTTATATTTAGATATTTCTTTATACATATAGAGATTATATCTTAAATCACTTCAGAACTCAATCTGATTTTAATACCTGCATCAGAGGATGTCAATGCCTCCTATGATCGGAATGGAGTTCTCAGCTGATGTCTTACAAAAAGGAGGTCAGTGCTGCAGACCCACTATAAAAACAGGCTTTGCAAAAAGTGTCCTTCATATTTAAAATAGTAATGACTGATGAGATCGTTGTAATTTCAGTTTACAAAATAGATTGAGGCATTACTTTGAGAAACATTATTTGCCTTCCAATATTTTTTATGCCATCTATTGGCTGATGATTTTTAACTGTTTTTTTCCTATTGAACACCCTCCTTCCATTCTCAATCAGAACTGGTCCTTCTGCTCGGTAAGTAGGAGTTTAAATAAACTAGCAGGCTGACTGTTTTGAATCATCAGTAGAGTCTGAAATAACATCTTATTTGTTTGTGATTATGGTTTTGTTTTTTCCTCATGTACTCAAACAACCCCATCACCTATAAGTTTTCATTTTCATCCTTTATTTCTGTAAATCCTTTTTCCCCTGAAAATGTGGCATCATCATTGTCTTCTCCTGGCTTCCCCTACTCAGGCACAACCCATTATTAATTAACTCCTTTGTCTGCTTCCACCATTTGAAAAAAGCTGGGGACGGGAAATGGACCATGAACATCTTCCTCCAAAATGTTTATACATCCCCTCTCTTTGGGGACAGAAACTCGAGGAATGCTATAGGAGATAGTGTTTGTGTAACACCTGCAAGAGAAGCACTTACAATTAACTAACACAGGGCTTCCTGTAGTTTGCTTTAGTTTGCCAAAGCTTATTCCTTGGAAACCAGATTCGTCAGGATACTACATGTATTTGCTTAGTGATTTTGGCCACTTACTCTTTGTTTCCTGCTTCTTTGACAACAAGCAGCCCCTGTCCTGTCCAAACTGACTGTCCTGCAAAACCCCTATAGCCAACATCAGTTGGAAGACTCCATACTCTCCATCTGTTCTACTGACACTCGAGGATGAGGGACTGATATTTACCTAAGAGCACTAGGTAAGTTGTTTTGGCTTTCTCTTTGCTATCTCTAGTCCAGTTACCAGCTGTGTGAGAACCTGTTCATGTTGCCACCTATTTCTCCCATCTGACAGACCTGCTTGACAGAATGAGAGCTCATTCTCTAAACTTGCAGGTCGTCCACACTGTGTGAAATTAGTACTCTCTACCAGCCCCCTGTATGGAGGCTGGTTATTGTGGGCAGAGCTTAATCAACAGCAAAGCAGAAATTTGATCCCTTGTACATCAATATTCCAGATGTCTTGCCAGGTCAACGATCGCTCCCTTATACCTCCCCAGTGTATCCAGTTGCTCTCCTTCTTCATTTCCACTGCTCTTACCAGTTCCAGGCAGCCGGACAATCCCGAAATGCCACTTTTATACAGAAGAATCAATCGAATTTTGTTCAACATGCACCTAGTCAACCTGCTTCCCAAAACTGAGAAAATAAATGACCTTCCACATTAGGAAGTGAAATGTTTTTTAATTGTCTGAGATTTGTTGACTTAATGTAATGAATGAGTTGAGTCTGAGTGTACGAGTGACACGTTGGACACACCAGGCTGTGTGAGTCCCCGACCGGTGGTGGTGGGAGATGATGTCAGCGGCTAGAGGAGGACCTGGTCAGTAGCAGAGCAGTGCCTACGGTGAAGGAGCAGGAGGCACCGTGAATCATCTGGAGGCAGGAGGCTCCTGCAGGGGTGTCTAGGAGCAGGGAGACTGCTAGAGAGATCGAGTACAGTCATTGAGCTGCAAGGAAGTCCTTAAGGAGTAGAAGCCTTGGTTGCTGCTAGCCGGTAAAGCAAATGAGACATTAGAGCTGGTCTTTTCATGGGACCGACCAAGTGAAGGGTGTTCCACTGCTACTCCTTGGAAGGAAGTAACCAGAGGGGGAGATCTAAAGCTGAAGCCCATTGAGCTCAGGAAATCATGACTGAAGAGCTCACACCCCTTTGCCATCAGCCAGCTTTCTTTGAGGTAGTTCTTCCTCCCTACAGATTTCAGCAGCTTCCGGAGTCTCCGCCTGAATCTCTCGCAGAGTCTGTGATCCTCTGGCTCTGACACTGATCCTGCTCTGGACCTTTTCAAGAAATTTGTCATCTCACACCAGGAAGGTTCCCACTCTTCAGAAGGAATGGTGGGTTCATCTGGTTTAAACAGTGTAGCCATCATCTCTAGCTCTTTACACAAAGGGTTGTGGGAGAATGGCACAGGTTTTCCAACGATTTTGTTGAAACCAACTGCTTGTCTTCTTTTGAGTCATTTCTGCATGACAATACAAAACTGAGAGCAGTAACCAAAAGGGCAACATGGATCCAGTACTGTCCTCTCACTTAAACTTTCTCATGTCCTTGTAATTTCTTACATGAACACATCTGCTGCATGACTAATTAGAAGTACAAAGGTAGTAAACTGAGTGTGTGATAAATGTTTAGAGAAGAAAAATGTCTTCTTGGTGCAGTGTTAAGATAAATCAGGTTACAGAACAGTAGGTGTCCTGCTGTAAACATTTTACCACACAGCTCACCTCCATATTTCTAAACGCTCATTCATATTCCTGAGGCCCTCAAATACTGATGAGGATTAAATATACCTGGTGGCAATGGGGAAAAAAGGATTTTGAAACTTGTAACTAATAGGTACTTCTGAAAACGTGCTTGATTGCTTCCGCACGTTTTGGAAAAGTCAAGAAAAAAAAAGAAAGCGACCTGTAACGTCAGGCTGTGGCCACGCCCACTTGAATGACATCTCTCGCAGGCCACGCCCCGCACACCTGTTCGCCGGCTTCTGCGAGAGAGAAGGGAGCTGGGTGAGTTTGTTCCGCGTTTTCTGTGGTTAATTTTAATTTTTCGTTTGTATTTGAATGTAAATAAAATTTAACTAATGTAGTTATGTAGTCTACACCTCACAGGAGAAAGGGGTAAAACAAGTATTCTCGATAGGGGCTAAATTGTATTTTTAATGTCTTCTCCCCCGATTCTCTTGTTTTTAAGAAGCCACTTGTTTTACACAGATAACATATTTCTTTTACACCGAAGAAAAGCTCTGTTGTAGCCGTAAAGACATATGAATTGGCTTTTTTTTTGTGAGTTACTTTATCCTAATCTTTATCAAACACCTCTGTTCACAAAATTAAGCGTGTGCAATTATCCAAGTCCGAAAATAGCCAATTCAGAATTGTAGTTCTTTCATTATAATCCAGAGTATGGTAGGTGATTATGTGCTTATATTCGTGATAAACATTTCACTTGCAAAGAATACTTCTCAGTTTAAATGGTCTTTCAATTTTAAATTCTGCTTTTTTGTGTGTGTTTTCAGCTTAGTATCTACGGGCAAGACATGGTTCGCACTAAAGAAATTGGAGTATTAACGTAAGTATAAATATTTTATTTATTTCCTTACACGCATCTTATTGAAATATTTTCTGTTTTATATGTCTTGGTGTTAGCTTATAAGAAACCTTGTTTTAAATTATCTTTAACTGATCTTCTAAATGTGTTATTGTGTTTTCCAGTTGGGCGTCTTCGGGAAGGACATACTTGGCTCAGGTGCTGCAATTATCTATGTAAGTAGAAACTCTTTCATTCTTTCACACGTATCATATTGAAGTACACAATATACTGCACCTCCCGAAAATTGTTGGAAAACGTGATGCACCTTTTGAAAAGGAGACTCAGGCTAGGCAGTATTAGATTAGATTTCTCCAAGGCAGAGACGGTTCTGAAGCGACAAAAAAAAAAAACTATCGGCCTGCTGTTTATTGAAAGCAATTTCTGCTAAAACTGCGATCACATTTGCTTTTTCGATGCGCAAAATACAGATTTAGAAAAAACTGTTGTGGCTTCCAAATTGCTTCACAACCAT
This sequence comes from Lepisosteus oculatus, assembly GCF_040954835.1. Classification (NCBI taxonomy): domain Eukaryota; kingdom Metazoa; phylum Chordata; class Actinopteri; order Semionotiformes; family Lepisosteidae; genus Lepisosteus; species Lepisosteus oculatus. Next base: position 11,269,103 of record NC_090718.1, read on the forward strand.
TAAAATTAAAGAGCTTATAAAGATATGGATTCGTTTCTCATGCGTTAATTCAGGTCTTTCAGAAAAAGAACATGCTAACCAGAATGGAAGAAAAACAGTAGAATGTGGTAGTTCTGTCTAATCGACACATGTAGCTGTATTGATTGTATGTTGCTTAGGTACTCTACACACTTCAATACCCTGTTAAACAGGAACATGCCCCGTTACCCAGGCTAAGCGCTTTATTCGAAGCTCAGCTAATACGGATTTCTGTTGTTTTGCAGGAAATGCAACAAAGTTCCGGTCTTCATTCTGGTCGCTGCCTCGACAGATCCCTTGGAGAAACAGTAACGTGCCGTATGTTTCTGTGCTTTTCCATGTAGTTGCGTGCAACTCTTTTCGTACCCTTTTTACTTGTAAAAGCATTTAGCGTAAATGTATCCGTGCTTTGTCATTTAAATCCATGTTACTTTTCACTTCAGATCCTGTGCATCTGTCGTATGTAATGGCATGCGTTGTTTAATGTTGCATGTTAATGTTTTTGTACTCTGCTTACTTGTAAAAAGTCTTTAGTGTTAATATAGCCTTGCTTTGACGCTTTGTAATTTAAGAGGTGTTAATTTTCATTTCGAATCTGTGCATCGCTCGTACTGGAATGCTTTGTTTTGTATGCAACTTTCGCTCAATAAATTGTTGATTGGAGTTTGATGTGTTTTGTTGTTTCTGTTCTCATGCAGAGTTCCGTACACCCTTGGTCCTGAAAAAGCCCGGTGTTGGTGAGTTTTTTGGCGGAGAGACTTTACTAACAGTTTCCGAGAAGCAATGCGAAGGGCTGTTTTTTCCTTGTTGTCACTGACCGCAAGGGGACACCCTATCGCTTTGTGACTTGGAAACTGCAGAGGCTACCCCCTTGTTAAGTCTGTCCAGATTTTCCCGCCAAAAAACTTAGTATATACCGGGGCTCTTGCAGGGCGTGGTCTCCTCCCATCAATCAAACCCAGCCCCGTCTACTCCTCTTTTTGGAGAGAGGGGCTGGGTGATTGACTGCAGCTCTAGCCAAGCCCACTCACTCCCAGCAGCAGGGGAAGGCAGGTTGGTGATGGCCTAGGTCCCTGCAGAGAGGCAGGTCTCCTGGTGTGGACTTAGAAGTCTGTTGGTTGCAAGCTGTGACTGATAGGCTGAGTCCGCCCTGGGTGCCTCCTCTCTCTCGGGCCAAAGCCACCTCCAGCCCGTCTTCCTCTCAGCTGGGAGTGAGGGGGCTTGGCTAGAGCTTCCCTCCCTTCTCCTCCCCCAGGGGCTGTACCTCGGCTCCCTCCTAGGGACCCTAACCCCCCAGAGACTATCTAAAAAGGCGGGAAAATCTGGAGCGACTTAAAAAGGGGGTAGCCCCCGCAGTTTCCAAGTCACGATGCGATAGGGTGTCCCCTTGCGGCCGTGGCGCAAAGTACAAAACAACCCATCGCATCGTTTCTCGGAAACTGATTGCTCTCTCCAGATTTTGCAGCCAAAAACTTACAGAAGTGAGACACCAGCCCAGAGAAAACCCTTCCAACACACCAACACAAGCAACGTTTTTTTTTATTTCAGAATGCACAGCACATACAGTAGCAGCAGTCAACAGGAAACAGTTTAACAACATAACGACATTAAGAGCAAGATACAACACTGAATCGGTACATTACAGTCACTGTTCTCAAAAATAAAATTTAAGGAAAAGTACACATTGTCAACAATAACTTGCCAACGCACGACGAGTTGCTGGAGTGGAAACGAGATCGACGGAGCGCTGAGGATCAGGAGCCGCAGAACTGAAGGCAAAAGAAAAAACACCAAGTTAACAAAATACGGGCTTTGCAGAATGGATCCACTTGATGTGCTAAATAAAAGTTAAACATTTAAACATGCTGCTTGAATATATATGTATATAAATACCATGAAATGCAATGAGAAAAAAAACATTAAATGAGAAAGCAAAGATAGATCCCTGTCCCGCTACTCCAAAAAACTCCAGAACATACGTTCAGCCACATAAGAATTCAATTCCGTTGAAGAACCAGCGTCTTAAGAGTTTGCTTTTTCCGTTCAACAAAAGCACAACGAAACGAAAAGCAGCAATGTAGTTAATATATGCCTGTTCCGGGTAAAAATGTGTGAAAAAGCAGGCAAAACGTGTTGTCTTAACGGGTTACACAAATATTAATAGTATAGCGGAAGGTGGGAATATAACTTACCGTAAAAAAAAACACTTTTCATAACTGGTATTCCGTTCTTGAAATCCTTTTGGCACCTGGAGAAATAAAAACCTAACGAATTAATCCGTTTAATCTTGACAATATTTGTATCATTTCGGAACGAAAAACGTTCTTTTAGCCCCAATCCGCCAAAGGACATTACACAGCTAAGGACTTTAAAAAGTTAATATTAGAAGAAAAACTACAGCCCCAGACACCTAGAGATACCATATTTTAAAAACATACAATGAAAGTACAAAGCATGATAGTATAAGAACCTTTATACAAACTTTTCAAACTTCGAGAGCACGCTCCAACGGACAGGACACTCATTTCGGCGTCCTAAAACACAAAGAAAAGAAAAAACATAACAATTAACAACAGTAGCAACAACAAAATACTTTTCATCTTGCTTTCCCCAAAGTGAAATTTGATTTTTTTGCACTTAAAATAAGAAAATTCGAAATAAAACGCAAACGCACCTCGAGCCGCCCCAGCTCGTCCCGCCGCCATCTTGCCGAGCGCACCTGTGGAACAGGTGGACGGGGCGTGTCCGCTGAGGAAGGTCACTCTGGAGGCGGGCTCCGGTCCTGACGGACAGCTGCGGATTCTGTTACAAGGGCTTCACTGACGTTACTGGAGATACATAGAAACATCAACTCACCAGATCATACATAAAGCATTTGTCGGCTAAGGATTCTCAGAAAACCTAAAACAGTAACACTCCCCTACGAGGCTGTGCTCGACGGGAACTTCTAGCTTGCGGCCAGCTGACCGAATCAAGAGGAATGTGCTGGATAGGGACCCCTGCCGCTCCTAGTTAGGACTGCACCTCTCTTTCACTGCTAGTGCCACACCCGTCCTGCAGGTGTCTCAGTGGTATAAGGGGCTGCTTTTTAGAATTCAGTTCATTACTATTCATTCATAAAGGACTTAAACCCCCCATTTTCCCTGTTTTGGAGGGCCCCGAAAATGGAACCCCCCAAAACGGCCGGCGTGGTAGAGAACAGCCACCTACACAAACTCACCCCGACAGCACGAGAGCTACACCCGGGGCTTAGATCTCAGACTGACGGGGAGGCTCGGGGCTCGTCTTTAACTCCCCAGCGTCTCTGGGAGTCGATCCAATTGTCTGGACTTTAGAAAGTGCCCGATGGGTTAGCCCACGGAGCCACCAGGCCGGCCACGCTAAGGACCGGCCATGTGACTCTCTTATTCAGTCTTAAGCCAAGTCACACTTAGGAGACGAGGCAGTTCCCCCTGTTCAGTCAGAGGGGGTAAAATGTAAAGTTTTTTTTTTTAAAATGTCTGAAAAATTTTAAAGATAACATTTTAGAAAACTACATGAACGATTTAATTGTTCTCAATGTTTTTATGACCCGGCTGGTGTTAGGGTAGAGTATCCCTTCAGTTCCTTTATACTAATAGTTGTCACGACATGATCTGTTTATATTTCCATGGGCGTTTGACAAGGTTCCAAATCTAAGTTTTATTCCCTCAGATGAAAGATGAAAAAATCAAAAGCTATGCACGTAAATAGAATGGGAACGAGTGTATGCATAGAAAACAGAATAGTGATAAGGATGTAATAACTAGTTTTGCAATCAGTGGCTAATCACATCACTCTTAATATTATATATAAGAAGCTAATATTCAATATTCAATAAGATAAGAGAGTTACTGTAGTCAAGTGAAAAGAGTGCAGGTGGTTAGAAAACGTTTTCTATGAATATCAGACGGCTGGCACTATTTTGAATAATTAAAAAAGTCATGAGAATTCTATATACTGTTATTCACTGGGTACAAAGGTATAAACAGGGATATACACAGTGTACAGTGATGAGGAACCACTGTCAATGAGTGATGTACAGTACAGTAATCACAGGTGAGATTGACTGTCAGACAGTAGCAGTTTAATTCTTACTGTTAAAAGACGGGAATTCCGAAACTGTTTCTAACGCAAGGATCGCGCTAATTTCTAACGTTTTACTATTCACCAGCTGAATCCCTGGGGAAGAATAAAGTATTTTGAATTGAAATGAAAACAAATCTTAAATGTTCAATTAAAGTTGAATAAAGTTACTTTATCAGCGGCTCAGTTGAAAATGTGGAGTGGGACTGTACTCCAAATTACTTGCGTGGGAAGGACCATTTCCAAAGCGGAGACGGCCAACTCCAGAATCCAATCCGGGTTTTAGACGTTTCTAATTAATTAAAAGCCAGAAGCCAGGTGTGATTCATCTCGTATCAGCCGTCAATTGGTCTCCTTTAAAAAATGTTCTGGTAGGCGCATGTCGTCTTTAGCTTTATATAGGGGTTTTGCAGCCAAAGGAAAATCATGTCGGACAAAAGTCTCTTTGTATTAGGGAAGGAATAGCTCAAAAGTAATCGAGAGAAGGCATCTGAACTTCAGAGTAAGGAAGAAAGCAACTCGCTGGATTTTTGAAAATTCATTCGAGTTTTCAAAGAAACATTAATTGAAAATAAACCAACAACTTGCGTACCGCTAGCAGGGGGCGAACTACAACGTATCGTTTTTGCTACTCCTTAATCCAGCTGTTTGTGTTTGTAGACCTTGGTCAGGTATGTTCCTCGTGTTTCGGCAGGGCTCTCATTTAATGCAGTTTCTTCTCTCCAGCTCCCCAGCCTTCCTGTCCTCCACAACCGTCTGAAGGCCGAAGCGCAGCGCTCCCGTGTAGCGTGAAGCTGTGGAGATGAGCGGCGAATTCAAAGGTGAGAGAATCCGACCGGTCTCTGCTTTGCTTGCTTATCGAGACTCTTTAAACGTGAAAGCACGTCGTGTGCCTGTACTTGGGTGGGGGAATTACCCCGTGAAAATGGAGCCAAGCTTTTTTTTTTTTTCTCCCCCTCTTTTTCTAAACCTTATTTCTGCCTTCAAAAAGTGGTGCTACCTTTGTATGGGCTTTGGTAAGAGGCCGAGATTTTGCACTTGAGACTGGTATTGGAACGCGAAACGCTTTCTCTCCTGTGTTCAAGCGGCAGTTGATCCCGGGGAGCAGCCGGACTCACCTCGCAGTCCCGGGTTACCCACCGTCTCTCCGGCTGTGTCCTGAAAGAAGCGCTTCCTCTCCCGGGGCTCCAGACTGCGGACCGCCTGAGCGATGTTCAGTACTGGATATTAACAGCCAGCCGGGTTATTCCTATGCGGTTTCCTCTTGTTTAGTTATTGCAATAAACTCGTGTCCTTGGATTGCTTTTGAAAGGCTGTGTGAATTTCTCCACTTTTGATTATCCTCCCGGTTATTTTTTAATATTCCCCTTGCAGGCTGTTAAGGGTGCTTCGTCTTCCTCTGGCGTAGTTACTGCGCAGACGTCTTTCCTGCAACTCGGCTGTAAAATACAGCCATTACTTGTATGTATCTAAAAAAATGAATCTCCACATTAAATTGGATAGCGTTTAATCTTGTTAATACTGCTCTTGGACAAAAGACTCTAACGCGAATTACAAAGTACTGTGTGTAGAAATGGTTCATGTGTCGTTGCCAGGAACTTGAGAATGCAAATATGTTGGGGTGCTTGAACTTCTTTCGTGGGGCTGAGCACATCATGGGGGAGGGGGGATGATCACAGCACTTTAGGAACCAATCAGACTGTCCTCTGAAACAGCATTACACAGTTAATCATGGGCCTATGTGGTGCTGTCACACACACACACACCCACGATCTATGGTGCAACACTTCAGCTCTGAACGCTGTTCTCCTTTTAAGTGGAGGTTTAGAGAACAGACTCAATGGAAGCAGTTGATCTTTTAAAGATCTGTATATACTGAAAAGAAGTACTCAACTCTTCAACCATTAACTATCATTCAGTAAGAGAAAAAAATATCCTTTTGATATTCAAGGAATTAACTTTTAATGTGCATGAAATCCAACTCTGGGGCCCTTCCTTAACACAAAATATACTGTTCACTACTTTTGACAAATGTAAATCAATATGTATCTCTGTCCAGTTCCCCAAAGAGATCTGTACAGTACTCCCAGCCTGCACACAACCGACTGTAACTCCCTCTTAATGATGTAAGTAACTGCTCTTACTGTGATTGTATTTCTCAATTCTCATTAGTGCTGAGAATCATTAACCATGGAAACAGGATCATTTCTCCGATCGATGCACATGAAAACAAATTTCATTATGTGACAAGGCTACTCAGAACCTAAACTGCTTATGTAACCATTGCATGTCCATTTAAATGTAGTAAATTGATATTGAACATTATAACCTTTATATCGGTTTATTTCTCAAAAGTGAAGGTTAACCTATTCAACATCCTTCTGCATTACACAGACAATAACTGGCCTTTTCCAGGCTCGGTTTACATTGTCCCAGAACACCTACAGTACAGTGTGTACGTACAGAAGCATGTTTAACTGCAGATACATACACATACATATATACTGATGGAAAACCGAAACTCAACACCTCCTCCTCCACACTCTGTCCCTCCCGTCTGCGTGGAACAGGCTGAAGAGTGACTCATCTGTGAGGAGGACCTGATCCCACTGCTGACGAGTCCATCACAGCCTCGTAATATGTTTCACTAAGTATTCAATGAAAACTAAATGAAAGTATGATACTGTGAGAGTTCAGTCATCTTTTGGGTCAGTTGGTAGACAGAACTCAAGTCCAGAACACACTTTAGGCAAATTACAGTTAAAAAAAACAAGTCTTCATTTCAGAGCGAGAAAAGTAATCAGAAAAATAAAACAGATCCTTCTGGTAGGCATATATTTCAAAAATAGCCTCTGTATGGCAGAAGCTGGTCTACTGTGATAAATTAAAACACAATAACAAAAAAAAAAAAACCTGACACCAAAACACTCTAAAACAGATAATTCTCCTGGATCAAAATACACAATTCTTCTCAAAGCTAGAAAAATAAATTTCAATTTTCTCCCTCAAAAATAGATTCAATCTTTTCTTCTTACCAATATAAAATAAACTGCCTTATAATTGGGCGTTTCTTATATTCCTTTCTTTAATAATTAAACCCTGAATTCAGAGAGAAACTACAGTATGCATGCTTGTTAAGTCCATTTTATCTTTCCAATTTCTTCATTCTCTTTCAGTCTCTTCTACAGAGTACTATGAATGAAATGAGTGAAATAACCTTTATTTTCTCAAAGGCAGCTTGTCTTGCTGATCAGGAGCACATAACATACAACATATATGACAATAATACAATATTACAAAGGTGCAATACTATGATGCAAATCAACATTGCTCAGTCAGAGCTCGATCCTATATCATAAGATTAAAAACAGACAACTAGCTAGTAAAGTGTCTGAAATACCAACAATAACAATAGGAACCCTACCTCTGAATGATCTTTTAACTGCTCCACAATTGGATGCCTTTAGGTGGAAATGAAGTAAATACTTGCCTAGTCTTTATACAGGGGATCTGGTACCTCCATCTAGGGGATAGGGGAGTATAATCTAAAAACAATGAATGACAGGGGACATGTAAGATTTTATGTGCAAGATTAATAATATGTCGCCCCATTAGACATGTTCTTGAGTCCAAGGATGTGCCGGTAATCTTGCCACCAGCCCTGATCGCTTTGTTCAACTTGTTTCTGTTCTGCCAGGACAAGGCCCCGCCCCAGCTCTGAATACTAAAGCTTAAAATACCTGGAATCAAACTGACAAATAGTGTCAAACATTGTGCTGTCTACATTACAACTCCTTACGTTCCTTTGGAAATACCACCTTTGCTGCATCTTTAAATACCCTGCCTCTGTATTGGCGATCCAAGTTATTTTACAATCAATAAGAGTGCCAAGGTATTTATATTCATTTACTGTTTCACTATCTGTTCCATTCAGAGTTACAGAGTTCAGAGGAAAGGAACATTTCTTCCTGGATTCAATGATCATTTCCTTTGTTTTGTGTTTAAAAACTTATCCTGACACCAATTAGAAAAAGGATTTACTGTATCTCCTGTGTGTAATTGTATCATCACAATCACCAGTGTACAGTGTGAAAAGCAATGGGGACAGCACACAGCCTTGGGTTACCCCTGCGCTGGTGCTGATGATGAGAGACTTCCCCAGGATCGCTCATACATACTGTTCCCAATGAGTAAGAAAATTGTAAGTGTATGATGTACTCCTATATCCAGAATCTTCACTATCAACCTGTATGCCTGAATAGTGTTAATTAGTAACAAAACGTCCTGTATGTGCACATACGATGATGAGGTTTCTAAATGCTTTAATACTTGACTTAACAAGGCAAGAGACTCACTTTCCACTGCTTGTTTCACCCTGTACACAAACGGTTAAGGGACCTTGAGGACACTGTTGGCCAAATGAAGATGGAGCAGAACTTTTGTCCAAAACATTTCTTTGAAATTAAACTTAAGTTTTCAGGATGGAAATCTTGTTATTCAACAGGTTTTGTTCTTTTAGATATTGGTATCACTGCAGATGTCTTCCACAAACTCAGAACTGTAAATATTCCAGTTCCTTTTGGGAAAGTTAACAGAATACAGGACTAAGTTGTTGAGGACATTTCTGCAAAGTATTGCCTCCCAGATTTTCCAGGCCCATTGATTTTTGAGTACTTATTTGCAAAAACAGACTCCCCACTTCTTCAGATGTTACTCTTTCATGCTCCAACGCATGCATAAGTCTGGTCTTTGGCTTCACTGTTTTGAAATTCTGTCGGTACAATGGTAATAGGCAAACAGATCAGATCATCCTGTCAGTGGTTTGATAAGATCTTTATAGGCATTCTTAATATTTCAATAACAGAGATCTAATGTTCTAGAACCTTTTGTGTAGCCTTTTAAGTATTGATAATAATTAGTCTGAAGCAAACAGCCAGTTACACTCCCAGAATTAATTTCGGGGCATATTATTTAAGATCTTGAATATAACTGTAAATAATTTCAGAGGCAGTTTTATATTTAGCATCAGTAGGAATATAAGAGCTACAAACACCTGCCTAAACTCCAATGGCATGGCTAGTTGTGAAAGAAACAGATGGGGAGCTCCAGGTCTGGTGACTCTAATTTGGTCTATAACTGTCTTATACTATTTGAGGGTCTCTTGCTTATCTCTTTACCTTTTTTGCTTCCAACACAATCCCTTTATGTCCTTTTCCAAATGGGAAATCATATACTCACCGAATACAGTCAAATGTAATTTATGTGCAGCTTGGCTTCAGTAAGCACTGTACTTTCTACTCTCTGCCATCTCTGGGTTCGATTTATATGACCTGCAGGTAGGAGAACACCTGTGTCTTGTTCCACTATAGATGTCATTGCGGCGATCTATGTTGATGTACCTCTGTTCTGCCATCTGTGGTTAAAAGTCTCAGAGAAATCTATGACACTCCTGTTTCAGCGAGCTCAATAACAAAGACTGAGTTCAAATTATGTGTTGTTTGTACACACTGTGGCGACCACACCTCTAGATCACTGCAACACACGACGAAACACACAGCTCTTTTAGCAGCTCAATTGAACACAGTATTTGTTAAAGGTGGATTCTATTGTCAAACATGATAGTTATAAGGGCTCTGCCTAACTAATTTGTGGTCATTTTAATGCTTTTATGAAGATGTAAAAGTTATTCATGGGTTAGAGAGTTGCCTTCTATTTATTTTGAGCAAAATGTGTGTGTATTTTTTTTATCCTACCAGGTCTATACTTTCAGGAACTTCTACTTTCTCTACTTTCATAGAGAAGTGTATCAAGATTGTCATCTAGTCTTGTCACCGATATGATTGGCTGCTCAGCTCCTTATGTCTGGCCAATTGGAATTGAAAAGATGCCTCCTCTTATCGACCAATAGGAATTGCTCTTCAGTATACTGTATGAACAACTGATCAATAGGAAGTACATGTACTTCAGCTCCCTCCCCCAGCTGACAACAGACCTAGGCATGTGGTTTCTGAGCTGAGCCCAGTAAAATCTCCTCACCTTTTCAGTAAGGAAGCAGATCTGGAAAATAACCTTGTAGTTTGGTCTTTTATTAAGCAAGGCTAAGCCTACTTAGGACTGGTACAGAAACTGGAAATCTATTCTGTTTCTGCAATTGTTGTGTTGGGTGAGAGAGACCTGTTGGTGTCGTTTTTCCATCTTATCCCAAAAAGATTTGATCATTTGGATGATAAGTTTAAGCAAGGTCCCTAACGATTAAAGGGTGTTGGTTAACCCCAGAATCCTGGTGAGATACCTGTCTAGACTAACAACCTGGGCCGTTTAATATTTCCCATTTATTTAATTTCTCATTTCTGTACCTATTAGAGGGTCTGTTGGTGCATCTCACCAGGTACTGCTGCATTGTTTGGCAAACACTAATCTACAGAAAAGGACTTAGTCTTGTACTTCTTTTGCGCAGTGGTGAAATGACTGCAGTAGGATAAATCCTTTAAAAAAATGAAGATGAGGTCCTGTAATGTTGAGGTACAGCTCAGCTCTACAAGTATTTCTAAAGACATGTCTGCATGTGTGACAATAATGCATAGTATTACATAGTAACTACATGCCTGCCTCCAGCACACCTCCAAAATGCAAACTACATGAATTATTTATACAAAATATATCAAGAAGAACGGTAATTTTGCCATGTACCAGACAGCAATTACATCTAATAAATTAAAATAGTTGTACTCAAAAAATGCACTTCAGTAACAAAACTGTGTATGCTCTAGACTAAGCAGAGACTCTCTCAACCCTGCTTTTGGGGAGTCTGAGCTCAGCAGGTTCTATAATTTATTACTAAGTGATCATTGCAGGACCTGCACTAACCAATGCAGGTTAGTAAATGTGAAATTCTGAAAGAGTCGATGGAAAAAAAACAGAAGACCCAGAAAGGTAAGGAGATCTTATCAGTGAGTGAACAAATTACATAAACAGCACAATAACTTTCCCAGGTGCTCCTAGTTTAACAGAGGGTGACTTGGAACACTGCCTCAGTCGATGTTCTTCTGGATGAGGTAGGAGATCCCGGCTCTAGTCCAGCATATTGCAGGAAACAGATCTTCAAAGAGTTGAAGGTCACTGGGGCAGCTTATGGTGGGGTTGCAGGGCTGGGTCTTTACACTGTTTGGAAATGCATGGTAAGCTACTCTGCATCTTTGAAGAAGGAAACTGCCCTGCAGCTGTGGTGGGAACAGACCAATTCCAGCCAGGAAACCCTGTCAGCTCCCAGCTTGTCACCTTGGCTGCTGAGCTCTAGCAGCGCTGATAAGCCTGTGCTACCCTGGTCCTGTCAATACTAGTGTTCATCTACAGCCTCAGGATATTTTATCTGTCCAGTATTGGTGTGACAACTGCATAACTGAAGCTCCTTGGTCAGTTCACGGTGTGATTTGTCTGTTAAGACCTAAGCAGTAAATATCCCCAACATTCCCTCATTATACTTATTACAATATAGCAATGTTCCTCAAAATGGCACTGTTACCTAAGAAAAGCTATCCCTGAAGATACTGTTATCCTCAATTACTGTCCTCCCATTGATCTTCAGATCAATAAAACATTGGAGATTATCCAGTGCTACCATAACACCAGAGGACAATTCATTGAAGGTAGTAGTAGTATACCAGAGAGACTTCAGTGACACCTTTATTTTATTGCACCGACATGGTACAGTTGTTACAGGATCAGGGTCAAAGACATGACAGGTCAGAGGATCACCATACAAACCAGACATCTTTGTTCCCCTTTACAGACCCAGTGTTGAGGATGTCCCATTCCTCTTGTAGAGCTTTAGCTGCCGGGCTCCATTCTTCCCACCTGAACAGATGGTTCAATGCAAGGTGTTGTACACACTCACAAAGCCTCAGTTTTGCAGAACGCTCAGTCTTGTGCTTAAGAATGTACTGCCTCCAGGGGCAGTACAAAAGAGCAGCCAGCTAACCCTGATCTAAAGCAAGTATTTAAAATATTGAAACATTAAACACACCTTGTCCACATTGCTTCGTTTTGAATGCAACACCCTCAACATCTGAACAGATCATCACCGAACAGAAGTTCTGCAAAAGCAATTTACTGCACAACTTCAACCCACCCCAATGGAATTTACCCATGATCTGGTGCACACACACCACCTCAGCACATGGGGCACTCCCTCCTAGACAACATCGCTTACTGCATTTCCAAGTAATTCCATTATAACCTTTCCCAAAAGCTCTCATGTGGAATGCCCAGGTGTGTCTAGCTCAATAATGTACACCTGCTTCGAAACTCCCTGCCTGCTCAGAAACCATCTTGACTCAGAGAAACAGCACAGCCTGGGCTTCAGCCAAAATGCAAGTTTCCTGTAACAGCCTTCTAGGGTCACTACAGCATTGTTTGAAGAACTTTTCCTTGAACAATATTAGAAGCGTGTTCTTTCTAAACTTTTCAGTATCCTCAGTCTATTTCAGAAAAAGTTTGAGTGAAAGATAGTGAATTAATTATTTCTAATTAGATATTTCTTTATACATACAGAGAATATATCTTAAATCACTTCAGAACTCAATCTGATTTTAATACCTGCATCAGAGGATGTCAATGCCTCCTATGATCGGAATGGAGTTCTCAGCTGATGTCTTACTAAAAGGAGGTCAGTGCTGCAGACCCACTATAAAAACAGGCTTTGCAAATAGTGTCCTTCATATTTAAAATAGTAATGACTGATGAGATCGTTGTAATTTCAGTTTACAAAATAGATTGAGGCATTACTTTGAGAAATATTATTTGCCTTCCAATATTTTTTATGCCATCTATTGGCTGATGATTGTGTAACTGTTTTTTTCCTTTTGAACACCCTCCTTCCATTCTCAATCAGAACTGGTCCTTCTGCTTGGTAAGTAGGAGTTTAAATAAACTAGCAGGCTGACTGTTTCGAATCATCAGTAGAGTCTGAAATAACATCTTATTTGTTTCTGATTATGGTTTTGTTTTTTCCTCATGTACTCAAACAACCCCATCACCTATAAGTTTTCATTTTCATCCTTTGATTTCTGTAAATCCTTTTTCCCCTGAAAATGTGGCATCATCATTGTTTTCTCCTGGTTTCCCCTACTCAGGCACAACCCATTATTAATTAACTCCTTTGTCTGCTTCCACCATTTGAAAAAAGCTGGGGACGGGAAATGGACCATGAACATCTTCCTCCAAAATGTTTATACATCCCCTCTCTTTGGGGACAGAAACTCAAGGAATGCTATAGGAGATACCGTGCTATGTATTCCAAGATACCTTGGAAGGAAGTAGCCAGAGGGGGAGGTCTAAAGCTGAAGCTTATTGAGCTCAGGGAATCATGACTGAAGAGCTCACACATCTTTGCCATCAGCCAGCTTTCTTTGAGGTAGTTCTTGCTCCCTACGGATTTCAGCAGCTTCCGGAGTCTCCGCCTGAGTCTCTCGCAGAGTCTGTGATCCTCTGGCTCTGACACTGATCCTGCTCTGGACCTTTTCAGGAAATTTGTCATCTCACACCAGGTAGGAATGGTGGGTTCATCTGGTTTAAACAGTGTAGCCATCATCTCTAGCTCTTTACACAAATGGTTGTGGGAGAATGGCACAGGTTTTCCAACGATTTTGTTGAAACCAACTGCTTGTCTTCTTTTGAGTCATTTCTACATGACAATACAAAACTGAGAGCAGTAACCAAAAGGTCAACATGGGTCCAATACTGTCCTCTCACTTATTGGAGGACAGTATTGGATCCATGTTGCAATACTGCAACATGGATCCAATGCAACATGGATCCTCATGTCCTAGTAATTTCTTACATGAACACATCTGCTGCATGACTAATTAGAAGTACAAAGGTACTAAACTGAGTGTGTGATAAATGTTTAGAGTGGAAAAATGTCTTCTTGGTGCAGTGTTAAGATCAATCAGGTTACAGAACTGTAGGTGTCCTGCTGTAAACATTTTACCCCACAGCTCACCGCCATATTTCTAAACTCTCATTCATATTCCTGAGGCCCTCAAATACTCATGAGGATTAAATATACCTGATGGCCATAGGAAAAAAAGGATTTTGAAACTTGTAACTAATAGGTACTTCTGAAAACGTGCTTGATTGCTTCCGCACGTTTTGGAAAAGTCAAGAAAAAAAAAAGCGACCTGCAACGTCAGGCTGTAGCCACGCCCTCTCGAATGACATCTCTCGCAGGCCACGCCCCGCACACCTGTTCGCCGGCTTCTGCGAGAGAGAAGGGAGCTGGGTGAGTTTGTTCCGCGTTTTCTGTGGTTATTTTTAATTTTTCGTTTGTATTTGAATGTAAATAAAATTTAACTAATGTAGTTATGTAGTCTACACCTCACAGGAGAAAGGGGTAAAACAAGTATTCTCGATAGGGGCTAAATTGTATTTTTAATGTCTTCTCCCCCGATTCTCTTGTTTTTAAGAAGCCACTTGTTTTACACAGATAACATATTTCTTTTACACCGAAGAAAAGCTCTGTTGTAGCCGTAAAGACATTTGAATTGGCTTTTTTTTGTGAGTTACTTTATCCTAATCTTTATCAAACACCTCTGTTCACAAAATTAAGCGTGTGCAATTATCCAAGTCCGAAAATAGCCAATTCAGAATTGTAGTTCTTTCATTATAATCCAGAGTATGGTAGGTGATTATGTGCTTATATTCGTGATAAACATTTCACTTGCAAAGAATACTTTCTCAGTTTAAATGGTCTTTCAATTTTAAATTCTGCTTTTTTGTGTGTTTTCAGCTTAGTATCTACGGGCAAGAGACATTCGCACTAAAGGTTCGCACTAAAGAAATTGGAGTATTAAAGTATAAATATTTTATTTATTTCCTTACACGCATCTTATTGAAATATTTTCTGTTTTATATGTCTTGGTGTTAGCTTATAAGAAAACTTGTTTTAAATTATCTTTAACTGATCTTCTTAATGTGTTATTGTGTTTTCCAGTTGGGCGTCTTCGGGAAGGACATACTTGGCTCAGGTGCTGCAATTATCTATGTAAGTAGAAACTCTTTCATTCTTTCACACGTATCATATTGAAGTACACAATATACTGCACCTCCCGATAATTGTTGGAAAACGTGATGCACCTTTTGAAAAGGAGACTCAGGCTAGGCAGTATTAGATTAGATTTCTCCAAGGCAGAGACGGTTCTGAAGCGACAAAACAAAAAATATCGGCCTGCTGTTTATTGAAAGCAATTTCTGCTAAAACTGCGATCACATTTGCTTTTTCGATGCGCAAAATACAGATTTAGAAAAAACCGTTTGGGCTTCCAAATTGCTTCACAACCATTCAAATTAAAGAGCTTATAAAGATATGGATTCGTTTCTCATGCGTTAATTCAGTTCTTTCAGAAAAAGAACATGCTAACCAGAATGGAAGAAAAACAATAGAATGTGGTAGTTCTGTCTAATCGACACATGTAGCTGTATTGATTGTATTTTGCTTCAGTGCTCTACACACTTCAATACCCTGTTAAACAGGAACATGCCCCGTTACCCAGGCTAAGCGCTTTATTCGAAGCTCAGCTAATACGGATTTCTGTTGTTTTGCAGGAAATTCAACAAAGTTCCGGTCTTCATTCTGGTCGCTGCCTCGACAGATTCCTTGGAGAACCAGTAACGTGCCGTATGTTTCTGTGCTTTTCCATGTAGTTGCGTGCAACTCTTTTCGTACCCTTTTTACTTGTAAAAGCATTTAGCGTAAATGTATCCGTGCTTTGACATTTTGTCATTTAAATCCATGTTACTTTTCACTTCAGATCCTGTGCATCTGTCGTATGTATTGGCATGCGTTGTTTAATGTTGCATGTTAATGTTTTTGTACTCTGCTTACTTGTAAAAAGTCTTTAGTGTTAATATAGCCTTGCTTTGACGCTTTGTAATTTAAGAGGTGTTAATTTTCATTTCGAATCTGTGCATCGCTCGTACTGGAATGCTTTGTTTTGTATGCAACTTTCGCTCAATAAATTGTTGATTGGAGTTTGATGTGTTTTGTTGTTTCTGTTCTCATGCAGAGTTCCGTACACCCTTGGTCCTGAAAAACCCCGGTGTTGGTGAGTTTTTTGGCGGAGAGACTTTACTAACAGTTTCCGAGAAGCAATGCGAAGGGCTGTTTTTTCCTTGTTGTCACTGACCGCAAGGGGACACCCTATCGCTTTGTGACTTGGAAACTGCAGAGGCTACCCCCTTGTTAAGTCTGTCCAGATTTTCCCGCCAAAAAACTTAGTATATACCGGGGCTCTTGCAGGGCGTGGTCTCCTCCCATCAATCAAACCCAGCCCCGTCTACTCCTCTTTTTGGAGAGAGGGGCTGGGTGATTGACTGCAGCTCTAGCCAAGCCCACTCACTCCCAGCAGCAGGGGAAGGCAGGTTGGTGATGGCCTAGGTCCCTGCAGAGAGGCAGGGCTCCTGGTGTGGACTTAGAAGTCTGTTGGTTGCAAGCTGTGACTGATAGGCTGAGTCCGCCCTGGGTGCCTCCTCTCTCTCGGGCCAAAGCCACCTCCAGCTGGGAGTGAGGGGGCTTGGCTAGAGCTTCCCTCCCTTCTCCTCCCCCAGGGGCTGTACCTCGGCTCCCTCCTAGGGACCCTAACCCCCCAGAGACTATCTAAAAAGGCGGGAAAATCTGGAGCGACTTAAAAAGGGGGTAGCCCCCGCAGTTTCCAAGTCACGATGCGATAGGGTGTCCCCTTGCGGCCGTGGCGCAAAGTACAAAACAACCCATCGCATCGCTTCTCAGAAACTGATTGCTCTCTCCAGATTTTGCAGCCAAAAACTTACAGAAGTGAGACACCAGCCCAGAGCAAACCCTTCCAACACACCTTGAAAAAATAGCAGACATTTCAGAAAATGCAAAGCAACGTTTTTTTTTATTTCAGAATGCACAGCACATACAGTAGCAGCAGTCAACAGGGAACAGTTTAACAACATAACGACATTAAGATCAAGATACAACACTGAATCGGTACATTACAGTCACTGTTCTCAAAAATAAAATTTAAGGAAAAGTACACATTGTCAACAATAACTTGCCAATGCACGACGAGTTGCTGGAGTGGAAACGAGATCGACGGAGCGCTGAGGATCAGGAGCCGCAGAACTGAAGACAAAAGAAAAAACACCAAGTTAACAAAATACGGGCTTTGCAGAATGGATTCACTTGATGTGCTAAATAAAAGTTAAACATTTAAACGTGGTGCTTGAATATATATATATGTATATAAACACGATGAAATGCAATGAGAAAACAACAGATTAAATGAGAAAGCAAAGATAGATCCCTGTCCCGCTACTCCAAAAAACTCCAGAACATACGTTCAGCCACATAAGAATTCAATTCCGTTGAAGAACCAGCGTCTTAAGAGTTTGCTTTTTCCGTTCAACAAAAGCACAACGAAACGAAAAGCAGCAATGTAGTTAATATATGCCTGTTCCGGGTAAAAATGTGTGAAAAGCAGGCAAAATGTGTCGTCTTAACAAGTTACACAAATATTAATAGAAAAGCGGAAGGTTGGAATATTACTTACCGTTAAAAAAAAACACTTTTCATAACTGGTATCCCGTTCTTGAAATCCTTTTGGCACCTGGAGAAATAAAAACCTAACGAATTAATCCGTTTAATCTTGACAATATTTGTATCATTTCGGAACGAAAAACGTTCTTTTAGCCCCAATCCGCCAAAGGACATTACACAGCTAAGGACTTTAAAAAGTTAATATTAGAAGAACAACTACAGCCCCAGACACCTAGAGATACCATGTTTTAAAAACATACAATGAAAGTACAAAGCATGATAGTATAAGAACCTTTATACAAACTTTTCAAACTTCGAGAGCACGCTCCAACGGACAGGACACTCATTTCGGCGTCCTAAAACACAAAGAAAAGAAAAAACATAACAATTAACAACAGTAGCAACAAAATACTTTTCATCTTGCTTTCCCCAAAGTGAAATTTGATTTTTTTGCACTTAAAATCAGAAAATTCGAAATAAAACGCAAACGCACCTCGAGCCGCCCCAGCTCGTCCCGCCGCCATCTTGCCGAGCGCACCTGTGGAACAGGTGGACGGGGCGTGTCCGCTGAGGAAGGTCACTCTGGAGGCGGGCTCCGGTCCTGACGGACAGCTGCGGATTCTGTTACAAGGGCTTCAACACTGACGTTACTGGAGATAAACAGAAACTTCAACTCACCAGATCATACATAAAGCATTTGTCGTCTAAGGATTCTCAGAAAACCTAAAACAGTGACACTCCCCTACGAGGCTGTGCTCGACGGGAACTTCTAGCTTGCGGCCAGCTGACCGAATCAAGAGGAATGTGCTGGATAGGGACCCCTGCCGCTCCTAGTTAGGACTGCACCTCTCTTTCACTGCTAGTGCCACACCCGTCCTGCAGGTGTCTCAGTGGTATAAGGGGCTGCTTTTTAGAATTCCGTTCATTACTATTCATTCATAAAGGACTTAAACCCCCCATTTTCCTTGTTTTGGAGGGCCCCGAAAATGGAACCCCCCAAAACGGCCGGCGTGGTAGAGAACAGCCACCTACACAAACTCACCCCGACAGCACGAGAGCTACACCCGGGGCTTAGATCTCAGACTGACGGGGAGGCTCGGGGCTCGTCTTTAACTCCCCAGCGTCTCTGGGAGTCGATCCAATTGTCTGGACTTTAGAAAGTGCCCGATGGGTTAGCCCACGGAGCCACCAGGCCGGCCACGCTAAAGATCGGCCATGTAACTCTCTTATTCAGTCTTAACCCTAGTCACAGCTTTGAGACGAGACAGTTCCCCCTGTTTGCTCGCTTTTCAAGCATTAAGCCTACTGAGACGCCTTTGTAATGTATTTTTCTAGGTTTTTTGCGACTGGACATGATTAACCTTTCGAACGACAGTGAAAAATAAAGTATTAAAATTAGCAGTAGAGTTGGAGGAGCCTGTATGTCATGAGTCAGACGTGAAGTCTGAGAGACTAAAATGTTAGTTTTTTATTTTTTTAAACACAATGCTGAAATGTTTCTAAAGACAACTTTAAAAAAAAATCAGTCGGTGTCACGACATGATAAATTTATATTTCACAGACTAGTGATGATGTAATAACTCGTTTTGTAATCAATGGATATCATATCGATCCTTTTATTGTTATTTTATATACTATTATTAATATACTATAAGATACAATTACTATAGTCAAATGCAAGAGTGCAGGTGGTAAAAATGTTGTCTATGAATATCAGACGGCTGGCACTGAACCTTCAGAAACAGTGCGCGCCAGGTATTTAGGGGTTTAATTCATAATTCTAATCTCTAAGAGATGTGTAAATTAATTTTGATTAATTTAAAGTAATCAAAACTATAGTGTTATACACTGCGTATACAGGTTTATAGACAGTGTACATTGTTGGGGTACCACTGTCAATGAGTTATGTACAGTACAGTGATCACAGTTGAGATTGACTGTCAAACAGTAGCAGTTCTTACTGCTTGATCCAAAGATTTAAAAAAATCCGAAACTGTTTCTGACGCAATGACGCTAATTTCTAACCTTTCACTATTCATGATCTGAATCCCTGGGGATGAATAAAGTATTTTGAATTGAAAACGAATAAATAAGTCGTAAATATTCAATTGAAGTTTGAATAAGGTTACTTCATCAGTGGCTATGTTAAAAGTATGGAGTGGGATTGTATTCCAAATTACTTGCGTCTGAAAGACTGCGTTTTCAAAGCGGAGACGGCCAACTCCAGGATCCAGTCAGTGTTTTGGACATTTCTAATGAATTAAAATCCAGAAGCCAGGTGTGATTAATCTTGTATCGAGCTTCAATTAGTCTCCTTTAAAAATTGTTCCCTTTAAATAGCAGCTTTGGAGTAGGAGGAAAGATCCGCGATGTTTTGTTTATGTAACAGAAACTTGTATAAAGAGCATCTTCCTATTAAGGTGGGAACAGTTCCAAACTAAATGACAGGAAGCGTCTGAGCTACAGAGTAATAAATAAAATGATCTTGCATTAAAAAAAAAAAGTTACAGCTAAGCCAACAACTTTCCTACTTGTAAAAGGGTGAAAATGTTATACCATTCAAAAGTGCGAGCTATGTTTTAATGCTTGGCCAGGTACGTTGCTCGTGTTTCGACAGGTCTCTAATGCAGTTTCTCCTTTCCAGCTCCCCAGCCTTCCTGTCCTCTACAACCGTCTGAAGGCCGAAGCGCAGAGCTCCCGTGAAGCGTGAAACTGGGGAGATGAGCGGCGAATTCAAAGATGTGAGAAACCGATTGGTCTGTGCTTTGCTTATCTTGCCTCTTGGCTTCAAGTTAAAAGAGCTTTGTGTTTGTACTTGGAGAAATCTCGGAACCGGTTGACGTTTCTCCCTACGAATAAGCCGCTTATTTGTGCCTTCAAGAAGTGGTGCTACCTTTGTATCGGCTATGGCGAGAGGCCGCAATTTGTGACTAAAGGTATTAAAATGTGAAACGCTTTCTCTCCTGTGTTCAAGCAGTAGTTGATCCCGGAGAGCAGCCGGACTCACCTCGCGGTCCCAGGTTACCCACCGTCTCTCCGGCTGTGTCCTGAAAGAGCAGCGTTTCCTCTCCCGGGGCTCCAGACTGCGGACCGCCTGAGCGATGTTCAATACCGACTAATAACGGCTGGATTCGTTACGCCTGTACTGCTGTTTAATTTTTCAATAAACTAATGTATTCCAGGATTCATTCTTAATGACTGAATTTCGAGGGGGAAGTGGTTCGTGTATCTGTAGCGGGGTTACCTCATCTAGGACTAGCGAGTTTCCATGTGCGATCTTCCCATCTCTTTAAAGAGCCTACAGCTACTTCTCTTGTCGCTGCAAGCTGTTCACGGTGCCCGTCGGTCATGAAGTTAGGTGCTTTATCTTCCTCTTTATTATGTACTGCATCAGCTTCTTGACTGTAAAACCCCAGTTACTTGTATATGCACAAAAGGATGCTGCCTGTGAACAAGCACCTGCTTGCTTACAAAATGATCTTGCATCATAATTCTGGTAAAATACACTCGTAATCCTGCAGTCCTCTTTTGGGAAATATTTCTCTTGCCCAAACTGTTGCTGGCAATGATAAAGATCTGGAAGAGCAGCTCCAGCCTTGAACTCTACTGCTGGCAGATCCAGCTCAGATCCCAGTTCTGTTAACATGTAGATTGCTGAGCAGCTAAAGGCAGGAAGGACAAGAGCCTCCAATGTTAATTGTAAAGTGCTCTGTGTAGAAATGGTTAATGTGTTATTGACCAGAACCTGAAAGAGAATGCAAACAAGTCAGGGAGCTTAATGTGCTTTTGTGTGGCTGAGCTCACGATGTAAAAAATCACCACAGCACTGTATGAGCAAATCAAACTTCTAAAAGCGCATTGCAGGGTTAACCAGGAGGTTATGTGGTGCTGAACACACACCCCCATAATCTGCTGTGCAACGCTACAGTTCTGAATGCTCTTCCACATTTACGTAGATATTTTGAGGACAGACCCAGAACTGAAGCAATTTAACTTTTAAAGATTAAGACATGTGCATGTTACTCGGGAACTCTTCAAACATTTAACTATTGGTCAGTGACTGGAAAAAAATAAAATTTTAACATTCAAGGAATTAACTTTCTATGTGTATGATGCAGAATCCAACTCAAAATCGATTTCCTCAAAGCAATATTTTTTCTTCACTACTATGGGCACATATTTAACAAATGTAAATCAACATCCATCTCCATCCTATTCTCCAAGAGATCTGTACAGTACCCACAGCATAGACACAACCAGGAAGAAACTGGACTTTACTCAGAAAAAGACAAATATAAGAAAACCATTCTTAGTTTTCTTACTAAGGCAGTTTACATTTCCTCTTTTTTTCACAAAACATTAAACACTGAACTACTGTATGAACAGATTGTTTGAAATACAAGAGACATAGAAAGGTTCAATATTTGTTGCTCCAGGTGCAGAGCTGTTACTGAACATGGAGAATGTGTATCAAGTGATACAATGATCACTGTATTGTTTTCCTAACAATTCAATCTTTTTATATCAACATTTGTTCCACAAACTGGGAAAGTGATATTTTTTAATCCACTGAAAGAGAAAACCCTGCATCATGACTCCCTGTTAATGATGTAAGAAACTGCTGTTAAGAGTGACCTCTTATACAGGTGAAGCTGCAGACTGTGTTGACTGTCCAGGTGTCCTCATGATCCTTCCAGCTCAGGGACTCAGGGGAAAGGCCTGTGCTCGTCAGCACTGCTGAGAATTGAGAAATACAATCATTAATCACTGGAAATAAAATCATTTTTCCATCAGTAAATACGAAAACAGATTTCACTATGTGACAAGGCTACCTAGAACTAAAACTGCTATATAACAATTTTGTGTGCATTTCATAAATAGGAACTGATACTGAATATCATTACAGCCTACATCTCAGTCTGTTTCACAAAAGTAAAGGTTAACAACCTGCCCAACGTCCCTCTGTATTACTCAGATAGTTACTGGCCTTTGCCAGGGTAGATTTACACTCTTCCAGAGCACATACAGTATATACTGTACACATACAGACACACACGTTTAACTACAGATACTCTCAGAGTTCAAACAAGTATTGACAGGTTTTCTGAGGAATCAGCAGCAGGGAAGGACAGTTGCCGAAGACCAGAGGAAATTATAATCAATATAAAGCCTACTGTTTAATCATTGTCTATGATGAATTATATTGCTTTTGATAAAAGTAGATTATGAGCTCAAATGACAGTGATAAAACTTAATTAAAGCAGTCTAGAATAACAGTACACTTGCTAGTGATGGATTTCTGCTCTGACAATGTGGCCCCCTAATCAAACAATTGAAATTCATAACATGCTTTTATCTGGCTGCATAAGTAAGGTTGGAATTAACTTGCATAGTGCAGAAGTCAAGGAGCGTGTAAAACTACCTGTTGGCAAATACTGAACCCAGATAAAACTGCGAGAGGATGAGTGGCAGTGTCCTGTCTGAGCCCTGCATAACCCAGGATATACAGTGTAATATACCTCAGGAGTTAAGAAATGTACTTTGTAAACTGGAATATATTACATCCACACACAAAGTATATATGACAGAAATACAGAATATACTTTTTCATAACATGGTAGGAAGTCAGTAAAGCAAATTCACCACAGTTACAGAAGACCTGCAGGTCTTCAAGAACCCCTACCAGGTGCACTGATAAAGTATTTCTCACCCCACAGGAGGGGACACACTTCACTCACCCCTCAATGCAGCTCTCCTGGGTCACTGACATATAGCCGCAGTTCAGTCACCGCAGACCAGGTGAAGGAGTGAGAACAGACTGTGAGGGAATCAAATAGGACATTTCAGGAGGCCAGACTGCTGCTGCAAAAACACAGGAGAGTAAAAGTTATATAAGGCTTTCCATTAAGAACTGAATCCCTAGCATTTAGATTGAAACGTGTTGCACTTACACTAGGTAATAAGTATTCAATGAAAACTAAATGAAAGTGTGATGCCGTGGGGGTTACAGTTATCTGTCAGGGAGATTAGTAGATGGAACTCAAGACCAGACCACGTCTTAGGCAAATTTTAGTTCAACAAACAAGCCTTAATTGTTGAGAGAGAAAAGTAATCAGAAAAACAAAACGCCCTCTTCTCGCAGGTATATTCTTAAATAATAAGCTCTATATCAGGGAATCTGGTCTACCCTGATAAAATAAAACACAGAAACAAAAAATACCTTGATGCAAAAACACTGGAAAACAAATAAGTCCAGGTGTCCTCACGATCCTCCCAGCTCAGGGACTCAGGGGAAAGGCCTGTGACTGACAGCACTGCTGAGAATTGAGAAATACAGTCATTAATCACTGGAAATAAAATCATTTTTCCATCAGTAAATACGAAAACAGATTTCACTATGTGACAAGGTTACCTAGGACTAAAACTGCTATATAACAATTTTGTGTGCATTTCATAAATAGGAACTGATACTGAAAATCATTACAAGCCTAAATCTCAGTCTGTTTCACAAAAGTAAAGGTTAACAACCTGCCCAACGTCCCTCTGTATTACTCAGATAATTACTGGTCTTTGCCAGGGTAGTTTTGCACTGACCCAGAGCACATACAGTATATACACACACATACAGACACACCTGTTTAACTGAAGATACAAATACAAGTCCCAAAGTTCAAAAGAAGTATCAACAGGTTTTCTGTAGTGTCAGCAGCAGGGAGGGACAGCTGCTCAAGGCCAGAGGAAAATATAATCAATACAAAGCCTATTGTTTAATCATTGTCTATGATTAATTATATTGCTGTAGATAAAGGCATATTATGAGCTCAAATAACTGTGATAAAAGAAACTGTCAGTCAAACCCAACCCAATTAAAGCAGTCTAGAATAACAGTACACATGCCAGTGATGGATTTCTGCTCTGACAAAGTGGTCCCCAAATCACAACAATCATGTTCATAAAAAGCTTTTATCTGGCTGCATAAGGGAAGGGTGGGAAGGTTCACCCACCCCTCAGTGCGGCTCTCCTGGGTCACTGACGTGTAGCAGCAGCTCAGATTTCAGGAGGCCAGACTGCTGCTGTAAAAAATAGGAACATAAAAGTAATGTCAGGCTTTACATTAAAAACTGAAATGCTAGACTTTAGATTGAAATATGTTACACTTCGGTGATAAGTATTCAATGAAAACTACAAAGTGTGATACCATGGGGGTTACAATTATCTATCGGGTCGATTAATAAATGGTATTTGAGACCAGTTAAACAAGTCTTTATTTTCTAGAGAAAAGTATTTGGAAAATAACAGGATTCATTTACATCTGGTTGGTATATTCTGAAAAAGTAACCTCTATATTGAGGACAGTGGTATACCCTGTTTAAAAAAAGACTTCACAAAAACTGTTGGAAACAATTATCTTTTATTAAAAAAAAAACATACATTTCTTCTGAAAGTTATAAAAATAAATCTGGTCATTTTTCTCACAAAACAATTGATTCAATCTTATCTTCTTAAAAGTATAAAAATAAACTGCCTCAGAAACGGGTCTTCCATTTATTCCTTTTCCTTAGTCATCAGTAAACCTCCTTCCTTGAATTAAAAAAGTGCCTGTTAATCCCATTTAATCTTTCCCTTTTTCTCATCCTCTATCAGTCTCTTTTAAAAAGGACTACCGGGGGGGGGGTCTCTTGCTTATTTATTTACCTTTCTCTTTTTTCCACTTCTCTCTTCTTCCCTTCCCTTCCTTTGTTTTGCTATGTTTTAGTTTTAGTTTAGGGAATTACATTACCAAATACAGTCAGATGTAGTTTCTGTGCAGCTTGGCTTCAGTAAGCACTGTACTTTCTACTCTCTGTTATCTCTGGGTTCGATTTATATGGCCTGCAGGTAGGAGCACACCTGTGTCTTATTCCACTTCTGTCATCATTTTGGTATTCTACTATGCGGTACCTCCATTTCACCATCTTAATGCAATCAGAATTCTCAGTGAAATCTAAGACACTCTTCTTAAAGGTCTTCCCATTCAGTACTGTGCCTCTAGCAGCAAATTCATAGTTTAGAACAAATTGATGTGAAACTAAACATCAAACATTTACCTTCCTTGGATAACTGTTTCACAGTCCTGAATATCAAGAATATTCACACATTCTACCAAGGAAGCAGCTGGACAGAGCTACAGCTAGAGAATCCAGTTCATACTCAAACACTGCTGGAGAAGGACAGTGGAGCTGTTATTTTACAAAGTCCCTTACATTAGACAGGGGGCTTCGAGCAAAAGAACCTGGATTATAAAACACAGGTTGTGTGTCAGCAGAGCAGAGATACTCCTACCTGCATTGTGGCAGCTGTGTCCCCTAACAAGCTCAGTGTGCAGGATCTCTCCTTCCCAGAAGCAGCAGCCTTCAGGTCTGAAATAAACCACGATGCACACACTCTCCATTAAAACTGGAAAGAGTCCCCTCATTAGCAAGTGAACACTGTAAATTTCAGTTTCTCTCATTAGAGAGTGAACACTGTCACAGAAATAGGCATTTCTAAATTCTCTCACCTCACTTGCACGCTCTTGGCATTCTGTTTAAATCTCTAGGTTAAGGTACTGTTTGCCCAAATTCCTGATATGGTGGAATCCGGTTTTCTCCATTTTGTATTTTGTGCTTGTACGGTGGCTGGGTCATCCCTACAGCTTATTGGACTGTTAGAATTCTGCCTGAATGGCAAAGCCCTCATCCTTATAGCACGTTTAATGGTCTGTGACAGTTTTACAGCTCTGCATCAATGTGAAAGCCTGCTTCAAGTGTAGGCAATAGCTAACTTTTTCTTGGGGTCAATTAATAACGGCTCGTTTAAAAATGCAATCAGATTTTATTCCTTTAAACAGTCATACTGTAGCTTGTAAATGACACTTATTTAATTTTTAATGCAGTTACCTGACTCATAATTACAAATCATCTCCTAACTTTCAAAAATTGTGCGCTGCTTGTACACACTGGTGGCCGCACCGTAAAACACAGCTCCAGGGTCTTTTAGCAGTTACCCCAAAACCTACGAGTTTGCCCAGAAACAACACACCGGTCGAAATACACCATACAAGATATGAGAAACCTTTAATGATGTCTACATGCCTATACACACACACACACACACAACAACAACGTTTGCTAAAGGTGGATGGTGTTGGCAAACATGGTACGTATAAGAGATCTGCTTTAACACGTTCGTAGTGATTATAATGCAAAGACGTAAAAATATTCAGACGGTAGAAGGTTGCCTTCTATTTAACTTAAAATGTGTCCGTCCTTCTACCAGTTCTGTTCTGAACTTCAAACATACCCTCTCTCAGGAGGAGTATATGAAGATGGTAAACAATTTGATTGGTTGCCATGTCAGGCCAATAGGAACTGAATAGACACCTCTTCTGATTGACCAATAGAAACAGCTCCTCCGTATATGAAAGACTGACCAATAGTAAATACAGGTACTCCGGCCCCCGCCTTTGACAATAAAGCTTGTCTCTGGTTTCCGAATGTTGCACAAAAACATTAGTAGAGATCTTTGTGGTGCTCTTATGTCATTGCCGTAAGAGGTTTTATCATTTGGGTAATGGGTTTCAGGTGGGGTTAAGACAAAAGTGTAGGGGTGTTAATGTCCTGTCCTTGTTAATAATCTCACTTATTCAATGTCACTTCTCTACCCCATAGAGAGAGTCTGTGGGTGAAGAGTGCCTGGTGTCACCTCAGGTACTTCTGCATTTACATTTCCAAGTAAATCCCTGCCAAGATACTTCAGGATGAAAAGCACCATCTACAACAGTTTTGCACAGTATTGAAATGACTACACTAGTCAATACGTGAATACTTGATCTTGAAATGTTTAAATGCAGCTCTGGTGTCTCTCTAATTACATCCAAGAAACTGCTGCTTGTGTGACAAATGGAAGGCTTATGAAATTCTCAGGTAGAATATTACTACAGCACAGCATTTGACAAAACCCAGCTGCCATTTTCTGCAGGGTTGTTTCTCCAATGGTGCAGCGTACCTTAGCTGGTATTTCAGAAGTGTGTGAGGACTCCACACTGGACTCTTACCAGAGGATGTCCTCTGCTTTTGCAACCTGCTGTAGTTTTCTACAAAAAGGTTGGACCAGAGAAGGGTGTCTCCAATCCTAGAGAAAATAAAGGCTGGTTTTACAAGTCATCCACCATTTAACTGGGAAAGTTAAATAATGGAATAACTGACCACTCACTGATAGGTCCTTACCTTGAGGTATCTGCTACTAGGTGGTTTAGATTTTTTACACAACCTGTAAATTAGCTCCTTATCCCCCCAAGAAACCTAACTCAGGCTCCCCAAAAACAGCTTGAGAGGCACAGGTTAAATCTGAGCATTGGTTATAGTTACAAGTAGCTAGTGAACTTAACCTAGCTCTTACTTATGAGATTTGAATTTCTGTCTGTTAGATAGCAAGGTTACAACTCTACATTGTTTTGCTTACTTTATAACTGTGGACTCCAAGTAGAAATAAGACCTAAGGAGTTCTTAATCCAACCCCTCCTTATACATCAAGGAAATTGTACAGTTGACAGCAGGTGGCAATAAAGTCTGAAAAACTCCTGAAGGAGTATTACCCTTCCACTGATCTTCAGATCAAAGTGTGCAAGATGATCCTGCTGTTCTGGTGCCACTGAAGATAAAACTCACTGTACAAGTTAATGGCTGTACACAAAAAAAAAACTTCCATAGACCTTTATTTTATTGCATAGACATGACAGGGACTACACAAACAGGATCAAATACTTAACAGATCACAAATACCAGGTTTGTTCTTCATCCCATCTGCTCTGTGGAACCTCAGATCCCCATCTCACATTTTTTTCCTTCCAGTGATCAACAGGGCTCAAGGTAAGGGAGTATCCACCGCATCTTAAAAAGGTGTCAATGGAGCTCTCAGAAGACCAGAGGAGCCATCACTGAAAGATGGCCACACCACCTCACAGGTTTACCCAGTGATGATACTGCCATGATGAAGCCCACCTAAGCTTCAAAAGAGAGGGTTGTTAGATTGCCACTTATCAATTTCTCCACAGTTCAAGACACCAAGCACAACCATGTCCCATTATTTCTCCCTTAGTAACTATACAGTTGAGTTTCTGTATCCCAAGACAAGCAGCTTCCAGTTGACCAATATGAAAGCCTACAAGCTTAGTCCTTCAGAACAGGACTCTTGTGGCAAAAGAGGGATTCTTAAAGGGTCCTCTAGACAAGAGCCATTCCACAACTGTATGTGCTGCAAACACATGCAAGATGGAGTTTCAGGTGTCCACTTAAGACCAACAATATTGTACATACCCATGAAGTCAGTTTATGGCACCGTTCCACAGCGTCACAAGACAATAGACCTGTAATGGGTCAAAAAACGGAAGCCACAGTAGCTGGAAGTCCTGAACGCCAAGCATTCAAAATCCAGAAAATGAGCAATAAGCCAGAAGAACAGCAGAGGGCAGTAGAAGCTAGTTAAATCCAACTCCGAAAGGCGAGAGCGATAACCAAGAAACAGGTAAGCCCGTAAAGAAACCACACCCGGAGAAGACGAGCGCTCAGGAAGACAAGCGGGAAATCAGGAACATCAACAATACAACAGGCATAACAAACACAACTTAAAGCACAAGCTAAATATCTAAGCATCCCAGGTTTCACTTTTATAAGCCTCTTAATCAATTACATAGGCTCATCTAATTTCACGGGAACCTATCCCAAAGCCCTAAAATCCTCATGTGGAATGCTTAGGTATGTCTAGCTCAATAATGCACACCTGCTTCCCTGCTCAGAAGCCATCTTGGCTCAGAGAAACACCACAGCCTGGACTTGAGCCAAAATGGCAGGTTCCAGCGAAGTCTACTAGAGACACTACCACAATGATTTAACAAAGTTTGCTTAAACGTGGTTTCTCGACCTTTTAGGATTCCACATTAACTAGATTAAAAGAGAAATATAATTATTTGAATATGTTTAAGGTATGCATTCCAGATTCCAGAGAGAAACTCTTATATCATTTCAGCACCCAATATTATTTCTCTTACTGTGTCAGAACACTTGCCGACGCCTGCTGTGATTTTAAATGGAGCTCTCAGTTAATGTATCGCAAAGGAGAAAGTCAGTGCTGCAGACCATTACAAAAATGTGCTTTGCTCTCTGAGTCATCTGTGTTTAAAAATAATCATGATTGAAAGAGTGTTGTAATTTCAGTTAACTAAGTAGATTAAGGCATTACTTTGAGACACAAAATTTGCCTTCCAGTATTTTTGGTGCCCTGTACTGGGGGATGATTTTTAACTGTCTTTTTCCTTCTAAACACCTTCCTTCCATTTTCACTGAGAATTGGTCCTTCTGCTTGGTAAGTAAGCGTTTAAATAAACTAGCAGGCTGACTGTTTGGAATTATCTGTAGAGTTTGAAATAACATCTTATTTGTTTCTGATGATGGTTTTGTTTTTTCCTCATGTACTCAAACAACCCCATCGCCTACGAGCTTTCATTTTCATCCTTTGATTTCTGTAAATCCTTTCTTCCCCTAAAAAGGTGGCATCATCATTGTCTTCTCCTGGCTTCCCCTACTCAGGCACAACCCATTATTAATTAACTGCTTTTACTGCTTCTACCATTTTGAAAAAGCTGGGGATGGGAAATGGACCATGAACAACTTCCTCCAAAATATATTTGTATATTTTCATACATATTCTCTCTTAGAAAGGTGAGAAACTCACAGTACAATAAAGGAGATGTCTTGTTAGTGTGATCCCTGCCAGAGGAGCATTTGCAATAAATTAACGCAGTAGTATGAAGAAATATAGCCCAAATTGTCTCCTGACCTCAAGAGATTTACTTGATTGTTTACTGTATGGCTTTGTGCAAAGCTGTTACGATTTCAGTACATAATGTTCTTGAAAATTTCTTTATAAACAATTTATTTACTCACGACACAGCAATATAATCCATGACTCATCTTGGTATGTAACATTACCGTTCCTTAATTTAATTGGGAAAATAAATAAATCTGGAGGGCATTGTATTGATATATCATAAATACAATGTAATCATCACTACCAGAACTCTTCATAGGTACTCTTTTTTCTGTACATTACAAGAACCTCCTCCGCCCTGGGTAAGATGTTTTGGTTTCCTCTTTGCAATCTCTAGTCTGGTTGCCAGGTGTGTCAGATCTGATCCTGTTGCCACCTCCTGTCACCACCTACATCTCCCATCTGACAGACCACTAGCTGTCAGACTAGCTGGCCTTCCACACAGTGTGAAATTAGGACTCTCTACCAGCCCCCATGTGTGGAAGTTGGGTAATGTGGGCAGAACATCATAAACTGAGCAGAAATTTGATCTCATTTTCTTCTATGTTCCAGTTGTCTTGCCATGTCTGTGATTGCTCCCTTATTACTTCACAGCTTTTCCAGCTGCCCTGCTTCTTCATTGCCTTAAACTCTTCTACCACTAATCATGTCGGTAGCTGTAACTTGCGACCTATGCTGTAGAGGCTGCTGCAAGGTGTTCAAAAGCTTCCTTAAACGTCCAGCCATCACCTGAGATTTTCCTCTTCAGCACCTCCACCATTGAAAAAGATACCTTGTTGACAAGGAGAGACCAGTGGAGTCTAGGAAGAACTCTAGGAAGTGTTGATAATACCAGGCCTTATATTTGGCAGGTAGACCACTAATCTCCGGATAGGGGGTGGTATCTTCTTAAACCAGATAAAACCA
Source organism: Lepisosteus oculatus (assembly GCF_040954835.1). Taxonomy (NCBI): domain Eukaryota; kingdom Metazoa; phylum Chordata; class Actinopteri; order Semionotiformes; family Lepisosteidae; genus Lepisosteus; species Lepisosteus oculatus. Next base: position 11,300,535 of record NC_090718.1, read on the forward strand.
ATCCAAATTCCATGTAACTAGTTGTGATGGCATTAATGTCAAGGATGTCGGAAGGGCATGCCGTGGAATGACAAGGAGAGCAGTAGAGACCCTATGCATAGTGGCAAAAGGGGCAACACAGAGGTTAGCCCAGGCTCAGGGGTCAGACGATGTCGTGGAAGAAACCTAAGCCCTCTGGTCACGGGAAAGGTGACCTGGTGCTAGGCGGGTCTCAGGACATCCATACCCTCAATGCTGAGCCAGGAGCAGAGCAGACACAGGAAGTAAATAGGCTACACAAGAAAACACTGGAAAGACATGAACTATCACAGGGAACTAGAAACAGGACAGAAGAGCAGCACCCTCAAGGTGTACAGGGTGTGACAGTAGTGTACTAAACTTGAATTGAACTTCTGGATTTTGCAGGCTTGAACTCCAGTCCTGCTCATGTAATGAGCTCTTTGGTTTCTCTTCTTATTTCACAAGCAGGTTCATCTCTACAGAAAATAGAATGTCTGGTATAGTGCATCCATGATGCCTACCTCCAACCTCTGCTAGAGTGTGATAAAGTCCTTGTTTGTGATGTGTATCTTAAATAGTTGAAGGAGTCTTGAAAGAACCATAAAACCTAGCTGGAATATGGTAGGGCATTAACTTGGTGAGAACCAGCTTGTGAGATACAGTTTAATTCCATAGACATTAGTTAGATCTAAGCACAGGACTGCAAGATCTCCTTTATTCTGCTTGGCACTTCCTGCAATCTTAGAAATAATTCTAGCATTTTCCAGACAGACCAGACACTCCTGAAATGCCATCCCATTGCACAGATGTATCAATAGAATTGTTGTTCATCATGAACCTGTTCAACCTGCTTACTGTGATTCTGAAACATATTTTAATTTCTGCACTAAGAAGTGAAAAGTTATGGAATTGCTTGAGATTCATTGAGTCCTCTTTCAGCCCTGAACCATCTCTCGGCTTTCTTTGAGGTAGTTCTTCCTTTCTGCCTCTTTCAGCAGCTTCCGGAGTCTCCGCCTGAGTCTCTCACAGTGTCTGTGATCCTCTGGCTCTGACACTGATCCTGCTCTGGTCCTTTTCAGGGAATTGTTCATCTCCCACCAGGTAGGTTCCCACTCTTCAGAAGGAATGGTGAGTTGTCTGGTTTAACTAGTGTAGCCATGTAGTCTGGGGTCACTGTGTGAAATATTCTTCCACCTCCTCCTTTGTAAACTCAAGCTTTCCTGATGTTTTATCATACTGTATATAATGATTAGGGTAAGGATTAAAGTTACAAATTGGGGTTGCATTGTGATTGAGAAATTTGAATTTCTTTGCATATAATATGTATGACACAAACCAATGGAAACATGAAAGATGTCATGGGGAAGTGTATTTAAAAGATCCTTGCACAAAGAGTTGTGGGAGAATGGCACAGGTGAACCAGTCATTTTGTAGACACCAACAGCTTGTCTTCTTTCAACGGATGGCTGCATGAGATTTTGCAATCAAACTGGTACCAGAAATCAAAAGGACTACGTGGATCAAATACTGTCCTCTCATTTGAATGTTCTCATGTTCTTGTAATTTCTTAAATGAACACATCAGCGGCATGACTAATAAGAAATACAGAAGCAGTAAACTGAGTATCTGATAAATATTTACAGATGAAAAAGAAATCTCACTTCTGGGCACAGCTTTAAGATAAATCAAGTTCTACAACAATAAGTGTCTTGCTATGAACTTTAGAGCCCACAGCTCGACAACATATTTCTAACTTCTTTATTCTTATTCTTCTGGCCTTCAAATACTATGGATAAGGATAATATGTACTGTATGCTGATGGCCATGGAAAAAAAAAGAGTTTCAAGTGTTACAAGTGTAATAAACTCATGGGGGCTTCTGAAAATATGCTCGATTTCTTCCACGAGTTTTCAGGCGGAGCTAAGAAAAAAAGCGCCCTGACCGTCAGCTTGTAGCCCCGCCCACTCGCATGACATCCTCCGCAGGCCACGCCCCGCTCACCTGTCCGCCAGGTTCTGCGAGAGAGAAGGGAGCTGGGTGAGTTTGTTCCGCGTTTTGTGGATTTTTTAACCTTTCTTTTATTCCTACATAGATAAAATGTATTTCATTCCTGTAATTATGTAGTCTAAATCTCGTAGGAAAATTGGGTAAAATACATATATTCGTTGGGAGCTAAATAGCCATTTTTGCTCTGTCTTTTCTTTTCCAAAACTCACCGCGTTTTTAACAAACAAAGTGTGTGACAAAGTGTGTATTTTACATCGAAGAAAAGTTTTGTTGCAGAAATAAAGACACTGCTGTATTCACAAAATGAAAACGCCGCCTTTCCGTATGTTTTAAATTAATGTTTCTTTATCAAACACTTCATAAATTTTGCTCACAAAATCAAGCGTGTGCATTTATTCGAAACTAAAGCAGCCTACCAAGAATTACCAAGTAATTTTATTATCTTCCAGAGAAGTTGTGTATTATCTTGTATTTGTGGTAAAACCACCGCTTTCAACTTATACTTATTAATTTAAATACTTTAAATTCTAAATTCCGTTTTTGTGTGTTCAGTTGAGCTTTTTCGGGTTGGATATGATTTATTTACTTATTTCTTTTTTATTTATTTTCACGTATATTGTTGAAATATCTGTTAAGAAACTTGGGTTTAAAATATCTTTAGAATGTCGTCTAAATGTGTTCTTGTGTTTCCAGTTTGGAGTCTTCGGGCAGGACAGGCTTGACTCAGCTACTGGAATTATCTATGTAAGTATAAACCTTTTTATTCGTTTACACGTATCATATTGAAATACACTATATACTTTTCTTCTTGCTGGAACGTGTTGAAAAAACGTGATGCACCTCGTAATAAGAAGATTCAAACTAGGAGATAAATTTCTCCACGGCAGAAGTGGTTTTGACCCGACAGCAGTGTAGGTGTTCATAGGAATCATTTTCTGCCAAAATTGCGACCACTTGTGCTTTTTGATGCGCATAATACATCTTCGTAAGAAATCGTTTTGTCTTCCGAATTGCATCCCAACGGAGCCTATAAAGATTAGGATTAATTGTTCGTGTGTTAGTTCTAGCCTTTTCAGAACATTTTGAATGTGAATCAAAAATGAAATTATTATTTATTGCTTGTGCTGTGCCTTCGATATTCTCACACTTTAAATGCAAGCCTGATTTCTTCAATACCCTGTTAAACAAGAACGTTACCCGTTACACCAGGTTAAGCGCTTTATTCCAGCTGTAGACCTTTTAAAGCTCATCTTCTGGACGCGTCGGTTAGCTCGACCTAACTACCTGGCATAATTTCGAGAAAGCACCGCTAATACTGATTTCTGTTGTTTTGCAGGAAATGCAACAAAGTTCCAGTCTTCATTCTGGTCGCTGCCTCGACAGATCCCTTGGAGAACCAGTAACGTGCCGTATGTTTCTGTGCTTTTCGTGCAGTTGCGTGCAACTCTTTTCGTACCCTTTTTACTTGTAAAAGCATTTAGCGTAAATGTATCCGTGCTTTGACATTTTGTCATTTAAATCCATGTTACTTTTCACTTCAGATCCTGTGCATCTGTCGTTTGTAATGGAATGCGGTGTTTAATGTTGGAAGCTAATGTTTTTGTACTCTGCTTACTTGTAAAAAGTCTTTAGTGTTAATATAGCCTTGCTTTGACGCTTTGTAATTTAAAAGGTGTTAATTTTCATTTCGAATCTGTGCATCGCTTGTACTGGAATGCTTTGTTTTGTATGCAACTTTCGCTCAATAAATTGTTGATTGGAGTTTGATGTGTTTTGTTGTTTCTGTTCTCATGCAGAGTTCCGTACACCCTTGGTCCTGAAAAACCCCGGTGTTGGTGAGTTTTTTGGCGGAGAGACTTTACTAACAGTTTCCGAGAAGCAATGCGAAGGGCTGTTTTTTCCTTGTTGTCACTGACCGCAAGGGGACACCCTATCGCTTTGTGACTTGGAAACTGCAGAGGCTACCCCCTTGTTAAGTCTGTCCAGATTTTCCCGCCAAAAAACTTAGTATATACCGGGGCTCTTGCAGGGCGTGGTCTCCTCCCATCAATCAAACCCAGCCCCGTCTACTCCTCTTTTTGGAGAGAGGGGCTGGGTGATTGACTGCAGCTCTAGCCAAGCCCACTCACTCCCAGCAGCAGGGGAAGGCAGGTTGGTGATGGCCTAGGTCCCTGCAGAGAGGCAGGTCTCCTGGTGTGGACTTAGAAGTCTGTTGGTTGCAAGCTGTGACTGATAGGCTGAGTCCGCCCTGGGTGCCTCCTCTCTCTCGGGCCAAAGCCACCTCCAGCCCGTCTTCCTCTCAGCTGGGAGTGAGGGGGCTTGGCTAGAGCTTCCCTCCCTTCTCCTCCCCCAGGGGCTGTACCTCGGCTCCCTCCTAGGGACCCTAACCCCCCAGAGACTATCTAAAAAGGCGGGAAAATCTGGAGCGACTTAAAAAGGGGGTAGCCCCCGCAGTTTCCAAGTCACGATGCGATAGGGTGTCCCCTTGCGGCCGTGGCGCAAAGGACAAAACAACCCATCGCATCGCTTCTCAGAAACTGATTGCTCTCTCCAGATTTTGCAGCCAAAAACTTACAGCAGTGAGACACCAGCCCAGAGCAAACCCTTCCAACACACCTTGAAAAAATAGCAGAAAATGCAAAACAATGTTTTTTTTTATTTCAGAATGCACAGCACATACAGTAGCAGCAGTCGACAGGGAACAGTTTAACAACATTAAGGTCAAGATACATCACTGAATCTGTACATTACAGTCACTGTTGTCAAAAATAAAATTTTAGGAAAAGCACACATTGTCAACAATAACTTGCCAATGCACGACGAGTTGCTGGAGTGGAGCTGGAGATGAGATCGACGGAGCGCCGAGGATCAGGAGCCGCAGAACTGAATGCAAAAGAAAAAAGATCAAGTTAACAAAACACGGGACTTGCAGAATGGATTATTACAGAACGCAGGGAACATGCAGGCTAAGGGCAAGATGCAAGCACTGAATTGGTACATTATAGATAAAGTAATTGGTGTCAAAAACAAAATTTAAGAAAAAGCAGACGTCAAGAATAACTTGCCAACGCACGACGAGTTGCTGGAGTGGAGCTGGAAACTTGATCGTCGGAGCGCTGAGGATCAGGAGCAGCAGAGCTGAAAACAAAGAAAAAAGATCAAGTTAACAAGATGTCCGATTTGCAGAATCGATTCACTTGATGTTACGATATCTGTTAACTTTTTTCAAATATGCTGCCTGAATAAAGAAATTCACAAACACTCTCCATATTCAATAAACAAGCAATGCGTAATTTCATGAGAAATCACGGATACATTCCAACCCACTACTCCATTGTTCAGAAAATACGTTCAGCCACATAAGAATTAAATGCTGCAAAAAAGAAATTTAGAAATTAATTGCCACTTACAGCGTGTATCACATTCGATTTAACTCCCTGCTTTGCAAAGCGCCGTTAAAAGTTGTTAGTACTGTCCGTTTCCTCCATTGATTCAATAGATTAAGAAAAAAGCCTGAGCCGTACAGCTTTTTGTTTCTATTCAACTAAATTACAGCGAAAGAAGTTATGTGGTTAAAATTAAACCGTTCACGTTCAAATACGTGTTCTTATCGAGTTACACAAATATAAGTAATATAATGGAAGACAGGAATATAACTTACCTTATAAAAAAACTTATTCATAACTGGAGGTCTGTTTGTGAATTTATTTTGTTACCTGGAGAAAGAAATAATAAAAAATACGAATTAGTTAATTTAATCCTGAAATGTTTTATAGTTTCAGAGACGAAAACGTTATAAAAGCGTTTGAATCAGCGAAGAGAGATTACACAGCTACTGACTTCATAAAGCAAGTGTTGTAAAGCTAACCAAAACGGTTTTTCGTTAATGGAGCGTTAACGTCCAAGAAAAACTATATGAAGAAAAAACATATTTAAACGAAAGTTAGATAAGAACCCTTGATGAAAACTTAAACCTTCGAGAAAAAGCTCAGTCGGACAGAATACTAATTTCGGAGTCCTAAATCACAAACTAAACCTAAACAAACCAATTTAACCAAAGTAACAACAAGAGTAGAATTTTGTCAGGTTTTCCTCAAAGTGAGAGTTGTTTTTTGCACTTAAAATAAGAAAATTCGAAATAAAACGCAAACGCACCTCGAGCCGCACCAGCTCATCCCGCCGCCATCTTGCCGAGCGCACCTGTGGAACAGGTGGACGGGGCGTGTCCGCTGAGGAAGGTCACTCTGGAGGCGGGCTCCGGTCCTGACGGACAGCTGCGGATTCTGTTACAAGGGCTTCACTGACGTTACTGGAGATACATAGAAACTTCAACTCACCAGATCATACATAAAGCATTTGTCGGCTAAAGGATTTTCAGAAAACCTAAAACAGTAACACTCCCCTACGAGGCTGTGCTCGACGGGAACTTCTAGCTTGCGGCCAGTTGATCGAATCAAGAGGAATGTGCTGGAGAGAGACCCCTGCCGCTCCTAGTTAGGACTGCACCTCTCTTTCACTGCTAGTGCCACACCCGTCCTGCAGGTGTCTCAGTGGTATAAGGGGCTGGTTTTTAGAATTCCGTTCATTACTATTCATTCATAAAGGACTTAAACCCCCCATTTTACCCTGTTTTGGAGGGCCCCGAAAATGGGACCCCCCAAAACGGCCGGCGTGGTAGAGAACAGCCACCTACACAAACTCACCCCGACAGCACGAGAGCTACACCCGGGGCTTAGATCTCAGACTGACGGGGAGGCTCGGGGCTCGTCTTTAACTCCCCAGCGTCTCTGGGAGTCGATCCAATTGTCTGAACTTTAGAAAGTGCCCGATGGATAAGCCCACGGAGCCACCAGGCCGGCCACGCAAAATAGCGGGCATGTAACTCTCTTATTCAGTCTAAATCAATGTCACAACATTGAGACGAGACAGTTCCCCGTTTGCTCGCCTTTCAAGCATTGAGGCTACTGAGTCGCCTTTGCAAAACGTTTTGGTTTACAGTATACATGTTAAACTGCACAAATCTTACAGCAAAGTAAGGTGACAGAATCTGTAATAGAGTTTGAGGACTCTGTATGTCCTAGATTACGTAAAGAGTTTAAACAAAACGACTCAGATGACTCAAAATTAAATTTATTAAACTACATGAGGGATCAAATTAATCTAAATGTCAATACCCTCGCTGGTGTCTGGGCAGAGTATCCCTTTAGTTCCTTTAAGGTGTCACGACATGATACAGTATATTTGTATTTCCAGAAGGCGTTTGGAAGGGTTCCCACACAAGCGTCAACCGAAGGCACCCTCTGTCAATTCATGATGTAATCATATATGAGATTGAGTGTCAGACACTAACTTTTTTTTTCTGGTTGATCCAAATCTGAAACCTAATCGATAAGATTACTTCACCAATCGCTCACCGAGTGGGATTTTCCGCCAAATGTATTGCGTTTGAAAGCCTCGTGTTTGCAACGTTTCAAAAGCGCACACGGCCAACTCCATGATCCAATCCGCGCTTTAGACATTTTTCAATAATTAGAGGCCACTAAGCCAGGTTTGATTAATCTTGTATCAGGCTTCAATTAGTGTCCTTTAAAAACTCCTCGATTGCGTCTTTGCCTTTAAATAGAGGGTTTACGGAGAAAGGAGAGAGGCTGTGGAGAGGAGGATTTCGACCGAAGACGGCTGAAGTGGGATTTTTCTCCTAATGGGTGTGGGAGACGCTTGTTAAAACTGAAGCATCAACTTCCGTCCTTTATAAAAGTAAATGTTTCTGTTACTTGTCCAGATTTCTCCGCCGTGTTTTGAAGACAAGCTGGGTTAAGCGCAGTTGAGTCTCTCCATCCCCCCCTGAGCGGTTGAAGCACCTGGACGCCGACCTGCGGTGTGGCGAGTGACTGGGAACAGACCTGCGGGGAATCCGAAGAGAGGTGAATACTGCCAGGCTGGAGATGAGAAGGTACGTTTTGCATTTGTATTAACCCAAAGCTGCAGGGACCGGTGGTATTTGAATCCGTGCAAAGGCTTATATTCGCATTGGGAGCGCTCCTGGTCGTTTGACCCGAGCTGTGAAACGTTAAATAAAACTGATAGCTGGTGTGTGGTGAGTGTATTCGTGCCGCACTATGGCTGCCGTCGCATCATCCAGGTGGGGCTGCACACTGGTGGTGGAGGAGAGGAGTCCGCGTTACATGTAATGCACTTTCCTAGATACTCCATTCAAAGCGCAGTAGAAGTGTAAGGAATTCCTATTGGAAAGGGCCCCGTTTCTCAAAGCAGGTAAGGAAGGCCCAACCTGGAGAGCACCGAGCTGCCAACGGGACTCCCGAGTCCACAGCGTCTCGTCTCCCCAGGGCTCCGGCGGGAGGCCCACCTGTAGCCACAGCCACGGCGCCGCACACCAATAAATGTGGTTAATAGAAGTCGAAGGACGTGTGTTTTTCTTTTTTTTTTTTTTCTGCAATAAAACTGTTCTTTGAGTGCTAACTGCGAAAGCGTGTATAATTGGGGTGGGGGGTACAAACTACTGCAACAGGGGAGATTCTAAAACGTTAAGAACTGCCGCAGCTGTCCTAAATCTACTGCCCGTTTTGAATTAATTTCTGTGTAACTTTCAGGGGTAGTTAAGACTTTTTCCTTTTGCTTTGCATTCTTCCCTTTTCGCCTTGGTTTCCTCTCTTTTCTAGTTCCTAGCCACTATCCTTAAACTCATTTCCTTTCCTCTTGCGGGAGATAATGTTCGCTACCTCTTATAACCCCCTCCGTTAAGACGGGTCCTAGCGCCAGCAAGAATCAGATCTCCGCAACTATAAATAAAGGGGAGAAGCGACGGTTTGTTTCAGTCCTTCTTTCTCTAAATGTAAGAACTGACTTACTATTTAAAAACAAAAAGAGGCAACATCCCACTTGTAACTGAAACAACGTTTCCATAGGTAAATAAGACGAATTTAAGGCGTTTTCCTAGATAATATTAAGGAAGTCGAGTAGTAAGTGTAAGGAGCGCCGAGAGTTTCTCCAGAACCAGATTTTATTCGCCGCAAACGAACGGCCGACCCGCGCGAAGAGACGGTTAGTTTCCTCGCTTATTTAAACCAAGCGCGCGAGCTGGGAACCGTTAATCTGTCCACCCTCTCCCTAGCGCAGGACAGCCCGAACTGGACTGGTTCAGCTTCACCACAGCGTGACTCGAACCTTCTCTCCGGTACCTGACTGGGTTAGAGAGGGGCCACCCTCGCTTGGCAAAGCTCCGTTGTTCCCATCACAGTGGCTCAAGTAACAAAAAGTGCTACTTTTAGTACCTCATACCCCTGCTTAAGCCACACAATTTAAGTAGTGGTTAGCTGTTTACATTTATCTATTCTACATTTGAGCAGTCAGCTAAAATCACAGTGCATTTGACAGCACAGCACTCTCCAAAGCCCATGCATGAGCAGAAAGCAGGGGCCTACAGTATGTGTAAAATAGTCATGGAGCAGCAGTACAACACCTTTAATTGAACCTGTTTCACAGCAGAGGTAACTTCCTACTTTCCAGCACTGAATCTCATTCCATATCTCATTAGGCAATAAATGTACAGAGACTAAACCACTCTTGTAAACTGAAGAGATCTTAACAGTCTTAAAAAAAGACTTTCATGATCTTCATGTTTTACATCTATTATCGCCTAAAAAAATAAGGGAATGAGCTTTTGAAATATTAAAGTAGAATCTATCTCTACAGTAAATCTCACCCTGAAAGCACAAATAAAATAACTTAAGGCAACTTGACCAGAAAGAGGTGGAAAATGAATCTGTCCCCTTCTCCTATTGTTATGTACACAAACAATAGAACTTGGAGTGAGGGAGCATTTGAAATTAAATCTATAAATAAATATTTCTGAAGGGGAAGTCATTAGCAAAACCATTCTTTATATAACCCCCTCCTTTTAACTAGAAACACAACACAAGGCATTTTGTTTAGTGAAAAAAGCTTTGCAGATTGTTCATTAAGGGTTAGTTTATTGCTTCGTGTCCAGACCTGTGTATTTTTAAAAACAAAATGTATATCTACTGATACAATGTTCACTACATACATTGTATCTACATACTGATACATGTTCACCTGCTCCCTAACACTTGTATCTTTTTCACTTCAACAGTTATTCAGGATGTTATGTTTAGGAATGTTCTGTTAAGTGTCCGAAAAGGCTATTCCCTGCATCAGTGGCTCTTACCCACATGACCCAGTGCTGCTCAAGACCACCTTATCCTCTGGGCTGAAGGCCTGGGGTTGATGCAGAAGCATGTGTTGACTGTCCAGATGGTCTTCACGATCCTCCCAGCTCAGGGGCTGAGACTGAAGGCCTCTCAACACTGTTGAGAATTGAGAAATCACATTATTTTTCCCATCAATAAAACTTCAACATTTTTCACTACACAACCTGGCTGCTTACACGGGATACTGCTAACGAGTATCATTTAAATCAGTTTGATGTCCCAGAAATTAAGGCAGAAACCAAACTTGAAATCTGATTCACAGCAATCACCGGTTCTTTTTCAAGAGACTTTGTAAAAGAGTGCAAAGCCCTGACTACAGTGATCAGTGTAGGATCTTGAATGTGATCTTTGTTCTTGTAAAAGATGGCATCAGGTAAATGTAAAGAGACACTAGAAATTCATACGTATTGTATGTGTTTGGTTTTAAAACCAGAGGCAAAGTCTGAAATAAATCAAATACTATTAGTTATAAATTACACCATGTTTCAAAACTAATTAAAAAAACTCCTGTGTGAAGACACTGGTGAGATAAGTTTTACAGTGGCTATCACAAGTATTCACCTCCCCTGACCTTTTCTACATTTTATTGTCTTACCATATGGAATCATAATATATTTAATTCAGGTTAAATATACTTACCTACATGTGAGTAGTACAGGTCTCAATAAAAACTACATCATGGAGGTAAAGGAACAAAGCAAATCTGGGATGAGGTTATTGAAAAGCAATCAGAGGAAGAGTACAAGAACATTTCCAAAGCATTGAATATCCCCCTCAAAGGACAGTAAAGTCCATTATAAAGAAATAGAGAAAATATGGCACAGCTGTGAATCTGTGTAGAACAGGGCATCCCCAAAAAGTGTCTAGTCAAAAAGGCACTAGTCAGGGAGACAACTCTAAACGAATTCGAGTTTTCCATGGCTGAGGTGCGGCAAACTGTACTAATATGACAATTGCCTGGGAGCTTCACAAATCTGGTCAACAAAAAGCCAATGTTGAACAAAACTACATCCAATCTCAACTACAGTTTTCCAGAAGGCATGTGGGAGAATTTGAGACCAAATGCAAGAAGATTCTATGGTCTGATGAGGTCAAAACGGACTATGTTTGGTCCAAGCATAGCACCACACATCAGAGAGAACCATCCCTACCGTGAATAACAGTGCTGGCAGGATCATGGTGCGGGGATACTTTGCTGCTTAAGAACCTGGAAGAACAAGGCAAAGTGCAGAGAATTCCTGGAGAAAACCTGCTGCAGTCCGCAAGAGACCTGGAACGTGCGAGAAGATTCATCTTCCAGCAGGACAATGACCCAGAAACATACAGCCAAAGTATTGGAGTGGCTTAAAAAAGTCAATGTCCAGGAGTGGCCGAAAATCACTCTTCGCCAATGGAGCCCATCCAACCTGAAGGAGCTTGAGCAATTCTGCAAAGAAGAATGGGCAAACATTAAAGTGTCCAGTTGTGCACAGCTAGTAGAGACCTATCCAAACCGACTCATGACTGGAATTGCCAATGGTGTCTCTACCAAATATTGACTCAAGAGAGGTGAATACTTGTGCAATTATTTCTTGCGGTTTTAGATTTCAAATTAATTTAGGATAATATGTATAATTTTGTTTTCACTTTGGCATTATAGGGTCAAATCAATGTGTCTAATAATGGCACAAACACCAACTTTAACACATGTTATAGTGTTACAATAAGGAATTATAATGTACTTAATTGCAAGGGGTGAAATACAGGGCCACTGCATTTTATTAATTACACTTTTCGTTTAAGACCACTGTTAATCACTGAATATAATTGTTTACTACATTGTTTAAACAGCCTTGATATTCCAAATGCCTGCTCTTGTTTGTAACCATTATATTGTTCTTTGGTAGAGACACAGCAGTAATATAAGTTCTTTATTATGCCACCTATGGCTCCATTTTCAAACAGTAATTGTAAAGGTGTGAATTATGCAAGGCAGAAAAAAAACCTTTCCCATTTCCTCTAAATCTTTTGTGCTGTTATGCAGCAGTTTAATCAACAGTAAATTTAAAAAAAAAACCTTATATTATATTGGGACGGATAAACTTTTAATACTGCATGTCTTCAAACGCATCTGAGAAATGACACTGCAAACAAGCTCTGACTGAATTTCACTGTGCTGGGAAGCAAGTAAAACAAAGATAAAAAAACAACCAATACTGAACAATTTTAAACACAATTTAAAACATCTTCCAAAAGACTGTGTATGAATATAATGCATACATTGTGTTCCCGCCACTGCAGATGTTAATGTCACACATTTCAAGATTACATTTTAATGTGTGCATTTTAAATAAATAAGATAACTATTCCTCCTCCTGCTTTCCAACTGCACAGTAACCTAGACCCCACAAATCCACACCTTTGTGTCACCTCCTGCAGGCACAGCAAAGAGACCCACTCTGCTACAACAAGCAATACTGAAGGTGAGCTTCTAATCCAGTTTAATTCACAGTAATGGGGATTCTTCCAAAGTTTTGTTTTCTTACGTTTTTACATGGTACTGTTTCCTACATTATAGTACTTATGGATTTATTTCCAGTGTTTGTGAAAGGTGTTGATTCTACAGAAAAAAATACTTTGACCATTTCCAGTAACAGTTTAATATAATACTGTACCTCGGACAATGGTAATTCAAACAATAAGTAAAATAAATATTTAAAATGCAATTTGTTATATTAGTAAAGACAAACCTGTAACTTTCTTCCAATGAACCTGAAAAATGACACTGCAAGCAGGCAGCAGTGGTGACACAGTGCTCCAGGCTGGGTGCTGGCTGTTTTCCGCTGTGCTGGGAATTGTACAGGTTTCAGTGCTCGCTGGGATCAGTGCTCTGATGTGTTTGAATCTAACCTATCAAACCCTGCTGCTGTGTCAGAGCCAGCCGGCAGAGGACATGAGTGAGGTGACTGCAATGTTGAAGCTGTGACAGAACCCTGTACTGTACAACACGGGGTGTGTCCTGGGAGAGCAGAGATAATCCTACCTGTATTTTGTACTCTTCCACCAGCCGGCAGTCCTGACACTTTCCTCTGTCCAAGGGGCCCAAAGTACAGGATGTTTCCACAAGAGAGGAGATCTTCAAGTCTGAAAGCAAAAGACAATGCACATATACTCAATTATACCACTGTGAAGAGACTTGTCATAAGAAATTGATCACGGTCACAGATATAGGGATTTATTTATCTCACCTAACGTGTTCTGCATGAATCTGTGGCGAGGCCAGGCACAAAATTAATCTTCCCGGTAAGAGCTATCAGTTCGGCCCAGCTGGGTCCACACCACCCCAGTCATACCTAGCCAGTTGGGAAAACGCCATCAGACTATTTGAAGAAGAAGGCTGAGTTTGAGGCAGTGGAAGAGCAAACTCAAGAGAATAATCTAACAACAGATTTAAACTTGCTATGTTCTGACCAAGTATCATTTACTCAAGTCTAAGTCAAATCTTTAAAAGAAGTAACACGATTGCAAACTCATCTCAAAAGGGTGTAACACATATAAAACATTTATAAAGTATTTAATGAAACACTTGAAGAGGTTGTAATCCAGAAATGTTATAACTTATCAGCAATGGGATATCGAAATATATATATTATGACATGTTTTGCAGGAATTGTCTCTCGCCATTTTCTATACAGGCAGAATTATATACTTGTAGGAAAATGCAAACTATAAGCTTAAATACTCATGATCCAACAAATTGCTAGGTAAATCTTAGTTATGTAAGCTGTCAAATAAAACAATGAGAAATACTGTACTTCTCAGATGTAAGGGACATCCAGGACAAAGTGCCTTCAAAAACATAATTCATATGCCTTTATGTGACATGTTTAAAAGCAAATTAGTACATTGTACATTGGAGAGAAGCAGAAAAAGGAGCTGCCAATGTACTAGAACCCAAAGGGAAGCCTGTCAACTACTAGCTCACCAACACCACTTACAGAAGCAACCATTAAAGTTGTTATAATGTGCTCTCCTCTGCAGGAGTCAAGGAATGCACACAGTGGAACCTCATAGTAAAGGAAAGTGTCAAAAGTATCCGTTTTGCAAGATGACGTACCTGACTAGACAATAAGTATAAATGTCCCAGAGTCTGTGATGTCAGTGAACCAATCTAAGAGGCAAGAAATGAGAAGGTACATCCTAAAACCATTCTGATCGCAGCTTCGGGTGACTGCGACGTGCACTGCCAGAGAAATTCAAAAGGAGACTGGAGAAGAAAAAAGTTTGATAAGAGTACACTTGCCAAGTGAGAATTAACATTAGAAAGGTAGAAGCTATATGGAAAGTCTCAGTCCTCCGCAGGCTGGACTAGTATTCAAAGACTCCCTTGAAAGCTGGAATGCCAGACAAGTGCATTCATGAGAACGCCGGAGATAAAATAAAGGTTTAACTGTTTTGTAACAAATTTTCAAGCCGCACTGAATAAGAACAGTCGATTTTTCCTCCTGGAGTAAATGTGACCTTTTCAGAAGCCCTGAATTTCCAGCGCGCCGCTACATGAACTCAAGGGAGACGCTGTTACTCTTAATTGCCGTCAGGTGATGTAGCCCACACAGAGCGGTAGTCACGTATACAGTCTCTATATACAGCTCTGGAGACGTCTGGTTACAGAGCTGATGTCTCGCTCCTGTTGGTCAAACCAGGGTACCAGTGAGTTGCCCAACAGACTTGACGAGGCTGTGGAAGCAGAGCGGTGTCAATTCCAAGTTTTGATGAAACACCACCACCAAAACACATTGCAGAGAGAAGGATAGTTTACAAATATGACCTGAACTATTATATATTTCAGCCAGACCAGCTGAAAATGTGTTTACATGCACAAGAGCCTCTCCTGTAAGTTTTAGCTGGCTGCTTTTAAATGTGTGAAGTTGCACCACATTACAGCGAACACGAACAGCGGGACTACAGGTTAAAAAGCAAGGAGAAAAGTTTAAAATCCGTTTCTCACGATTCGGGGTCCAATTTAATACTTGCCTTCCTTTGGCACGGAAGAGGTTTGAACATGCCAAGCAGAATTTATGGGAAAATGATATTTACCAATTATTCGGCGAAACAACAATTTATGGCTCTGCTCACCAAGGTTGTTTATTAATATTAATTTTAATAGGCTTTGATGTGACGTCATGATATCACGGACTCCCATTGGCTGGTGAGCTTTGTATTTATATAAGCTCCGCCCCCTCGTAATTGCTTCCGAAGGTTCTCCAACAATGAAGACGTTTGGTTTTATTGATTTTCTCATATTTTTCCCTACTTTTGGATGTATTAGCTTGAAAACTGAGGTTGCCACCTTAACAGTGACAAATATGGACGCTTTTAACTTTTTACGAGTGAGTAAAAAGCTATATCTTACAGTTTTTCCTGCTCTGTCGTGCTTGCATGCCGATTTGCAAGATGGCGGCGGAAACACCCCTCAATTGCGTCTAAGTAGCTCTTTAACAGCGGTGAGCTACTTTGTATTTTAATTTGGCACACGAACGCTTTTTTGTTTTGGTTTTATATGTTTTTTTAAATCAAACAGCAATTTTGCAAGCTAGTACTACTGGCTCAGCCGAGCCGAAGACACCGTTTTCAATAAAATAGATGGAATACGTTTAAAAAACACCATGTTCGCTCTGTGCCGAATTAAAATAAAGTTCAATTATTGTGCATTATTTCAGGATTATTTGTACTTTGTGGGGGGAATTTATTCAAATAACTTTACTCGATTCACCTCATTTAAAATGTTTTAGTAGGAATTAAGGCAGCAAATAAATAGGTCAGTTAACTTTACTACAAACGTTAATTTAAATAATACTATTTAATACCTAGTACTTTTCAGGGGTGGTCTCTAGTTTGCTTGATTTTACATACACCACCTTATGGATAATGCAACACAACACCCACGTATTAAATATGAAGCGGTCTTTAGCAATATTGACCACACCCTTCATGAATATGTAGATTTCCGACTCCCCCCACCCCTCCCCAACCCAAATATTTTATTTTAATGGATTTTGTTAATAAATGTTACTAGGAGAATAGAAAAAAAAGCCGTTAGGATTTTTTATTAAGAGTTGTGGTGTACAAACCAAAGACTGTTGCAGTGCACAGCAAAGCGTACAAACCAGAACTGGTCACGGGAGAAAAACAGCTTGTCGGGCAAAAAATCAGAATCGTTTCGTGATCGTTTCGTCTGTCCCATTGCAGGGGGGTTCAGCTTGGAGTGCGGTCTGTCCCGGCGGCAGGAGAGGAGACCGGGAGACCGGGAGTCCTGGAAAAATAAAGACAGGTAAGAGCATCACACTGGGGAGACGGACAAGCGGTGGAGTCCCAGTAAATTACAGCGGAGAACATGGTGTAGGATTTCCAGACTGTTATAGAGAGGATTTTTTTAGTACAGGCGTAGTTCGCTCGGCAACTGAATTGTGAAGATCATAATCGCGCAGAACGAGGGGTTATAAACACATCATCAAGCATCCACGGACGCGAAAACTAAAGTGAAAACTAATAAATGTGCTTCTAACGGGAAAGCAAAACTCAAGTTTAACTTAATCCTCTGTTTGTTACTATTTAAATAAAAAAATAAATAGTTATTTATTTATAGTAAAAAATGTTATTATTTATAAAACTAAACTATTTATTTATAGTATATTTAAACTTTATTTATAGCATACTGTTTATTTACATTATAAAAGTTATTTATTTGTAGTAACTACTGTTACTATTTAAATCAAAGTCAATGGTAATACACTTAAGATTTCATATTCTGCTGTTGGAGCAATATATACACACACACACATACATTTTAACGATTCAAAACTTAACAAGCGTCAGTGTATTTAATGATATCGAGCGCTGCAGGGCTGAACGCGACGTGGTATTCACCCGCTTCGTGGTGTGGAAGGATTGGCTCTGTGGTTTTTGATATGTTAATTCTATAAAGAATTAGGATGAAATAGTGTTGCACTAAACGACGCATAGCTCTACAATACGAAAGTGACACTTGTCCCAGTGCACTGTTGGGCTGCTGAGCCCTACATGACAAAGGTAATATTAAAACACTAATAAATGTTCCATACTAGTCATAAGGAAAAATGGTGCTTTATTTGTTTTATTCCCTTTGCAGGCATGAAACTTGTATTGAGATAAATAAGTATAAAGCACACTTTACTGTTATTCAAACATACTGTATTAGCATAAAATGCATATAACGCACATTACAATAAAATGTTGCCTTTTTCAGTATCACAAATGCAAATTGCTTAACTGTAGTTTGAACTGTTCTAGTCCTCAGTAATCCGCTTAAGCACAAGTGTATTAATTCCAAGGTAAATAATAGAATTTTATGTTTTTCAATTCAACAAGATAGATCCTAGCAACAACTTAGTTATCTATACATGTCAAATGAAAAACATGCATTTTCAGTTTGGTCCCATAATATCCATACACTTTGACAGGAGGTGTTTCATGAAGTCAATCAAATGAGTGATTAATTCATGAGAATTCTTTATGCTATTTAAAACAGGTTGTTGGAACCATGCGTTTCGAGACATTTGTTTTAAATAAATTTCTGTGTGAACTAGTTTATGGTTGCATATCCCATTGAAGCAAAAACGTCATGAAGTTTATGATCCATTGAGCTTACCAAAGTTTGTTAAAAATGTAACTCTGCTTGACATTTGTCGATTTGAAATGTAAAATATTAAGCCCTGGCTGTATGTTTTTGGGTAACTATCAAGGTGCCTTTCGAGATGCCATCCAAAAAACATGTAAATATTTTTGTCTACAAATCATTTTGTCTGCCTATGTTAACTTTAACGTACCAATAATTCCAAGAACAATAAAAAGGAGGCAGCCAGTTCCAGAGGCGGCCATGAATGACCCGGCCATGATGTTACCTCCATCAGGCTTCAGTGCAAAGATGAGGTAGTAGAGTTTGGAGCAAAGGTTCATGGACAGAGATGACCAAGGTACACCATTACTTGGGTGATGGAAATGTGGAAAGGATGGAAATGCAGATAGTCCAAGGAACACCACCTCATCTGTGAAACATGGCCTGGCATGAGGTTTTCTAACCTTAAGTTCTATGTGAGGGCAATGAACTTCATGCAGTTCTTGCCTTACATGTTAAGTATTTAGTTGCACATCCCTGTGTCTCAATACTCATATTTCTTTCAATTTCCTGGGTTGAATGCACAATGTAATTTTTCTGAGATTATCTAATGTATGCATGAAATTACCCAAAAGTAAAATGTAGGGTACATGGTATTAATTGGTATTAATCTCTTGATCACAAATACAGATTGCTTGATGATAAAGAGAATAGTTTAGACTTGGCTGGTACAGGACTTTTGCAGGACACTGTATAGTGCTCTGTTAGCCCCTTCTCTCAGGCCTGTTCATTTCCGGGCAAAAAAGGAAATCAACTTATGACAAAACTCATTTTTACATATAGCCTCCAGATGAGTTTTCTCAGTTGAACAATACACTCTGATAGGAGAGGTTTGATGGACAGGGCCAATCAAAATAATGTATTTGTGCCATAATGTAAGAATTCTTTCTGCTGTTTATACCTTAAGAAAAATGATCGTGAGTCATGAGCGAAGGGTGATTAGCTAAAGAATTTGAGCACTTATGTTAATGTAGTTAGTGTCAAACAGCCTCAGCATGTTAAGGTAACCATTCTGAACAGATTGCTTTGGCTGTGGAGCATGCTTCATAGATACAGTAGATTCTCTTTGTCCTTTCAGTATGGGGGTTAACATCCACTTGTTCCCTATTTTTACAAGGGGTGTGATTGTTTGTAAAAGAGCATGAATGGTTATTTGATGTCTCTATCTGCAGCCTCCCCAGTCCACTCCATCATAGTTAAATTAAAACCAGCTCCATTGAATTATTGTCAGAATTAATGGTAATTAATGGCTCGGTTGCATTATATGACTGCAGTGGAGAGCACTGGAAAGTCAGCGTGAGTATCTTGGACTTAACAAGCTTTTGAAATGAGGTGTTGCCTTGCACAATTTAAGAACACGTGGGACATATGAAGATTAATAAAGTGTCCCATTGAAACAGTGCGATATTTCGAACGGGCTGTTTGGAAGTTTGCGCGTTAAAAGCGGGGCACTGCCAATTCCGAGATCCGCACCCGTTTGGCGTTTCTTAATTGTTAGACAGGTGTTGAACATCTACCATTAGATTTGAATAAATTGCCGTTCATCAGTATTAGCTAAACGATAGCTCTTTAAAATAGCGAGTTTGCAAACACAGGAAAGTTCAGGAAGAAACAAGGTGTCAAAAGTGAGCCTATAGCTTTTGTGCTTGATAAATTAAAACTTGCAACTTACCCATTTTAGCTGTACAATATTCATTTACTCGGTTCAGTTAGAGGCTCCAGTCTCTGGGCTTTAAAAGGCGGCTGTAGGAAATTCCACGGCTTGGGGGACCGGAGCGGAGACCGACCCGTGTGCCGAGGTGAGTCCGAGTCTCTTCTTCCTGGAGGCCAAGAGAGGTAAACGGAGTTTAAAGCCAGGTTTCTAACAGGGCTGCAAACCACTCTCACGGGAACGTCGGCATTTTATTGCTACGGTGAGAATAGGCTTGGACACGACATCCTAATTCTAACCGACCCCTCTGTCCAAGTCTTGATTTTGGAGCGGTGTGGGACTGTGACGCTGCGGGACCGGAGCGGCTGGATTGCGTTTCTTCAGGACGGTGTGTATTTAGACTTGCCTGCTGCTCCGGTTTATTTTAACGAGGGGAAAACCTGCAATTTACCGCAGGAAACTGCAGCCAGGCTTGGTGCAACGCGATGAGAAAGTTTAAACTCTCGGTGTGACGAGAAATATTTAAAAACGAACCACTTTGCAATCGGACCCCGTGTTGCTCCTTTCCCACTGTTAGGATTCAAGATAGAGAGACTTTCATTTGCTTAGAATTGTTTTTCTCCAGAGAAGACTAAGAGGTTAATCGTCTTTTTTAAAAAAATGCTTAATGCTTTTTCTGTGCTTTGAATCTACAGCCGAGCAAGACGCTTCTTCTACCTGGAGAGCAGCGATATACCAACGGGACACCGGCCTCACCTCCTTTTTCCTCTTTCTGGGACCCCAGTCTGCACGGGCTTTTTTGGGGGGGTGGTCTGAACCGCCCCCATTTATAACCTGAATCCTGGCGAGCGAAAAGGAGGAAAAAAGGTATCTGAGAAATGTGAACCACGTGACACTTTATCAACGTACCAACGTTTCTGTAATTTCTTTTATAACCTCGTATGTTGTAATAAATGAGTGAATGTAAACCGTGATGCTTATTCCGGATTTGTGGTTTGTGTTTGTGGGGTTTTGGGGAGGGTGGGGTTAGAGGATTGTACCGCGCCACCCACCGGTCGCCAGTGAACGCTTGGAGGGTCTTGTCCTTCCCGACGCAAAGGCGTGGCTAGCTGTAAGGGGCGTGGTATTGCTTTACAAGGACCAATCGGAGGTATGATATAGAGAAGGTGTTCCAATGGGCGGGGTTGAGGATGATATTGTCCATTCACAGTGTTCCAAGATGTAGCCGATCGCAGCCAATCAGGGAGGGACAGTTTATTTTAATTTAAAGAAAGCTTCTCAAGGGAACGGGACTCGATCTTGGGGGTGGCGTTGCGGCTGAGGATTGCGGTCGGTTGCTAAATCGATTGAGCTACACGGTGTCTCAAGCCTGCCAGTGCTACGAGGTCATTGATATCAATTAATTTGATTTTGCATAGTTGGAGGGGGTAAAATTAAGTATTCTTCTTCCTATTTTTTTTCTCTATTATTTTTAAAAATGTGTTGGGATTTTTATTTTGGAATTGGATAAAAACTCTCCCTAAATTGTGGAGACGACAAGTTTCGAACCTAGTCAGTCAGCATCCCCGAACAGACGCCCTACCAGACGAGCCACAGCAACTTGTGAAAAACGCACTTCATTGACCAAAATGTGGACGGACTTGTGGGAAAAACTTTTTTTCATTTACTCAAACTATTGTTCGAAAACAATTGATGTAGCAGTACTTGTCGGCAATAAGACGGAGTTTTAATAATTGGATGAGCGAAGCTGAACCCAAAGAGAGGCATCATCAGATTTAGCGTGAAGTAATTTTAAAATTACATTTTCTCATTAGATTTATAGGTGTTATGTATCCGATTACAGCCATGTTTATACCTTCCCTTAATCCAGCAAATCACATAGAGCTGCTTTTGTCTTGCACAGTGCACAGTGTTTAGTGTAGTTTTCAATGGTGCATACTGTCGATAGTTTTGCTTCAGTGTTTAAGGAATTGCAACAAGTAACAATTCTTTTGCTTGTTTTGCCACAAGGCACTTGTGTTATGTAATTGCATAAGGGCATGTCCTATAATTTGTAGCCCCCAGAACTTTCTTTAGGTCGTTCTGTGCTATTGCTCAAATTCAGTAATATCACATACATAGGCTATGGTTTTCTCAGCCATAAAGAATAAAACATGAATGAAAGAAATAGATATTCTGTATCCTAGTGTGTTGAGAGACTTTGGAGTCACTGCTCTAGATGTCTTGCTGCACACAGGCCCTGACAGGGCCATGAAGGAATTGAGCCCAGGTCACAGCTAAGGTTTGTTAAAGAACCAAAACAAATGACAAATGAGTAACTAGGAGGATGAATATTGTTTTATTGTATGACAAACAGTAGTGAAAGTGAAAAGGATGATCTCAACACAAACACCAGCCAGCTGAAATCAGTGTTCATTCCTAAGGCTGGCCACAGAATTCTCCAAAGGCCAACCCTGAAAAATACAATCACAGTATTGTAGGAGCAAATTAGACTGAGGTATGAAAGAAAGAGCATAGTGTACTTTCAGCCTATGTGGGCCTGTAACAGATAATTTCATCCACATATAAAAACACGTTTTATATTAAAATAAGTACTATAAGAAAAAAAAGTGACAACAAACATAAAAAACAAATATTGACATTGCTAAAAATACATAATCAGTGACTTAGAGTGCATGTAATATCTGTATATCTATATACAGTATAAAGCAAAATATATTTAACAGGTGTTCAAATCATTACCTGTCTGTCTATGTTGATTGAGGACTCTGGAAAGATTAACACTTTTAATGTAGACAGAATGTTTTTGTGCATTAATGCATTACATGCATTAAACCAGAATCTCACTATTTTCCAAGGGCTTGGAAAAATAAATCCCATTTAGAATTTAAGTGAACTACATAAATACACATTAAAAAGCATTTCTCCCTTTAATCGTACTCCACATCTGAACATGCAGTGTAGAGCTTCAGTGCAACACAACTCTTATTCCATGCAGAATTGTGTATACTTTAGGTTCCAAGAGGTCTATAGACAGCTGTTTCATCAAGCCTATCTGGTGTTTCCTTTAAGAGAAGGCTAAGAAGAGGTCTTTTAGTCCATCCCAGGGCATTTCTCAAAAAGAGCAGGGGTGTTAACCCTGTTGCCCTAGCCTAATTTCCTCCTGGCCTCATAAAGATCCCCATCTCTGAATTGGTTTCATCACTCTGCTCTCCTCCCCACTGATAGCTGATGTGTGGTGAGAGTACTGGCGCACTATGCCTTTAAAGTGCTTTGAGTGGAGTATCCAGAAAAGCACTATATAATTATATATGTATAGTATATAAGCACTTAACTATATAAGTGTAAGGAAATTACAATCATTTGCTTGGTAGTTAAATAACATCTTAACATAACAACAATGTGGATCTTGATATTGAACAGAAGAATTAATTGGACTGGAACTTTGTTTGCTCATTGTGGATATACAGTATACTGTTCTGTGCTACAGCTTTCTGACAGGGAAATGAGCTAAGAACTCTCATACCATCTACTGTACTGGGTGGACAGGAGGAGCTATTTAGGGTGCTGAAGAGAAGTTTATACTGCAGCTTAAGAGCAATTCTACTTGTAGAAAATCTGTTTTTACACAATACCTAGGTTTGCTTTATTAATACCATTTCTTATACCAAGGCAATTGCACTCATAAAAAGGAAAATACAATATTCAGTTAGGAGCAAAACGTATTTTAAATACGGGAGGGACACAGAGGTTGACAGCTCAGCGTTTAACCGGCTAATTCCAGCAAACTGATGCCTTTGCTGTCTACTGTCTCTTACCTTTCATGACAAGTTCAGAATTTACAAACTCACAGCGTGCTAATGTGAAATTGGTGTACCTTAATCTTAACAACAACCTGGTGTGCTGGACAGGAACACTTACTGCATTGATTCAGGCATGAAGTAAATGTACATACTGTACTGTAATTCTCAGCTCAATCCTATATCTTTATACCCAAACCTCAGCACAAACTAAAATCTAACTTTATAATCCAATACTAGCCAACAAACACCATTCTAGTACTGTATATAGGTTTTAAATCCCACAACCTAAACATAAGTTATGGGTTTCTTTATCTGAATACATTTAATAGTGTCGATTTTGTATTGTAGCCACTGGCCGTATAGATCTCAGAGTGCAGTAGATTCACACAGAGTACTTGTGTTTTAGACTATAGACCTCAAAATTAAAATAACATCCGATATGAAGACATTAGTGGTTCACACTTCATTAAATGATTTGTAGTTTGTAATTTAAATTTAAATTACAAACTATAAATAGGTAAAGAAAATAGGTAAGCTGCTCTCTTTTGCCTATCTGCTACCTTGGATCCCCGAGAATCACAGATATGTTATTACTGTCGTCTAAGTGTACCGACGTGGTCATGCGGGACGCAGTGAAGTTGTTTAATCTCAGTACAGTATGTGTATTGCATGCACGATGTGTGATCTCCCCGCCAGTTTTAGCTCGGCGAATATGTGTCATTCCGGAAAAGAGGGCAAGAGCATCGCGTTTGTTAATGTACCTAAATCGGATTTCACTAACTGAAATCCAGAAAAGAAAAAGGTCCCTTGTCCCGTATTTTGAGCACAATTACAACTCACAATATCGGAAACTTGCCGTGGATAATAATCATGCATTAATGTAACCGACAAACCAGCCTCATTGTTGATACAGTGTAATCTACAAAACAAATGCTCACGTGGAGGGATTACTAAAGAACAGCAGTGTTACTCCTTTATTTATCGGTGTCTGCATAGTTCAAACTCGGAATACAGAGCTGTATTTACCGTTCAGTAAAAGGTGTGTACGTACCTTAAGGAATTTTCGCTCTCCCACGGTATCCTCAATGTTGTCAGAAAGGGAAAAAACAATTAAAACCGACGTCCTCTGCAATTTGTTTCACAAACCCCAGACGCTGTCGCTTTGACATTAAACCATCTGTCAAGTCGTCCGAAACAAGCCCGCTATAGTGTAGCTGACGCCAGTTAAGAGGGAGCTCAGCGCCGCCTGTTGGACCCAAGCGGGACCGCACCTCCACTGCAGTGCACGACTCCAGCCACACCTGACCAGGTGTTGTTGGTTAAACAGCGCTTTAACAATTAAAGGCGTCATTCCTTACCCGTTTCTTAAACTACCAGTTTGTCGCCTGTGCACTCCCAGAACTACCGATTGGGGACAAAACAAGTCGACAGGAAACAATTCACCCCAACAGCACAAGTGCTTGTTTTTCCGTGCGCAGCGATTTCGCTCCCCCAGACGACTCGCCACATTGACCAGACTCTAACATATCGCCAACGTTTTCAATTGATAAATAATCCGACACTGTAGCAAAGTATTTTCTTTACCTAGTGTCATTTAATTACGTTCACATAAAATATGCATTGAAATAAAAAAATGACAGCAATGCTAGCAAATCAGAAATAAGAATAATATGTAACATTTTCAAAGTGTTAAATGAAAGCACAGAACAGTGGTTATAGATGCTTGGAAGGGATTTCCCCCTCTCCTATTAGAACAGATACTCTGCCAAGGGATGTATGGATATTAAATCAGCTACAACCCGTTTACAGCTCTAGAAAACAAGTGTAACATCTTGCTTGCCTTTATTAGGACTTGTCAGCCAGTCTCAAAAATGTACTTGTATAAATCTTTCAATACGAACAGCTGTCCAGTGTTTTTATGACCAAGCAGAAGTTCGCTATGAAACGTGGGATAGGATTCATTACCTCTGACTGTAATAACCATCCGTTTTCACTAACCACTTAACCCTATGCAGGGTTGCGGTGACCTGTCAGTGGACAGCATACACTCTGGATTGGACATAATATGCAAGAGCGCTGTAGTGCTCATATGCATACAGGGGGCAGTTTTAGACATGATGGCTTTGGGCTGTGACGGGAAACCCACTATGATACAGGGAGACCAGGCACACGAGCAACTAGTTCTAGTGGAAGGACTCCAGCTAACCTCACCTGTGGAAAGGGAAAACCAAAAAACCCAAGTGGACTTAACAGTTCAATTCTGTTGCTTCTTGACACACTCTTGGAAGTTTTCTAAATGTTCGAGCAGTTTTTCAGACACTAATAATTCCGTTTAATGCCTTTTCAGTTTTAAATAGACGCATTCATACTAAGAAACAGGCGAGCAGAAGGGAACAAGGGACTCCAGTGAAGAAGCGTCGACATGAAAGGGTAAACTGAACATGTTTATTATTTAAACTATCACTTAAATAAAAAAAAGTGCATAGAAAATAAACATGATTAGAAATTTTCCTTTTTACAGTTATGTACAATTTTTTTTTTCAGTTATTTTACATTCAGTCTTAAGTAGTTTTCAGTTTTTTTCCAACGGTCTTTCCTTCATTTCTGCGATATTAGATAACACTGATGAGCTACGAACTCAAGAGAAACAAACACTTAATCATCATCACCATGGTTATTATAGTTGCCATGACCACGCAGGGGGGCAAAGGGCAAAGGGCAGGGTGTTTCTGGCAGGACGCTAGAAGTTGAAAGTCCTCACGTGGGAAAAGGCAAGACAAGGAGAGTGTTGGTGAAAGGCCACAGAAAAAAAAAAGAAAAGCCTGTTCATCTTCCTTCTCTCCCCCACCATCCTCCTTTAGCGCGTCACTTCCCAATGCGGTACAGAGACCCTTAAAAACTACACATATAAAAGTTTAAGATTCATTTGACTACCCTAAACTGTCACTGTCCTGGAGTTTAGAAAATAATTGCAAAAAAAACAATAAATAAAAATTCTATAGTTCTTTATTATAAAACACTACATAAAAATGAATAAAAACTACAAATTAAGCCTTACCTATCAGAAGGTGGGGGAGCAGGAGGACAAAAGAAGCCCATCAGTGAGAGTTTTTTAAAACCGAAACAGAAAAGATAAAAAATAACTTTTTCTATGGCCTTGACTATTCAACACATTGAGTTACCACATCAAGAAAGCGGTCGAAGATTAAGAATTCCTGTAAAAAAAATATATGTCCAAAGAAAATAAAACATTCATTTTTTACTACAAGTTAAAATCACGAGAGTCAAATGGCTGACTTCAACAAGTACACAACCACATTATACATATATAGTTTCGTAATATAAATATCGTCGTTCCTTTAAAAAGAAAGAAAAAAAACAACCGCAGTGGGCCCTGTGACAAGGCCTCTAGACACAGGATAACGGATATTTGATATTAATTACAAGCTGCTGTTACGTTAGTTCTAGTATAGTAGTATCTGTAACACAAAAACCATTATAGAGTACACTGAAAGATGCAATTAACCTTAAGTAAGCTGCTGTTTGCTATTTGTAACTAAGTTTGTCCATTCCATATACTGTGTAGACACTGAAGTATGAGATACTATTTATATTTATATAAATGTATATATATATAGTGTAACTGGCAATGTGAAGGAGTTACTGGTTGTCCAAGGTGATGTGTGAAGAACTGCAATTGTCTCAGCACCCCTGTGGAGGTTATCTCTGAGGCACTGCCCAAAATGACTTGCTTCAATCCAAGAGGACAGTATTCTTGCAATATTGCGTTGAAATGCATTACACAAGGAGAAGTCTCTGACCAAGCCCTTATTAATAGCATTAATGTTAATCGGTTTCTTTAATTTTCACAAAATCGGTAAAGGCCTTAATTGTACAATCGCTCGAGGATTCTTTGCCTTTTTTTTCTCTCCTTTTTAAACAGAACAACCAGCGCAGGCTGGGTGGCTGTGATCAGTGTGAAATTGAAACATACATTCAATAGAGGCTGAGAGGCAGAATTCCCTCTGAACACCAACTCCATCCAGACAGGCCGGTGAGCAAGTATTTTGATGCAGAAAAAAAAAAGCTGACCATATCCCTGAAATAATTACGTCTCTTGGGACGATTTGTTTTTTGTGTTCTCCTTTATGGAAAAAAAAATGGTCCTAGATTTCTCGGGCAACCATCATTGTTGCTTTGGTTTCTAGAGCCGAGAGTTGTCGAAGGGGTACCGTCGCTGTCTTGCTATGAAGTATTCTCCCCCATTCTTTAACTTGAACTTAAAAACAAAAACGCGGAGTTTTGTATGAAGTCTTCCTCTCACTCGGTAAGTGCTATACAGGCTACCGCAAGTGCAACTTGCTTATACTGGGAGCCTGGGTAGGTCAGGAGTTTAAGGAATTCTGCATCTTCTTTCTCGGATAAAAAAAAAACAAAAAAACAGCACACAGTTCACAAAACAGCAAAAACAAAAATATACAACACAAAAACAAGAACTCAGAACTGGCCTGGTGTGCTCACTTCTCTAAGCACAGTGTGCGCACAGCAGCTTCCCAGCGCTCTGTTCACAGAGCTCTTTCCTCCCGAGGTATGTAAGGAAGAATTTGGCTCCCTAACGCTCAGGGCTTCTGCAGATACAGCTGCGGCCCAAGTTGGATGGGATACTATGAAGCGCCGTCGGAGGAAACAAAACAGCAGCGCGGCACTAAGAAAACGACTCCCAAAGACCACCAAAAATATCCTTCCTACGGGCTCTGGAGTTAAAAATCAAGTGAACGGAACCCAGTGACAAAGAGGTTCAGAGTGTCATCTTGTTCAGTTTTGTCCTGGTCTGGGCTTAGTAGTAAAAAAAAGCTCTCTCTCTCAACAAAAGGTCACCGTGCCCCAGATCTGATATTCAAACTGGGCTAGTTGACCAAAGATCAGAGCTGTAGGACAGGGGGCAGACCCCTCACTCCCCCACAGCTCCTTCTCCAATAGGGGCAAGGCGGCAGCAGCACAAGTGCTATTTTACTTGGTCTCATTTTTGTATCAGTTTGGGTGTACAAAACGCTGCTCTAATGAGGGACTGAATGAGGACAACAGTGGGGAAAAAAACAGCAGAGCAGCCCACTGTTTCCTCTTGAATGGAGGGTAATTTCGGGATTCTGTCGGCACGCCAGGTTGGGACCGATGTAGTACTGGGAGATGTAGAATGGCACCCCCACAAGAGAAACCGAGCCCCAGGCTTTCAGGATCTTTAAACAGACGTCTTGGTGCCCCCACCCCGTTGCTGCCGAATACTGGATTTCTAGTCGCCAAACGTAAAAGCCAGACCGAGAGCATCACGATAGCTCCTTGAGATGGGAATGAAAAGGCAACCCCCCCCACCCCCAACACCGCGTACTGGGAGACAAAAAAGTGGCAAGCTACCCTGAGGTGTGGAGCAACAGCACCTCCGTCGAGGAATTTAAAAAGAGCAAAATGAGGACACTCAAGAGGAGACCAGCTCTCGAGTCGGCCCACTGACAACCCTGCTCTGCAGCGCCACACCCAGGCAAGCACAGGTATCCGAAGGGTGCTTCCACTGAGGAAGATCTCCCCCTCTGTCGGGGAGTGAGGCAGACCCCCTCATTCCTCCCCCCACCCCGGCCCCAGCGACTGATCGTGGCAAAAGACACGGCTGTTTCCCCGAGTGAACCATCCCTTCGCAGGAATCAAAAAGGGAAAAAAAGCCCCCAAAGACCTTCTCACACTCCTCGAAGTATTTCATCGAGAGCGGCTACAATCCTGGAGGCAACATCCACTCTGACCGTGGACTGAAAAGCAAAAGGAGTGACACGCTGTTATTTTCTCTCAATCAGGGTGCCAGACTGGCTGGTTTGCTGCACTTAAAACAGGTAAACAGGTCGAGTTTACACACTTTGCTGCACCATGCCTACTGCTGATGTCTAGTTATTCAAAAACGGACACAATCGATACTGGAAATCTGCAAAGACCAACCAGCCAGAGCTAGGAGGAGGACTGCTAACTGAGGGACAGGGACAGCTGTTGTTTTTTTAACAACCGAGAAAGCCACAGGCTATGAGAAATTAAATAACATTAAAAAAAAAAACAACATATAAGATCTATAAAATTTCTCAACCAAAGCGTCAGTGTTTGTAAACTTTGTTTCGTCTCCTACAAAAGAGGACCTCAGTAAAATAAATACAACTTGTTTCTTTTAAAAAAATAAATACAATCACTAAGTGCTTTTCACCTTTAAGCGCTTTTTGTCTCACGTATAGAAAAATATACATATTATTTACATTTAAAAAGAGAAAACATGAATTGCGTAACAAAAATATTAATATCAGTCAAGAGAACGAGAGAGAGAGAGACCTGAATGGGTCAGTCTATGGATATGTCTAAAAGATAATTGAAAATATTTTGGCAGTCTGTGTTTGGAAATAGTACTTGGAGCAACGATGCTTTTTCATGGACATTATTCTTATCCTTTAAAAAATTCCCAAGAGATCATGCTATTACAACAATGGAAATACCCTTCTTTAAACTGCAATATTTTGCTAGTTTAGAGCATTTAGGCTCAAGCCACATGTTCTCACCTCCTAAATCAGATGACGTAATTTTCTGGAGGGTCAAAGAAAACCCCACCCCCTGCAATGTTAAACCAGACTGGGTACAGGTTCGATCAGGCAACAGGCTGAAGAGTCAGAGTGGAATTTCAGTGGGGCTCAGAGCCCGAGGGTGTGGAGTGGGCAGTGTAGGCGAGTCGATGACAATGTAGTCCTTTCCTATGTCAGGTGTAAGAAATAAAAGGAAAAGCGCTCATGTCCCTTAGCTCTCAGTGTTCCGCTCAAGAACAGGCACTGTTCCGTCAGAGATCGAGTGCCACTGGCTTCCTTCCATCCAGCTTAACCCCTGTCGGATTTCTCATGTAGTATACAGACCCATCGCCGTCATTATTCGGAGTATCAGAATTGAAAAAAATAAAATCTACAAGATTTCCTTTACAGGGCTATGATCGGCGCCGCACTGGGCACCATTACGCTCTCTAGTGTTTAAAGAAAACCCCACAATGGTCATGACTTGTCAGACGTTACAACTAGGGTTAGTATATAATACAGTGTATCGGAAACACAACTAAGAAATTTCAAAACGGACCCATGACATCTCCTAATGCAAAGACTCGCCCATACGCCACTATGTACATTCAAAGGTTGAGAGATAGGGGAGTGTGTTTGCCTTTACTATTGATTTCTCTTTCCCTTTCCCAGATTGCACTTATCATATGTCAAAGGTGTCCACTGTTGTTTCGATTCCTGTATTGTTAATCAGTGCTTTACCTGCCCCAACCAAAACTAGGTACCCAGTGTGGCGTCATAGTTCCAGAGACAAGACCTCACCCCCAGAAAATCAGATCAGGAGTTCAAAATTCACCTGCTTGGTCAAAACTGACTGGGGGAAGGGGAGGGACGCTATTCTTTAATAAATGACAAGCAAAAGTACACTGCTTTTGAAAGGGCCAGGGGACACACTAACAGCATCTTTAAAAATGTTATCTGTTGTGTCTACAGGTAAGAAGTTTTGCACGCTCCCCCGTAGGGATGGAGGCCTTTTGACCCAGCAGACACCCTCCACCCTCCTTCATCCCCTCCCCATTCTCTTCCTTGAAAAAAACGAGCAGCGAGAATTTCCTGGCAGCCACCTCGCGTGGCTCACTAGACAGACACTAGTTAACAGCACACTGACGGACAGAATCCCTGCTTTCCCCAAGAAAGCACCATCAACCAGTAGCAACCCAGAATGCCCTGGAAGCTCTCTGCAGGGGTCGGCTGACAGCCGGAGGGCGAGAGGTTCGTCGGGAGCCCGGCGCGTCAGTTGAGGAACTTGCGGCACTTCTTGGCCCCGCAGTTGCAGGGCAGCTTGTTGCCGGCGTCCTCGATGGGGAACTTGTAGTCGTAGGTGAGCTCCTCGCCGCGGTAGATCTTGCGCAGGGCGAAGATGACGATGTGTTTCTGGCCGTCGATGTTGATGACGCGCGAGTAGCAGTTGGGCTCGCAGGAGTGGTTGATGAAGCGCGCCGCGTTGCCGTGCATGGTGGCGTCCACCACTTCGTAGTCGTCGATGCGGAACATGTAGCAGCCGATGCCCTGGCGTGGGAGAAAGGGATATGAAGTCACGGAAAAGAACGGGAGCGCGTCGGCAGATCATACCCTGCAGTGGAACTTCATGTGCAGCACGCCTGATCTCAAGATTCAAGAGGGTGCTTGGAACAGCCGGCCTAATCCACTGAAGCCAATGTTTTGCAATTAGTGGAGGTGCCTGTCTTAAAACACACTGCCAAGTTGAAGCAGCTGTCTGTAGTCTTTTGGAACCTAAAATATTTGTAAATCTGCATGGAATAAGATTTCTGTTGCACTATAGGTCTAGACAGTATGTGGCACAGAATTAAAACACTGTTTTATATGCCTGATATGTATCTAGTTGACCCATGTTACACAGCGTGACATATACAAAGAAGCTGCAGCACAGACTTCCAGGCTACTATACAGAGAAATGCTTCTGTTCTAGCATGGCAAAATTCATATGGCTGAATGACAGAAATGGTTTCTGAAAAGGGTGGCAATTTCTTTAATAGCTAAACAGCAGCTGCCAAGTGGGTGAAGCCGAAATAAATGCACAGGCCTGGTGCGAATGATTAAGGGAGACAAGCCAGCCTTCCTGGGCCTGCGTGGTGTATGGGACTTGTTTCTAGGCAAGTGGCCGTGTCTGCTCTTTCGGGGAGGACTGCAGGACACTCCCCTGGGACCTATGTCCCGGCCCCCCTACCTTTCCGTCGTAATACTTCTCCCGCTTGTCAGTGAGGACGGAGCGGATGACATTCCCCGAGTACTCGATCACCATCTCCCCCGCGTCGATGTTCCTCTTGCAGAACAGTCCCCGGCCGTGGATGGCGGACCTGATGGACACACGAGAAGCCGGCGAGGTCACTTTCACTGCACCAGCTCCCTTGTTATACTTAAAACTGGATTCTTGCACCTGTCTGTTTGTTTTCACTCCAGCCGAGCTCTACATCTCCACCGCTCATTCATGACTCAATTGATCTGCTTGCTTGTCTAGACCTAATCAGTTCCAAGTGTTCAAATATCCTACTTCAAGGGTTCAGGTTCCAACAACAGCAGCACACAGAACTTTACACAGCCTCTTAATTGCTTGCCGTTATTTCTAACTAAACAGCTCCCACTAGCTGATCCGCTGATGATGACAAATCAGATGAGAAGAGGCTGTTTGGGCCACTGG
This sequence comes from Lepisosteus oculatus, assembly GCF_040954835.1. Lineage (NCBI taxonomy): Eukaryota > Metazoa > Chordata > Actinopteri > Semionotiformes > Lepisosteidae > Lepisosteus > Lepisosteus oculatus. Next base: position 11,333,220 of record NC_090718.1, read on the forward strand.
ACCACTTTAGTCCTTTTGCTCTGTGGTATGATAGACAGGGCTGGTTGTACCGGGAGCACACCTGCCAAGATAAAATGCTCTCCAAACCCCTCCCTGAAAGGGGATAGCAAACAAAAACATGTGAACATGCAGACACCACACAGACAGACACCCCAAGCTGGAATTAAACCCGGCAGCTTTGAGGCTGCAATGCCTGCCACCATGCTACCACGCCTGGAGAATCTGATGTGGAAATGCAGAAGATTAACAGTTCAGAGCCCAGAGCCACGTCTCTGGATTTCTGTGCTCGGAGTGCAGAACGGACCCCCTACCTGTAGACGCCCACCGCTTCCTTCGATGTCTTCTTTAAGTGCCTGAACCTCATGGGCATGGGCAGGTCCATACTGGTGGGACGGCTGGCAAAAAAAAAAGACAGAGTGAATCACTGGTCGATCCTCTCAACAAGCTTTGTTGTTTGGAGAAAGAGGGGAGAGAAAGACTCAGAAGAAATGAATGGAAGACAGAGCCACAGCATAAAAGGACGCGAGAAAGAAGGGGTGAACGGTCCGACACAGAGAGGGCCCCCCCTCAGGCCAAGGAGAGGGCAGTGCCGAATCCCCAAACAGAGCCACTCACCGGGCAGACTTGAGCTGCACCTCCTCTTCCTCCTCGTCGTGGGGGCTGTACTTGGGGGGCTGCCGGTGTTTGGAGGCCAGGAAGTTGAACATGTCAAACACCGAGCGCCTGAAAGGAAGAGACGGGAAGACGAGGAATGACACCACGAGCGAGGGGGCCTAGAGGGGCTGGGATCGACAGTCTTGGGCCCCACTAGTCAGTTTCGCCCACTTGTTCCTCACCGCGACTGTCACTAGCCCTGGCCACGCGCGCGCGGTTTCCCACAGCCGCCTACCTGTAGTTGACCTCCGCTCTGGCCGCGCCGTGCGGGTTGATGGGCGGCTCATCCGCCTCCTCTGGCTTGTGGAAGCGGAACTTGTAGTTGCGACAGTGCCGGGCGCCGTACAGCTGCTCCAGGAGGAACACCACGGCGTCGTGGATCACCCCCAGCATCCACAGGCCGTTCACCCCTGAGAAAGAGCGAGGCAGCAGGGAGTGAGGACGGGGCGGCTAACCCTGGAAAACCTTGTACCTTCTGCTGCCTCCATCCTGTGCTCCAGTTCACCCAGTAGTACATTTTTTTACAAAGCCCTTGTTCTTACCCTGTATACCTTGTTCTTGTACTCTTATAAATATATACATCGTGGTTGTATCGTGATTAGAGACTGAGCTCCTGTTTTTCTTTTCTGCTCACTAGAATTCCGGATTTGTTCAAAAGGAACATCTGCAGAAGAAGACTAGCTCAAAGCTACTGATCTACGGGATAAACAAGAAAATGCAGAGGAACAAGTAAAGGTTCGTCCCATGCCGAAAGGAAAAGAGACACAATGTTTTGGCTGTGGAGCCTTCTTCAGGTGTCGCACCTGAATAAACCTTTACATTTTCCTTTGCAGCCTATGCATGCCTGAACTTAGGGGAATGTTTACTCCCTGAACGTCTAGAGGCTGTAATGAAGGCTCAGATTTTTATGCTTTGTTTTGCATTACAATACAACGCAGTATATAGCGTAGTGGACAGGTCTGTTGGTCTCTGAAGTGGGCGTTTGTGGGTTTGAGTCCCTGCTCCAGAGACAGCTGTGTAATGGAAACCAGCATCGCTAGGGGATGCTCTGGCCTGAAGGGTTGATATGGCTGTGCAACCCAGAAACCCACAATGAAACAAACTCACATTATCTTTTAGCAACTCGTTACATCTTGGATTTGTATGGACCCTGAAACCCCATATACAGAGAAGTGTTTTTAGTAATGAACATTAAGTCTCATTAAGTCAAGCAGGGGACGTTTATCAGAAAACGCCTCTTCCAGAAAACCAGGTCATGCAAATTTCTGTCTATACCCCAGAACTGTGTGATGCGAATTCGTTCCTTTAATACATACAAGCTTCATCCTGCTTTTGATTTCCGTTCTACTTAATATTATTTTGATTGTTTACCTCGAATGGGAAAAAGATTCACAACCAATAACTGAAGATCTTTTCAGGACAGGAATGAGACATTTAGGGAACTCAGTCGCACAGAGATCAGGGCAGGACGGCTAACCTTCAAAGGAGAGCTCCTTCAGCCTGGCATTGGAGCGTGCCTCCTGGACCTTGTCAGTCAGGGACTTCCAGGCCTCTACAGGGAGGAAAGGAAGAGAAAGAGGCGCAGTTGAGGAAGAGTGTATCGCTTCTGAAGTGGAAGCCCCTTGTGTGAGCTTAAAACTGGAAAAACACCAACACACAAACTCTCCATGGCTTACAGCACGCATCAAGATCCACATATAAAGCACCCTCCACCTCCTGTACTGACTCTATGGCTTCTGTTTTTAGGGTTTTCTCAGTTATATACAATCATAATGCACCACTGAACAATATAAGAAACAAACAGAATGTTAAAAAATAAAACCACACAAAGCACTTGTAAAATCTTATTATTACTGTTATTATTTTAATAACCGGAACCATCAATAACCATCAAGAACACAACTAGTACTACAAGGCGTATTTAAAACTGAGAACAAGACACTTCTTTATGTAAAGACTGCCCAGGTGTACTGTCTCAGAAGGCATCTTTCAAGAACAAGCTGGATCAGATTCTCAGATCAATAAGTTACTACTAATTATGCCTCCGGTCTTCTCGTTTCTAACCTTTGTTATGCTCTTGTGCTCTTTTTCTTTTTTCTATTTTATTGAGCAGTGTTCAGAAATCTCTTTAAAAAAAGCATGTGCAACAGCAATGTCATCAGCACCAACAAACAAAACAAAACCTCAGAGAACATTAACAGGAGCTGTAAGCTGCTGTGATTTAATTAAGACAAATTGAAAAAGGCATCTCCATCAAAACCTGAAGTACAGCAATTTAAAGCAGTTTAATTAAACCATTAAAGGCTTCTGATTTAATGTAACGCAAATGAGTGTTCACTGTGTCTGAGTGCCATCTGTAGGGTAACAGGCCAAAAAAGAAGGCTTAATGATAAAAAGCATGAACTCAGGAGATGAGGAGGTCCGACACTGGACAAAAACAGGGGTCAGAGGTCACCTTCAATGCTCTCCGACCGGATCTGGAAGCCGTCGTCGCTGCAGATCTCAAACATCAGCCCTTTCTTCGGCTTCCTGTCGGCCGGCCTGTCCTTCTGCTGCTGCTCCTGCCCCTTCTGCTGCGCCCCCACAGCCCGGGGCTCCCCGACTGACGTGGCGTGGGGCGGAGATGAGAGCGAAAGATTAGCCAGCACTCGGACTGCTCACAAATCACTTTGCGGTTGCTACAGATGTAGTCTTTCGATCAGGAAGAGGAGCAAGGACTGAAGAAAACTCCTGCAGCCATGCAAGCGTTTCCTGATCTACCGTGTGCACGGCCAGTGCGGGCGCAGCTCACCTGTGGCCTTGGGTTTCTCCTCGGGGGTCTCCAGAGCGCTGGTGCCCTGGGCAGGAAGTGCCATGGTCCCATCAGGAGCCTCACTGCAAGCACACAACCCCAGCAGGCAGTGAGACACAGACAGAGACCACAGGCTCCTCAAAAACACCTGCTAACTGCCACAGCCAAGGGCTGGTCAACACTGCTCGTGTGGTGTGATGGATCAATGGAACAACCACGCTCAAGGCTGCCCATCGTTTGATCAGTGGAGCCATTGTGCAGTTCATGACAGAAATCCCTTACAGACATTTCTAGTGGTATGCCACGGCAACACTGCACAGCGAAATTCTGGGAAAGCAAGGAGAAACCATAGGAAAAACTGCCATGGCAGAGTCAAATGCACGAATAGCGTGGTAAACCTTCACCAGGCATGTCACAAGCTACCGTATATCTTTACCACTGCCACTAGCCTCCCTCCCAGCTCCAAAACAAAACCATTATCAGTGTCGTCACGGTGAAGTGCAAACATGCACATTCTTACTCCACTAACACAATTGAACACAAGCGAAATGAGCAACAGGACTTCTCAGCAAGAGAGCTGTTTCAGCTGAACATCCTGATGCATTGTGTCTTTAATGGAAAGGGTGAGAGGAAATAGCAGGGTAGAAAGATGGAACTTTTACTTGGACAGCTCAGTCAGAATGTGAAACCTGGGAAACGATTCCCAGACTCGCACTATGCAGGACTCACCCCTTCCTCGCCTCCCTCTCAATATCCATAGGTTCAGGAGAGACAGGACCTCTAGCCCTAGAAACACACACAATTACAAGACTTTAGATTTCAGTCATATGGATATATTTCCACAACTTGCTACACCACATGCTTAACAAACTGTTTGTATTATGGAAGACAAGTGGAATAGAGAAACTGGTTTAAGACCCACATGGAACATTATACAGTTGCAAAGCTTGATGGCAGCTTCCCACTGAGTCGAGAGAAGATGCATCTTCAACTCAAACTGCAGTTACACGGGTGGAGAAACCGATATGATCTGGGTCTAATGTGATCGAACTATCAATGATTAAATCTGGGTGTAATGTGTATTCTGACTTTTTTGCTGAGCGAGAGGTGTAAAAAAACAAAAGCAAAGGCAAGGTTCTCAGCTTGCAAAACGAGCCGCCATCTATTTTTCACGCTCTCCTGCAGCACCGTCTTATTTGACATACTGCAATCTCCACAATCTTCACAGCTCGCCACCTAATCCCTCCCCCATGACAGAAGTGTGTGAAACATTTCTCACCAACGGCACTGCAGGCCCGCAGGTGTCCAGCAAGTCACAGGGACAACGGGATCCCAACCCTGACCAGCTAATCCCAACCCGAGCCCAGTGGTACTATGCCGGTTGTGCTTTGCCGCTTGGACAAACTCCCCCTCTTACCCTGGAGCGGAGGAATCTCGGCTGCCGGCGTTGGCCGCCCCCTGCTTTTCCCGAGGGCTATCCACGTGCATCGGCTTGTGCTTCTTCCCACTGCCTTTATCCGGGCTGGGCTGCGTCCGCTTCACCTTGACCTTCCCCTTCCCAGTGGCCTCGCTGGCCGCAGCAGTTAGTGCTGGAGCTGCCGCTGATGCTGCTGCTCCCGCTCCCAAGTTCGCCGTCTTGTGCGCCTGTTGCTGGTCCGAGGCCCGCGAAAGCGGAGTCGCCCTCGAGCTCTGCCCCGAGGTGCCCAACGTCCGCACCCTTTCCGGCGCCGCAGTGCTGGGCGCTAGCGGCGTGGGGGCTGATATGTTGGCGCTTGTGCCGTGGTCGAGCGCTTGAGGTTTGTCGGCCAGCAGCGGAGTCACTGGGTAGTGCTGCAGGTGGTAGCCGCCTTCCTGGTCGGCCGGCTGGGTGACGGGCATGCTGATGGCCTGAGGGGAGGGCAGTACGCAGATGCTGCTGGTGTTGGGAGTCGGAACTGGGCCGCTTAGCTGGGAAATCATACCAGGCCCAGGCTGCAGCACCATCTGCTGCTCAGGGAGGCCCAGACTCTGCTGTGTGGCTTTGAGGATTAGGTTGCTGATGGATCCTGTGATGTCTGCTGGTCCCAGGAGCCCTGGGGTGCTAAGGGATACGGATCCTGGTCCCAGGAGGTTGCCAGGCCCACTGGTTGGCATAGAAACAACATTCAGCACAGGCTGGTTGGGATTCAGACCAGACATTGTGCAGGGTACCAGGTGTGCGGAAGACTCATGCCCAAGGATGCCTGGTTGTCCAGCCTGGGCAACCATACCCTGGGGCAACAGAGGTGCCTGCTCAAAGTACACTGCGCTCACCTCGGATTTGGGGCGCTTGATGATGTTGGGAACTGTCCGGTGAGACGTAGCTGCTGCTGCTGTAGCCAGAGTGCCAAGCTCCACCAGCCTGGACTGCCCCTGTATTCCTGCAGGAATCTGGGAAGGTGAGAAGTTGATGAGGGTCATGTTGGGCGCAACCTCCGAGGGGGCTAACGTTGGTTGGGTCCCCGAGCGTGCTAGCTTCTTGGTCTTGCGTGGCTGGAGCCGGGAAATGGGGCGCTTCTTGCCATGGCCTGAAGCAGGTGCAACAGAGGAGGGAGAGCTAGATGTAGAGCTGGAGATGATGGAAGAGGCCACAGCAGCCAGCTCGGGTCGGTGACCAGCCTCAGAGACAAGCATCTGGGGGTCCTGGGAATGCTGAACCCCAATGCGAAGGCTGGAAGTGGTACTGGGAATTCCAGTCGGGAAGCTTGCCTGTGTTGCACCAGCAAAAGCATGGATCTGGGGGTGATGGGGCATGGGAACCAAACCTTTACCAGCAGTAGGGAAAATGGACTGAGAAGTGGATATTCCAGGGTTCAAACTTGGTGCTAGCGCCAATCCTCCAGTCATTGACGCCAAGACTGAGGAGCTGGTGTCCATGACGCCAGCAGTTGTGCTGACTGATGGCGCGATCTGTATCTCTTGAGTGACCCCATTGGGGAGAGTCTGAAAGACATAGAGGGGCTGCATGTGCTGGTTAACCACAATCAGTTTCTCTGTGCCTGGCTTGAGATGGGTGGCAGTGGTCTGAACGGCGGTGCTTGCTACCTGGGTTGGGCCAGGACTCTCTGCAGTGGCAGGCATGTACTTCTGCCCTTGCAGTGGGATGGTAGGCGAACTGGGAAGTCCAGGTGTACCAGAACTTCTGGCTAAATCGCTGCTAGGCTCCACAACCTGACCAATTGGTGGACTGGTCATACGGTCTCCTTCTAGACGGGTGGGGATGAAATGCTCAGGGGTCATGTGGCCTTCTGTGACTTGTGACTCCCCGCTGCCTGCTCCCCCTTGCTGGGTCTCACTGGAAGCACTGGTGGCCCCTCGCGATTTGTCACCACCTTTCTCAACCTCCTCTGAAGGCAGAGACAGAATGGAGCGCTCTGGGGGCTCAGGAATCAGGGCACTGTGGTTCTGGTTGGCCACCGAGGGGCTGCGTGTGGTCAGCACAGAGAGGTCAGAGGGCAGCTCCAGTGGGAGGTCATATTGCTCTTCCCCAGGAATGGAAGCATTTACTCCGCTCTCTACGGGCTCAGTGCTGGGCAGCTGCTGGGAGAAGTCCTCAAACAGCCCGATGTCCTTGCCCCGGTTGCCATCGAGCCCGAAGCCCTCATCCAGAGACAGAAGCTCAGTGGAAGAGGTCTCAGGTTGCTGTCCAAGAGCCTGCATGGAGGGCGTGTTGAGCACAAACTCCATGATGTCGGAGGGAAGGATATTGCCACAGTCGTCGCTGTTGGTGTTGTCCGAGTCAGATTTCAACAGCTCTGTGTTGAGGGTGAGCTGAGCCTCCAGGGGATCCTGCCCCTGTGATTTCACGCTACTCAGGGGAAGGCAGTTTTCCAGCTTGTTTCCATCCTTAAGGCTCTTTCTGGTGTCTCGACTGTTGCTGACACCACCATTATTCCCAGCTCCTCCACCACGGTTTTCAGCTTCTTTGCCAGTGCCCGAATCCTCACATGACCCCATATCCAGCTTCTCTCCCCGGCTATCTTTGCTCTTTCTCTTGCCAGTGCTCTGAGTGGTCTTGCCCGATGTGGAGGAGGTAGCAGCAGTGCTAGTGGCGTTCACGCTGGTGTCACTTTCTGAGCCATCATCTACGCCGTCCAGCTGGCCAATCTGTGGGCGGCCCAAGTGGTCCATTGCTCTACCTCCTCCTTCTTCCCCTATCCGGTCCTCTTCTCCCGACTCCTCCTTGAGGAAGCCATGGAGCTGGGAGTCCCTTCCGAGGCACTGCTCTATCCCTCCTTCAGGGGTCAGCCCACGACCCGGGTTGATAATAGTGTGAGTGAAATTGTAGTAATAAGCGTCCTCGTCGCTGCCCTGGCCCACGACCCCCTCTTCATCCTCTCCGCTCTCGCCCGAGGAGGAAGTCGTCATGTCATCCGCCCCGTCCACCTGCCCTTCCGCTGCTCGCTTGCTGCCCCCGCCTCCTGACCGCTTCTTTCCCGAAGAGGAGTCCCCGCTGCTGTAAAAGGGAATGTCTTCTTCACCGTAGGAGCGAACGCCGTAGAAGGGCGTCAGGCCAAAAAACATGTTGGACCGTGCACGGGCGCTGCGCCGAGGGTAACGCCGCTTCACCGAACCAGCACTGTCGCTGTCGTCCTCATGCTGTTTGACTCCACAGCTGCTGTCGCCACTGCCGTCTTGAAGGGCGTGCTCAGCAGTGCCTTCTGGGCTGTCCTTCTGAAAAACCCCATCATCCCCAGCACTGTGCTGGGCACCAAGGAGATGCGCCACTCCTTCCTCCTGCGGGTGCTGGGCTTCCAGTTCCGAGCCCTTCGAGCTCATGCAGGGCGGAGAAAACAGGAGGCTCCGCGACGATTTCTTGTGAGACCCCAGGGGAGTAGAGGACGTGGAGGTTGATGTGGTCGTGGTAGAGGAACTGCTGACGGTTTTAGTCCCATTAGGGTCCATTTTCAAGGGCGTAAGTGTCACCTTGACTGTGCGTTTTTTCTGGGACACCGATGCCTCTTTCCCTGATGTTTCTGTGTGAGCTTGTGAAGCTCTGAACCCTTTTTCTGAGCCACACTTGTGCTGCGTCCCCCCAGGGGCGCTCGTGCTGCTGGTCTTCTTCTCTGAACCAGGAAATCTCTCTTTACACTTCAGAGATTTCTCTCCCACCGGACTCTCAAAATTCTCAGGGTCCAGCTTCCCAGAGCCTTTGGCATTGCTACTCACAGACTCCATGACAGAGGGGTCTGAGGTTTGCGTGGTACTGTTCTGGGGCGTCTTCTCCTTCTCCTTCGTCGTTTCCTTGCCCCCCACTGCTTTCACTTTGGAACGTTTATCTTTGGGGTTGGGAATCCCGTGGCTGGCCCCCGGGGGTGGGGCTGCCAGCAAGCTGCGCTTTACGGTGTCCTCTGCTGGCCTTGGTCCCGATGACCACGCGGTCTTTACCGCGGGCAGTGCGCTGGGCATTGGTAGCTGCTCGCGGGGCTTCTTCACCCCACCTTTGTGATGCAGAAGAGGAAGAGGAGGAGGGGGAGGGGGAGGAGTAGAGCCAGGTTTTGGAAGGTCTTTGGAGGACACCGCAGCTGTAGAATTTCCGTCTTTCACTGGCTCGCTGCTGTTGGCATCCTTTGGTAGCGCAGCCAAATGGTGCCTGGACGCCAGGCTAAGCCCAGCTGAAGGAGCCGTGTCTTTGGTGCTGCCTTGCTTCCCCTTTTCGGTCTTTGAGCTGCTGTTGCTTCTCCTGTGGCTGGTGAGGACAGCCGTCGCCACCGGAGGGGACACCTGGCTCTCTCTGGACAGCGACGGTAGTTCTGCGCCACTTGTGGAATTCTGTCCTGCTGACTTGCCCACGCTGTCCCTGCCGCCCTCTGCCTTCCTCTCCTGGGTGCTGCTCCCGTTCTTCCGGGAGGCCCCAGGGCTGGTGCTCCCGGACTCCCGAGCGTGACCACCCCCTCCACCACCACTCCGGCTCTCCGCATCCCAGCTTCCGGGCTCGCGGGGGTTGGAGGAGAGGGAGGGGGCGGAGGAGAACCCCCCCGACCTCCCCAGCGGCCCCCCACCCCGCGAAGGGGAGGTGACCCGCTGTTTGGGCTGCTGCGGGGAGATGGAGGAGGTGCTGTGGCGCCGGGACCCGATGCTCCGAAGGCCGGAATTGAGCAAGGGGTCGCCCACGGTCACTATCTCGTGGGTTGTGGGAGAGGGGTCCCCTAGAAAACAACAAGACATGAGACGGATTTGAATGGACTTCATCAATGTGGATTCTTTACATTATTAAATCTTTAAATTATTAAAGGATTGTGCATTTCAAACCGTATAGTTTTCCTACAATGACAATTTTTCAGATTGTCAGATGTTATCAATTGCTACTCAACAGACAATGAATGCCTACAAGGTGCAGTTACCTGCCGAAGGAAGAGGCCTGGAGCTGGGAGATCTGTGACAGGGGGGGTAGCTGGGGTGCCTGTTGCGGGTGGCTGCCTGTGGCTTTTGGGGTGACGGGAGAGGCTTTTTGTCGGCGGGGCGCGCAGGTGCCATGGAGCCGGGGAGTGGGCACATCTCAACGTCTGTGCAAAAGAAAGACAGCGTCTCACCACCTTGCCCTTCGAGCTCCACCTCGTCTAGGGCCAAACCCATGTAAACGATGAGTTTTCTGTTCCAACTCAAGCATCAATCAATTCAAAGGCAACAAAAAATGAATATTGCGAACAAAATAAGAATTGGGCCACGCATAGTTAGATCAGCCTTAGGACTGAAGTGGACTCATGAACACACTGCTCCAATTTGTGAGGATGGTTGGGATGTACCAAACTGAACAGTGAACCACAATGTGAAGCAACGCCCCACACTCTGAGCAATGACACATGAGCACGGTGGCCTACAGGATAACCTGACCATCACACCGTATTTCTCAGAGAGATTAACCCACCGAGGCCAACAAGGAACCACTGAAAGTGGTACAACAGAACCTGTCAACACAGCGCGTCTTTCAAAAGCACATCCATTCTTCCCTGCAGTCGAACGGTGTTGTGACCCCGCTCTTACCTGTGACCCTGGGGGGGCTGTGGGCGATGGTCCGATTCTCCTCCCGTTCCACTGTGCTGTCCACATCGGCCTCCACCACCGGTGGGTGACATACCAGGATCTTGCAGGTGTACACGCAGCGCTTGCGGGCGTCCAGGGTGCTCCAGTACACTCGCGAACACCTGTCAGGACAGCGAGACGGCGACGTTCAGGGATCTGAGATTCCGAAATTCAGAGCAGAGGGCCTATTCTGCAGCAGCATGTCTGTGCAGGAATTGCTGTCAGACTGTTTCTGGTTTCTGCATTATTCACGGTTGGGTTTTCCACCTGCAGCTAAGCTTTTATAAAGGAAGTCTTCATTGTGAGGATGAAACTTTGCACGCATACCTTTAGGAAATAGAGGGGTATATGCAAAGCCCAGCCCTCCTCAAAAATGATTTGTTAACTAGACCAAGCATCTCCGAAGGCTGGAACTTACTGATAGCCAATGGGGAAGAGCTTGCGTTCGCAGTCGGAGAGTTCGGTCAGGATCCCCAGGCAGTCAACAGTCATGGAGCCTTTGTAGAAACACGAGACATATGGTTATACAGTTCACTCCATCAAACTCTTTTTCTGTAGTGCCCTAGTCAGACCATCACACTCCAAGAGATTAACCCACTGACACCAGAGGGGGTCTGTGACACTGACAGCTAACCTGTCAACACAGAAAATTATTAAAAAGCATCCTCCCTCTATCTATCCAATGCTGATCAGAGGGTGCAGAGCAGAACTATACACCCAATGGAATGCCAACACACTCAAGCACAAATGGATAATTCAGAAACGCTAGGTAATCTAGCCAGCTTTGGAAAGTGGGCTTGTTGTTTAAGCATCCCACAGGAAGGCAGAAAAAACAAGCAACTTATCCAACTGGCCCTATCCAGAATTGAGCAGCATTAAAATCCAGTGCTCATGTGGAGCCCTTCAGAAGTACAATGAATGAAAAACCCAAGATCAGACGCATTCTATTTTAAAACCAACTTCTTTGAGGAAACAAAACAAACATATTAGCAACCAAAAACACAGTACACCACAGGGTGTACTGAAAAGCAAGTACTACATTAGATTGACCTCTTGCGGGTCCGGTACTAAACTACACTGAGGAAATTTAGCTTTGTAATATATCTGACAAAAGGAAGCTGACATCTAGCCGAGGCACAGTGACCTATCTCAGCTTGCCAGACAAACACAGACATACCAATCATCAAGTGAATGTTTTCTGGTTCCAAGCCATTAAGAAACTTCCTCCGGAGGCTGATCCCTTCGAAATCCACCAGGATCCGCCGCGTGACCTCGAACCCCGTCTCCGAAACCACCTGCAAGAGCCGAAAACAGGCAATCACAAGACTTAGGCTGGTTCCTAATCCAATACATTTGGCACCGGCAGTGATCCAATAACGATGCTCACAGAGAAAGGGGGAGTGTTATCACTCAAATACACTTGAATGTACAGTCTACAGGGGACACCACATGTTGCATACTTTTAGAAATTTGGAATTGACCTTCGCCAAGAGGAAGCAGTTCGAAAATGGATGGATGGATATTTCTGCCTGTGACTCCTCTAGGGGGAGAATGAGCACCAGCAGACACGCACACCAGCAAGAGCCACAGTGCCTTACAGGTGAGCTGGTTTCCACTTGACAAGCAGTGGTGCTCTCGGCTATCACTGCAAGCCTAAGAGCACCCCACAGGTCTCGGGAGACGTGGTTTCAAGGGAAATAGAGGAGAATCTGACCAACGACTGCCCACATTACCCAGGCAGCACTCTGACAATTGTGTGCCAGTTTCCTTTGGGTAACCCTTGTCTGAACTGGCTGAGCTGACCCAGGTTCGAACCAGAGGACTATTCCCTGGTTACATCACTTGGGGATCCCCAACTTTGCGTTGGCTTTATGCAAACCTTTGTAAGTTTGGTTTAAAGGAGACTAAGGATTTATAAACCACTGCCACAGCTACAGGTGTCTTAAATTGTGGGGGAAACCCTGCATAGTGAAGACTCTGAAAGGCCTGTAACAAACCATACAACCAGGTAGTCAACTGCATTGATGTAGTAAAACCCTGATAAGGTGCTGAGAGAGATTCCGTACAGGAGTTCCCAGTGTCCTGAAAGAAGTGTAAAACCATGTCCGGTCACAAGAACCCCTTACCTCGCCCTTTATGAGATCACGGTGCCTCTGGCAGTACACCTTCTTGTCCTCCAGGAAGACGCAGTGCCGCAGGCGGGCACACATGAAGTGGTAGTTACTGGTACAGGAGGTCAGGCAGCAGCCCACTGTGGCCCCAGGTCTCTGGCAGTGCTCACAGCGCTGGCAGGGTGGAACAGGACAGCCATGAGCCCGGGATTCACAGAGCTTGACAGAATGGCTTGAAACGCTATTCACAGACTTGAGTGCCGTATTCCCCAAGGTTGCACACACATACAGTGAAAGGAAACCATAAAAGAATGGTTTATCAACAGCTGACAACTCTCAGCTCTGGAAGTGAAGAGGAAACCTGCTTACAGCAGGCTTGATGTCTGTGGGCTCAAGCTTCCCACCAGACAAATTTCTCACTGCATGCTTAAAGAATTGGAAATGATAACCATTTCACAGCTGATTTCCATAAGGAAAACCAGGTGCCGTGTCTTCATCCACACGCCCAAACTGGCAAGAAATTGGATCCCAAAAAGCTCTCGACTGCCCCCTGCCCAGCTCGTACCAGCTGTTTTCCCCGGATGACAGCCATGTGGACATTCTTCAGTGAGCCATCGTCATCCTCAAACACCTCCGCCGACCACAGCGCACAGTTGACGTGGGTCCATTCGTTCTGTCCAATGTACAGCAATCTCCCACCATCCTGAAAACAAAAAACAGCACCCGTCAGCAGGCTTTGTCCAGAAAGGACACAGGGCAATCTTCAAATAGTCATTCCCATTCCAGTATACAGTATATACAACCAGTCTATAGTATATATACTTCCAGCATACAGTATATACAGCTCCTTTTTTTTAGCATATATTTGTATGTCCTTTTCAACCATCAACTGTGGCTTAAAACCGGGCATTATGACATTAAAGGCTGATGATGCTATGCAGTCAGTGAGGCGGTGGTGCCGTCTGTGGGCAACAGCAACACTCACATTGGTGTTGTCGTCGCCGTACTTCAGACACAGGACGCACTGCCTGTTGTCACTCACCCCCGGCGGGGGGGCGAGTTCGGGGCTGTCCTCTCGACTGAGGTCCGCACCTGACAGGAAAAACACAGAGACGTCAGCCTGTTCTGGAACAGACACAATACCACACTCGAAGTGCACGCTTCTCCAACGCCTGCTCCGGCGCCAGGCCCCACGCTTTCTGTGGGGCAAGCTCGTTCTGTATGACAGGAAAAGCAACCTTCCCAGAGTCAATCCAACCTGACCCCGTCCCCCCCCCCAAAAAAACTGCTTTTTTGCCATTACAAGTAAAGGGCTTTGAGTGGAGTGTCCAGAAAAGCGCTATATAAGGGTAAGAAATTATTATTATTATTAGTTTCGAAGGCATGCTGTGTACAGTACAGCATTCCCAAGGTCCAAGGTAGGAAAACATTGTAAAGGCATGGTACAGCCATACAAATGCTAAATTGTACTATGGTAAACTTAACACAACAAGTTTTCCAAAGGGAACCTTTGCTCCAAGGTGTTGACCTGTTGAGCAGGCATTAAACCCTACAGCAGCAAAAACACGCCCTCACTTGCATACACTCAGAGTCTCTCGTCTTCTACAGTGTAACAGCGGCACAATATCCTTCCTTGCTCTGTTAAATTTTCCCTCTTCTTTCGGGTGTTCTCACCACGAATAGGCGGGGGAGGCGGGGGTGGCGTGGGCGCGGGGGAGTCGGAGTCTCCGGGCCCTTTGGCGCGGGGCGCAGGGATGATCTTCTTCATGGGCGGTGGCTGCTCGGCTCGGGCGATGTCCTCCCGCTCCTGCCACTGTGCATAATTGTGGTCGAGAGAGGGGGGCAGCACTGCGTTGGGGAGCAACCCACTACTGCAGGGAGAGAGAGAAGAAGAGATGGGGAAGCACAGCCCATTAGAATACACTGCTGGTCCGGCAGATTACAGGTTAGCCTTTCTGCACAGGAAACGAACAGCTAACACCTTCAGGCAACGTTACGGTCATGCTACATCGCTGTACAAACCACTTGCCAACTTCAGATTCTTCAGTAAAGCTGCATAAAACAACTGTATATATCATAATCGGTAAGAAAAAACGTTTTTAGTTTATATTTATCCTAAACGTCAAACAGCTAGGTTTTGAAGAAGCCCAAAAACCACAATACACACATCAAGGCTTGCATACTATAAATTACTCAAAACATGACCCAAAACTGGAATATGTCTCTTATTCCTTTGTAATTGGCACTGACAGAAAGAGCTATTTACTTTCATTCTACCTTGACCTTAAATTAGTACACTTAATATTAAAAATGTCAACAAGGTGACCTTTGTGTTTTTCCCCACCTGTCCTCTATGTAAGCTAATACTCAACAGAACATTCAGTGTCCCCAAAAGCAATCGGCACTGTTCTGCAGGAAAACAGCTACCTCTGTGTACAGGTGCAGACAGGAAGGGCACCGTGCAGTCCCTGGAGGGTCTGAGTCTCAGCCCTGGGGTAGCAACCACTGAGCAACAGACCACACAACACGCCCCACTCCCACTGCTCTTCAGCACGGGCAGCAGTGTTCTCCCAACGGACAGCCCCAGTCCTTGAAGGACTGCAGAGAACTCCGGTTCTCATTCCGCCTCTGATCGTGATGACTTACCAAGCAGGACACTCATTTGAGACAGACAACAAACGAACAGACAAAGCGCAAAATCTTCTTGCACTTCTCATCTTGTATTAGTTTTGCAGGGTATTTGTAAACTTTGAATAGACTGTGACCTCTAAATCCCATTCCAGAATTCATTTGCTGAGGGACCGAGGAGTCATGAAACGGACCCCATACCAGACTTCAACAAAGACCATGAGCTCTTCTCTTCATTCTATAGAGATAATCAAATGTTTAATCAGCATGTCTTTTGGGGTGCAAAACGGCACTTCTTAATCCACAGAGCTGCTGCTATTTGAAATACAGTGACTACATCGACGTTGTAGAAGGTGCCGCGCTGGGAACGAGAGACGGCTCGTTTAATTAACAAACGATCAAGTAATGAAATGAGAGACTCGCCACAGGCTTTTCTCCTGGTCCCATTTGGAATTTCCCATTCCTATGGAATCCTCACAGCAGAACTTGCGGTGATGCCTCCAGAGCTCTCTGCCATGACAACAAAGATCATACTCACTTTGAGGAGATCTTGTTCGGCTCCCAGAACCGGGACTCCTTCACCTTGAACCAGGGGAACACCCTCTCCATTTGCTGAAACACAACACAGCCAAGGTCACTTTAAACGTCAACAAAGGAGCAAGAGACCTGAGTCGGCTTTATAAGAGGACATATGAGAAACTTTCAGAGCAGAAGAGAGTGGGCATTATCTTTCACATCATGCTTGCTATTTTCTACCACAGAAAGCATTTTTAATAACTACATAAGAGCTGGAAATTAACAGCCAATGTTGGTCTCTTTTATTCACACAACACAAAATACCAGGTATCCTCTCCTCCCTCTAGGTTCAACAGCAGATAAAGTGCTAACAGGATAATGGGCTTCTCAAAGACATCTTACATAAACTGGTCAATGGACAATGAGCAAATTCTGCAGGGTTTTGAAGATAAGAGAAAGCAGTTGACCACACAATCCCTTTTTTTTCCAAGCCACACTACTTTCTGAGACTGCCTGGTTGCAGTAAGTAGTAAGTAAGTAAGGCCCACCCCTAAATGTCAGCAAAAGATGACTGATGAAAAACAGTGACGTGAGATTTGCCACTGAAGACCAGGTGTCTTCACTTTTCAGACCAGACTCTCCACTCACCCGGATGAAGAAGCACTTGACCATGCTGTTGGCCTTCTTGTTTTCTGGCTGACCCCCATCCGAGTTTATGGCCGTCTGAATGATCTTCACAATGTCGTCGCTGAACTCCAGCTGGAAGCACACGCCCAGACAGACAGGAGAGCTTTACCTCTGGACTCCCGGTTCGCCACACAGAAGACAAATTTATCTGCCCCAGGTGCTCCGGCCTATTCGTGGAAACACTCACACCCCAGCCTGTGGCTGAGGTGGCCTGTGTGGTTGTAAACTAAGAATGATTCATTTTTGCATAATGACTGGTATGACCGCAGGGACAAAACATATGTGAATGAATTTTTTTTAAAAAAACAGGGAATGTCACGGACACCTAATAGGAGAAGGACAAAAGAAAAGGGAGAAAAGACCCAGAGAAAGCTGTGCTAGAGTCTCCTGCTCTCTGGCCTTTGTCAGTAGTGTCTGGGTGTCTGAAAGCAGAGACTCACCACAGCGTTGTACCGGCCCGTTTCCATCTTCCTCTTGACAGACTCCAGGTCCGGGGGCGAGTCGTTGGGGGGGGACACCTCAGTGAGGACGGGCGGGTCGGGTCCCTCCGGAGAGCTGCGGGATGGGAGGCTCTCCTCCGGCTCGGGGTTCAACTCTGGAGGCTTCATCACTGGCTGCAGGGGAGCAACCAGGGGTCAGGGTGGGCGGTCAGTAAAGGGCCGCAACAGAGGTCAAGGGGAGGGAGGGTACGAGAGCCCAGAATGCGAGTGTGCTGGGATGTTCCAAAAGTTTCTTTAAATCCAAAAGAGGCTATGCGCATTGATTCTGCTGGAAAGCGCTGCGCATTGTGGTCAGTGGAGGGGCTGGGGGAGGGGCACCGGGTGTGTTTGTGAACGCATGAATCCTTTTCCGTTTTTTCTACTTAATCATCGATCAAGAAGATGCCACTCAGTTCACCCGTTCTCTCAGCTGCCCAGCTGGGTTTGGGCTCAGAACAACATAACTATGGTTCACCTCACTAATCCAAGTGCTTTAAATCACGGTAAAAAAGCACAGTTGGTCGGAATATTATCTGGGAAATGCAAGTTGAGCTATGCGTCCCAGTCTGGGGCATGTAACTGGCCGACTGTAACTGGGATTCCCTAAATGGACAACTGGTTGACTGCAGTCCACGCAGGACTGGGATTAGCCAGCCAAAGTCATGTCAGCCACTGGCACATCCATGACTCCGCCTTTCCTAGAGTGAGACACGCGGCTAGGTGGCTGGCGGGGGAGCTTGCGCGGCGTCCCGCGACTGACAAGGCACCCCCCCCGGGAGAACTGACCTGACGGTAGCGCAGCAGGTGCGTGGAGGTGCGGGAGTTGAGCAGCGCGGTGAGGACCTGCCGCACCGAACCCTGCAGCTCCTTCTCCAGCGCGGTCCTCCACTCCGCCGGGTGGCGCTCCGTGCAGTTGATGCAGGTGTAGGCGATGCTCTCCGGGAGGTTCGACAGCATCTCGTACATCTCATCTGCAACAAACACCAGGGGGCGTGAATGAGGGCGTCCACGTGAACAATGGACCTCCAATCTCCAGTTTGCCGTTTTTCCTCTCCTAACATTGGGTCTCTGCTGCCAAATGGATTTCTGCTTCTGCACATTGGGGAGCTTTCCTCCTCCTTCCGCTACACAGCTCCTGCAGAAGCCTGCTGTGAGAGGAGAAAGTCACAAGCTCATACTAACTCCGCATGAGTCTGAGTCATCGTTCAGGAAATTCTGAAGTGGCTGCCTGCTCGTTAGCCCCGATTCTTTTGCAGGCAATCAGCAGTGCTCCCCATTTATACAGCAACCTTATCCGCTCTTACTGGTCAGAAAGCTCCATATTGTAACTGACTCAATGGGCATCATCAAGAATTACCAGACTGTAATTTCAGACTGTGTGGCTCGTTATTTGCAGCCCAGCACTAAAGACTGAAGAAAACCCTCACTTGAAGAAGGCTCCACAGCCGTAACGTTATGTTTTTCTTTTTCCTTTCCAGCATGGAATAAACTTTTATCTGTAGTTTTGCGGCCAATGTATGCTGACACAGCTACCTCCTCAAACTCCTAAAGACAGCATGGTCAAGCTTCCATTATTTCACAGAGAGGCTGAAAACAAAGCTATATCTCTCCCCATATTCTGTATAAGTCTGGGTAGTGTGGGACATGCACAGCCTGCTCCCTTCACCATATTAATCAAGGCATGACAATTATATTTCAGACCCTACTTGTGACTTACATGGAGCAACATACATTACTAGACTGGTCAGCCAGCAACGGTCAGTCACACACCGACCACAGTCAGCCCATTACCTGTGAGATTCTCGCACTTGGCGTGAACCCAGCGGTCACATTTCCCACACTGCATCATCTTGCTTTCGTAGTCGTCGTCGTCGTAGCACTTGTCGCACACTGGGCAGAAATTACCTGCGGACACGGGTGGGGAAAAATACCACGTTCAGATTCTGATGTGCTGCGGCGTGACAGGAAGAATGTCACCCTGGCCCAAACTTTGCCACATGCTGTGCTGCCATCATGACCTCCACCTCACTGTGTTCACCCGGTGTCCAGTCCAAATTTCCCCCTGGCCTTTACAAATCATGGCCTCTTAACAATCCTCATCTATGAATTGGTTTCATCACTTCATCATCCTCCCCACTGAGAGCCGATGTGTGTTGAGCATACTGGAGCACTCTGGCTGCCATCGCATCATCCAGGTAGGGGTGACACATTGGTGGTGGTGGTGGGATTCCCCATTACCTGTATAACGTTGAGTGGATTGTCCAGAAATGAGCTATATAAAAGTGTAAGGAGTTAGTATTAGTAGTAGTAAACTATGGCTGCCTGGCTCACCTTTTGCAAAGAGTTTGGCACAGTCGTGACACAGGGAGAAGTCGTGTGACCACTGGGCGTCCCAGGACTTGCCGGGGGTGGTGGAGCCGCAGCTCTTACAGCGGACACACTTGGTGCAGATCTGCAGGACAGAACAGAAGGCACGCGGCGGGCGTTAATGCAAAGGCCCCCAGAGACACAACCAGAGCTCAGACATAACCCAGGTTCCTAGTGTACGTTCAGACATTTCTTAAAAGTTTCCAGCCAATCAAGAGCAAAAGAATCTCCCCTTTGGGAGCTTCTATGTCTTTTACCTAAGACATTTGTTTTGCAGGACAAAAAAAAACATTTCCTGACAAGTTCCAGTTCTCTTACAGAACTGCGGATGTGTTCTGCTCATGCAAGTCAATGCAAACGTCACTGTCACAGCGACCAAGCTACACCTATGTACAAATATTGTTGGCTCTGCTGGCGATACTGCTCCTTAGGCTGAAGTTAAGTACTCAATATAGATCACTGAAACACCCATACCTTCCAATTATGTACAGAACTATAGTGAAAAATATCTTACTTTGGCATATTGGAATATGAGTTAATTTCTTGTTCTAGTTAGCTGCTATATCTTATTTAGTCCACTTATCTAATTTAGTTTAGTTATCTAGTTCTAGTCAGCTGCTGTATCTTACTTCTTCATGTTCCATATCATATTACTAATAAAGGAATCGGCTTGTGTTCTTGTCCAGATGGATACACGTCTGTGAACCATGGCGTGGAACTGTGCTCACTCATACAGCTGTGCTGCAGAGCCCGTTTCAGGCAGCCTGTCAGCTCTCGGGAATCTGGCTTGCCGATTCAGCAGCTCCTGGCAGCGCGTGTGAAACACTGTACTTGCCCAGATTCTCTTCTTCTTCGTGGGGCGGGTCGGGTGGTTGGGTCCCAGGCACTCGGGGTGATAGCTGTTTCGGCACTTATTGCACTCCAGCAGCTGCTGCTAAGGGACAGACCACACACAGGCACAGACTGTCAATCCCACAACCACGCCATTAACCGTCTTTCTGTATCCCAACTGTTAGAATTCGCTGTGAAATTACAGAACGCTTCTAATGTTCAATGAATTAGGAAGGATTGTCGAGATGAACAGCAATGCTTCTTC